>NC_135369.1:67018264-67319021 GCF_049243985.1 Paroedura picta
GTTCTTTTGTGAAGTAGCAATTTACAAGGCAAAAAGGGCAATTCTTTTAATGTTTAGTAACTTCTAAATATGTAAGCCTGCAACCACTGCTGCCAAACAACACACAAATACTCTTTCCTCTACAGTTTGATAAACTCAGGACACCCCCCAGCTTCATGGTTACCATCACACCCAGCAAAGTTTGAACAGAACTGGAACTACCACTAACTGGCCAGGCAGGATGCTCCAGAAGAAATCAGGTTGGAAAGGAAGAGACCTTTGAGAGAAAGTTGGAAAGAGACCAATTCCGCACAGGCAGAAAAGGCTGGGATGACACTCACATAGCAGCAGGACACTCATATGCTTCCATATAATGTTGGCATCATCCTGTCCTGGACCTGGTGCACTTTAGGCCCTCCATTGCCTCTCAGGAAGGGAATGCAGATATTTTCGTGCTCCCTGGTCTGCCATGGGGGCCAATGAGGCGTATCTAGATGCATGCCCATGTGGACAAGAACATGTACCAGTCAGCTTCATGGCAGCATGCGGTTGAATGAAGAATTTTTAAAAATTGCACTAAGGAGGGATTACATAGTTATACAATCCCACCATTGTGCAAATTAAAAACGCAACTGCTGCTCCCGTGTGTGGCAGAATATTTCCGCCCCAGCTGTGTAGTGGGAGGCAGGAAACTGGGGTGAACAGAGTCTGCTGCTGGGGCATGCTGCTCCACCCCAATGCACCGGCAGCAGCCTGGAGTGGTATAACTGGTGCAGAATCAATATGAGAGGTTTTTGTAGCTGACCAATTGGTCCCCCATGCTGATTCCAGCTAATGTGGATATAGATGATGGCAGGATTAAATCTTTTAAAGAAAAAGGAAAAAGAAATCACGAGGGGTCATGTATTTATTTATTATTTGATGTATAGACTGCCTCATTCTAGATACAGTCTTGGGATGGTTGACAACATATAAAACCACACATTACAGGCTGGAGATTTTGGAGACAGTGATAGTTCCTTCATTAGGAAACATATCTTGTTTTAGCCCAGCTTCAGATTTCCTTTGGATGCTGCAAGTTGACTCTGGGCAATCTACATTTGGGTTTTCCTCTCCACGTTTCTGAGGCTGAAATTGGAGACAGCTTCCCATAATACTTTGCTTACTTCCCTTTTCCTCCAAAACATCTGTTTCACAAAATGGTGCCTGCATGCACCTAATTCCACCATTCTGTGCCCTCAATCACCTCCTTCCCTTCCCCCGATGTATGTGATTTTTTTTAAAGGTTGTTATAATGCTGTTGTAGTGTAACAGAGATGTTTTTACAACTGGAAACAGAATCATAATGTGACCACACTTTTTTTTTTAAGTTAGATTTTTCCAGATAGCTACATAAGGAAGTGGATTGGCACAAACAACCCAAAATGGGGGCCACAGGAAAAAACCTGAAACCAAGCATTTCTCCATTTGGCAGCTACAAATTTGATTCCACCTTGAAAGATGAAGTTGCTATAACCAGGAATTTCCCTGCTGTGGGGTATATGAGAAGGTAGTTTGGGACTGTACCTGGAAAGGTGGATTTTAGTGTGAAAATGGATGAAAAAGGCAGCACTTTAAAAAGGCAAACCTGAATGATATTGCTAGTGCAGAAATGGTCAGAGAGTCCTTCAGAGGATGTCTGTCATGCATTTTTATGTTTTGTGCACCCTTGATGATTTACCTTGTTTATAATATGTTTTCACTCTTGGCGATTGCTGGCAGTAGTTTTAGCCAAGTGTATAGTCAATTGCTGGTGTCTAATGTCTTCCTTGATCCGTTTAAGCCATGTTTTCTTTGGTGCCAGTCGTTGGATCTTCCATTCAGTTGGTCGTTCTCATCAGAGGAGTTTGAGGCACTCTGTGGGTGTTCATTCTGCAGACATGGCCAGACCATTGCAGTCTGTGCTTTTGGATTTGTTCTTTAATTTGCGGCTGGTTGTCACGTTTTGTCCAAATTGTCTCATTTCGATTATGATCACATAGAGAGACACCCAGAGTCTGCTGCAGGCATCGCATTTGGAAGGTCTCAAGTTTGTTTATGTCAGGTTTTAGTAACTTCCATGTTTCTGATCCATATAGGAGGATTGGCAGGATTAGTGTCCAGAAGACATGAACTTTGATCTTGAGAGAGATGTTCATCTTCTTCCAGATACACCATTTGAGGGTGGCAAATGCTGATGTTGCTTGGCCAATCCTATTGTAGGCTTCAGTGGTAGATGACACTTTCTTTTCTTGCACCAATGAGCCTAGGCATATAAATTCTTTGACTTGCTCAATTTGGGCTCCATTAAGGTATACATTTGTTGTTTGATCCATCTGTGGTTATGACTTTGGTTTTGTCCACATTTATTTTAAGCCATAAGATTGGGCGATGCAGGCAATGTCATCTGTATCGGCAAATATGGTACTATCGTCTACAAACATTAGATCTGTCAGGAAGTTGTTTTGGCCATATGGAACTCTATGTCTGTTCCTGAATACATTCCTCATAATGGCATCAACTACGATGTTAAAAATTATGGGAAAGGCCACATCTCCTTGGCGTACTCTAGTATGGATGTTGAAATCCTCTGATAGCTTATTTTGAATTTGCACTTGACTTGTTGAACTATCATATGCTGTTTGGAGGAGTGTGATTATTTTTGAGGGCACATTTTCAGTTTCTAGTGCCTTCCACAGTGGACACACTCAAAAGCAGATTTGAAGTCAATAAAGACGATGACAGTTGTCTTTTTGCACCTAATTCTTTCTTCTGCTAGTTGAAGGATGGTGAACATTTGGTCAATACAGCCCCGATGTTGCCTAAACTTGGACCGTTTATGCACTGGAGGTTTCATGCCAGGCTGCAGGCTGGAGTTTTAGTCATGGAAGGTGGGCCCACCTCTTCCTGCACCCACATGGGAGAGCATTTGGCCTGGTGCACCTCATCCGCCCCCGATCTGTGCTCCTGACAGGGGGGTGGGGCAGTGAAGTTCCCAGTGCATAAACAGTCTTGGTGAGTAAGATTCCATGGCAATTCTGCCAGTGATTTCAGTGGGAGAATTAGATATATGCTATTTTCCCTTCAGAATACTGAGCATTTTAAATGGCTCTTACATGGCCCTTTATACTATATAAAATACAATTTGCTAGAACATCTGCATAATCCTATGCAGATTTACTCCTAATCCTAAAAAAGTAGCTTTGCAATTGTAGGTTTGTAAATGTTAATAATCTAACATTTCAAACAATGATATAATTAGAAAGATTTTTAAAATTTACATATGTGTAATTATAAAGCAACATAAAAAAAATAGCATTAGGATGTCCTGACCTGGATAGATCATGTTAACCTAATCTTGTCAGAACTTGGAAGCTAAGCAAGGTTGGCTCCTTTACCATTTGGGAGAAATGCTAGGGTCATGACACAGAGGCAGACAATGGCAAACCTCCTCTGAATGCTTCTTGCTTTATAAACCCCATGAGTTAGATGTGACTTGTTGGCTAACAAAACAAAGCAAAATGAAAGGCTGCCACAGGATTACCTGACCTAGCTCTCAGTGGCATGGTAAACCCTGGCCTGAACGGTACCACTTTCTGATTCAGAATGGAACACTCTTTCTTAAATAAAAAGAAATACCAAACTGAAAGAGCCAACATGGTGGTTCCTAGACTGTAGGACTAGATTCTGGGAATTCTGGGGGCAAATCCCCAATCTGCTATAGAAGCTTTCAGAGTAAGGATCAAACAGAGGGTTAGAAAATGATGTGAGCAGCTTCAGGTCCCCATTGGGAAGATAAGTAAACTTGGGTTGCCAGCTATGGGAAGTTTTCAGTGGGGAAGTACTTGAGGGGTGTGTGTGGAGCCTGAGGAGGGTGGAGTTTGGGAGGGGAGGAAATTCAGCTAAGTTCAACACCAAAGAGCCCTCCCTCCAAAGTTGCCATTTTCTCCAGGGAATCGATCTTTGTCTTCTGGCACTAAGCCTCTGATTGTGGACTACCAGAGCCAAGGCAACATCAGAGAAAGGCCAACAGGATGCTGGACTGGATGGAATATTGCTCTGACTCTTCTTACATTCTCATTTCCTATCTCTCTTCTGTTGGATCATCTTCTCTCTTATCTTTGATTTCTTTCAACCCTTACATTCTTAGAATCATAGAGTTGGGAGGTACCTCCAGGGTGATCTAGTCCAACCCCCTGCAGAATGCAGAAAATTCACAACTACCTGCCCACCCACAGTGAACCCAATTCCATTTACAGATGATGCCCCCCTCCCAAACCCCAGAATCCTTGGTCAGTGTGCCTTGGAGGAAATTCTCCTTCTGACCCCAAGGAGGAAATCAGCATTTCCCTGGGCACGCAAGAAAGGGCCAGGCTCAGACACAGTCTCTTCTGCCCACCCACTTACAATCTACCTAAGTTCACAGAATCAGCATTTCTGTCAGATGGTTACCTAGCCTCTGCTTCAAAACTTACAAAGGAGAACCCTCCTTAAGAAGCCTGCTCCACTGAGGAACCATTCTGTCAGGAACATCTTCCAGATGTTAAGTCAAAAATTCTTTTGGATTAATTTCATCCCATTGCTTCTGGTACGACCCTCTGGGGCAACAGAAAACAGCTCTGCTCCATCCTCTATGTGACAAGTACTTGAAGATGGTTATTGTATCACCTCTTAGTCATCTTCTCTGCAGGCTAAACAGATAAAGCTCCCTCAGCCTTTCCTCATACATCTTGGTCTCCAAACCCCTCATTTTTGTTGCCCTCCTCTGGACTTGTTCCAGTTTGTTTTAATTTGGGATATCTCCAGGCCCCACCTGGAGGTTGACAACCCTAAAATAAATCCTTCTACACAGAAAACTCAATGTCAGGGAAAATATCTTCACATTAGTATTTCCACTGACATGCTAGTTTTCTAAGGAAAAGCATGATGCCTCCCTCCTCTCTTCTGTGCTTCCCCACTGCCAGAATCTGGAATTGGAATTGGGACATCATAAACCCCATTACTGAAAATTGTAGGAGCAGTTTAGTTTATTTTATTCTATTTTAAATTGAAAACTAGATTTTAATGGTTTTAACTATGTTAGCATGGGATTTTATGTGTTGTTAACTGATCCAAGCCTGCTTACACGGAGAGGCAGTCTACAAATCAATACAAACAGGCTGGTAATCCCTGGCCTGAGAGATGTATGCTTGGCCTCAACCAGGGCCAGGGCCTCAACCAGCTGCAGGTCCTGAAGGAACTCCCACATTTCCAAGGTTTCTGCAAAATGGAGCTCCACCACCAGGTGTTTTGTTGGGGCCATTAAATGACAGAACAACAGGAAATGGGCCCTCCTCTGTAAACTCTATGAACTCTCCCCCTGAATGTGAGGGTAGGTTGTATTGGTCATGAACGGTGGTGAACTGCAACAGCAGAGTCTGATCTAGAAGAAGAAGAAGAAGAGTTGGTTCTTATATGCCGCTTTTTCCTACCCGAAGGAGGCTCAAAGCGGCTTACAGTCGCCTTCCCTTTCCTCTCCCCACAACAGACACCCTGTGGGGTGGGTGAGGCTGAGAGAGCCCTGATATCACTGCTCGGTCAGAACAGTTTTATCAGTGCCGTGGCGAGCCCAAGGTCACCCAGCTGGCTGCATGTGGGGGAGTGCAGAATTGAACCCAGCATGCCCGATTAGAGGTCAGCACTCCTAACCACTACACCAAACTGGCTCTATGAGTATTAGGAACAAATGATACTGCCCAGCACAGCATGGAACATATTAAGGAAGACTGTGGATCTGGGGGGGAAAGGTAAAGGACCTGGGTGTGCAGGTTGTGTTTTCATCAATTCTTCCTATAAGTAGTCGTGGCTTAGGAAGAGATAGAAAAATCATGCAAGTAAATGACTGGCTACATCACTGTGTCGGGAAAGAGATTTCTGGATCATGGTCTCCAATGTCAATATGAGGGGCTACTAACAGGAGATGGTGTGCACCTCACAAGGGATGGAAAAAGTATTTTTAGGAGAACCCCTGCACACCTGGTGAAGAGGGCTTTAAATTAAAACCAAAGGGGGAGTGAGACGTACATTCAGAACTTGGAGTGATGGCAGGAACTGAAGATGGGAAGATCTACAGGGAATGGCACATTAGTAGGGAACTACTAACTTGCAAGAAAGTTCAAAAACCAAAACCATGAGGCATACAATTCAATAGGGACAAATGTAAAGTTCTGCATTTAGGTAGGAAAAACTATGTACACCAATATAGGATGGGGGAGACTTGTCTTGGCAATAGTATGTGCGAAAACGATCTAGGAGTCTTAGTAGACCATACATTGAACATGAGAACAGTGTGACTTGGTGGCTAAAAAAGCAAATGGGATTTTGGGCGGTATCAAACGGTGTATCATGTCCAGATCACGGGACTTTACTCTGCTCTGGTTCAGCCTCACTTGGATTACTGTGTTCAGTTTTGGGCACCACTGTTGACGAAGGATGTAGACAAACTGGAGTGTGTCCAGAGGAGGACAACAAAGACAGTAAGGGGTTTGGAGACCAAGATGTATGAGGAAAGGTTGGGGGAGCTTGGTCTGTTTAGCCTAGAGAGGAGACGACTGAGAGTGTATCTGATAAACATCTTTAAGTATTTAAAAGACTGCTACGTAGAGGATGGAGCAGAGTTGTTTTCTCTTGCCCCGGAGCGACGGACCAGAACCAATGGGATGAAATTAATTCAAAAGAAATTCCATCTAAACATCTTGAAGAAGTTCCTGACAGAGCGGTTTCTCAGTTGAACAGGCTTCCTCAGAAGGCGGTGGGTTCTCCATCTTTGAAGATTTCTAAACAGAGGCTGGATAGCCACCTGACGGAGAAGCTGATTCTGTGAAGGTTCAAGGGGCTGGCAGGTTACAGTGGATGAGCGATAGGGTTGTGAGTGTCCTGCATAGTGCCGCGGGTTGGACTAGATCAGTGGTCCCCAACCTTTTTATCACTGGGGACCGGTCAACGCTTGACAATTTTACTGAGGCCCCGGGGGGGGGGTAGTGTTTTGCCGAGGGACATCGCCGCCGCTGCCTGAGCCCCTGTTCCACTTATTTTCCTATTGGCGCCCCTGCCTTCTCACCGCTCACTGTGTAAAGTTCACCGCTCACTGTGTAAGTGTAAAGTTCTGCATCTGGGTCAGAAAAATGCAAAGCATGCCTACTGGATGGGGGATACGCTTCTAGGTAACACTGTGTGTGAACGAGACCTTTGGGGTACTTGTGGATTGTAAGCTAAACATGAGCAGGCAGTGTGATGCAGCGGTTAAAAAGGCAAATGTCATTTTGGGCTGTATCACAAGGGCATCACATCAAAATCACAAGATGTCATAGTCCCATTGTATACGGCACTGGTCAGACCACACATGGAGTACTGTGTGCAGTTCTGGAGGCCTCACTTCAAGAAGGATGTAGTTAAAATGGAAAGGGTACAGAGGAGAGCGACGAGGATGATCTGGGGCCAAGGGACCAAGCCCTATGAAGATAGGTTGAGGGACTTTGGAATGTTCATCCTGGAGAAAAGGAGGTTGAGATGGGACATGATAGCCCTCTTTAAGTATTTGAAAGGTTGTCATTTGGAGGATGGCAGGATGCTGTTCCCATTGGCTGCAGAGAAAAGGATGTGCATTAATGGGTTTAAACTACAAGTACAACGATATAGGCTAGATATCAGGGAAAAAAATTCACAGTCAGAGTAGTTCAGCAGTGGAATAGGCTGCCTAAGGAGGTGGTGAAGTCCCTTTGGTTGGATACACACTTCTCTTGGATGCTTTAGGATGCTTAGGGCTGATCCTGCATTGAGCAGGGGGTTGGGCTAGATGGCCTGTATGGCCCCTTCCAACTCTATGGTTCTATGATTCTATGAGACTCTTCCACCCCATCTCTACCTCCCTAGTACCTCCTTCCCTCCAGCTTCCTCAACCTCCTCCCTGGTCCCTTTCCCCTTCCTCTCAGACAGGCAGAGACACACAGACACTCCTTCCCTCCTCCCACTCTCCCTCCCTCCTTATCTGTCATGGCAGGAGTGTCCTGGGCTCCTCTGGCTTTGCAGGAGGCCCCCCAATGGCTGCACAGGTTGTAGGGTGGCCTCAGCAGTGTCAGGAATAGCTCCCTGCCCTGCAGCAGTTGTGCAGCTTGTGGAACAGCCCTAGTTGCGTGGAGCAGTTGCGCAGGTTGTGGAGCAAGAGGCTGCATGAATTGTGGGGCAATCCCAGCTAGATTCAGGGATGGTGTCTCTCCCCACAGTGGTTCTGTGGGTTGTGGAGTAGCCACCGGTGGCTTTAGGGGCCCCACCTCTGCCTCTGCAAGCTTCGCAGCTTGGACCTCAGCCATGGCCTCAGCCTCCACTGCTGACTGCCTCCCCATGTTTTCTAGTGTGCTCCCAGGGGTGGGAATATGGATGTCATATTTGTACCCATTTATGTCCCACCCTCACCACCAGCACACTCAAGATGGTTTTGAGGGCAGGTGCTGAGTGTGGGTGGCCACGGCCACCACCATGGCCATTGACCTTGCTGCTGCAGCCATTCCCACTGCCATGGCCATTCCACCATCATTCCTTTTGCTGCAGTTGTTCCTACAACCGTTCCGACATTGTGGCTGGTGTACTCAGTGGGGTGGGACCACGGATGTCATGTCTGTGGCCATTTCCGTCCCAGGCAATACACCAGTAGATGTTCCCACATCAATTAAATATTTTAATGTATTAAATTGGGAGAAATTGTGGTATGGTAGTGCTTAGGACTGAATAGCTATGGTTGCCAGCTGTCTGGAGAAAATGTTTTGCCTTTTTATTAGATGTTTAAGTCCTCTTTACCTTCATGCCATTAACAGTTTCAGTGACTGATTTCTACACATAAACCTCTATGAAATGGACAGTACACATACACACAGAGACAGATATTGTTCAACATTTTAAAAAATCAAACATGTCTAGTATTTTTGTTGAAATGATCTGACAGTCCTAGAACTGACTGAGAAATACCAAAGTGCTCACAGATCTCAACTCTCAGCCAGAGATGTGGCAAAGTAGGGTAAGTTGTTTATTTATTCTGCATCACTGTTATAGGATTCCCGATCCTGAACTCACACTGTGCACAGCATGGAGCTTATTCAGTGGGCCTGTTAGGAAGGCAGAGGTCATGACTGCTGTCCTTGAGATTTCATTGCCTGGGCCTGAGGACATTGTTCCCACTGTAATGAAGAAAACAAACAAATTGTCTTTTCAATTGGATAAGCAGGATAGGAGACACTGCGTCTGAACTCAAGGTTAGTCAGAATCCCAGAGGGAATGGGAAAGGGGACAGGAAGCTTTTCTCTGCTGCGGCTCTAATTTTTAAATGTTTTTCTTCCAAGAGAAACTTGCTGTGGAGAAAATACTCCTCGTTTACTATGACTTTCTTTATAATAACTATGGAAACAAGCACTCTGAGTCACTTCCTATTTTTTGTTGTATCAAATGAGCGTCTGTAAAAAAAAAGTATCAACTTTTGCTGCAAGGGTTTTTTTTGTGGCATAAGATAGTTATGATTTTGTTTTTACCTCATACATTTCTAATTTGCTATTGTCTTGGCTGGTTCACACCATATCTCTTACCTCTGCCTTTCCCCCCTCCAGCACCTCCGTTTTCTCTAATGGGAATCAAAGAGTTTCTTGGATCATTGAGTAGAATTTGCAATGAGTGCATACATAGTATGAAGACTGAGTCATTTGTGAAATTAATTTCTCCATGACAAGTTCCAGATTCCTTTACTTAAACATCTGAAAAGTGGTGGGTATTGTATAATGCCATAACCCGTAGGTATGTCCTCTTAGTGAAGACACTTTAGAGTGCTTTGTATATGTCTTCATTTCAAAATAAACAAATTGTAATATCAAAGGCGTTAAAAAGCTCTGTGATGTGCTCCAGAACCCTATCTATATCTATATCTCTTTATCCATTGTTCCTCTTAATATTTGTGAAACAGCCTAGGGGGTGGAATGTGTCTGGGGTGTCTGAGTTAGAATAGGGCCAATCAGGGTGCGGCCAGTAAAGCTGTCTGCACCCTGATTGGCCCTGCCCCTACAGTTCCCACCCTCACTCCAGCAGGACCCAGCGCAAGTGAAAGAGAGAGAGAGAGAGAGAGAGAGAGAGAGAGAGAGAGAGAGACAGAGACAGAGACAGAGACAGAGACAGAGACAGAGAACCTGCTGGTGTCCCCTGGTTCCTAGCGCCCATTACTTTCCTGGTTGCAATTAGGGATGGGCGATTCGGGTTCGGAAACGGCCGAATCGGGGCCGATTCGGGTGTTTCCGAGCCAGAAACTGTCCGAATCGGCCCTCTAGCTCCCTCTGGCGGTCCGAATCGCCTAGATTCAGTGATTTGGATGGTTCAATCAATTCGGGCTCGATTTGATTTGGCTGAGTCAGAGGCTTCAGGCAGCCATTGTCTGAAGCCTCTGGCTGCTCTTTTTTTCTTCTTCTTGATTTTTTGCCACCTAAAATGGTGGCGGGGGGGGGAGTGAGTGGCCAACCAGAATGCCTGTAGCTTTTCAGCTCAGGCATTCTGGCCACTCACAGAAGGTGAGTTATTTTTGAAATCCTCTTGCTTTGTAGCCTGCCCAGGAGGAGGCTACTTAAAGCAAGGTGCTGATTGCTGGAGCTCACTTGAGCTCTCTGGCTGGCTGGCTGTGCTGCTCCTAAGCTCCCTGCCTGGTTGAGTGGCCTGCCTGCCTCCTGGACCCTGGACCTCTTGGACCTGGCCTGCTGGACATCGCTGGAGAAGACAGCAAATAGTTTGTTTTAGGGTTTTCCCCCTCTCCTTTCCTATTTTTCTCTTTTTTCCCTCCCTCTTCTCCCTCTCTCTCCCTCCTCTTTTCCAAAGTTTTTTGCCTTTGGTTTTCTGTGGGTGGGGGCCTGGGGGGGGGTTGGGGGATTGTATTTGCTGTTTTTATTGTGTTTAAAGTTTAAACTGTTTGCTGTTTGTTTTTCTTTTAAAGTATTTTGGGGTTGGGGCTTGTATTTTGAAGTTGTTCTGTTTCTGGTTGTTTTGGGGGGTTGTTTGATTGTTTTGTTTTTTCCCCCCAGGTTTCCTCAGTTGCCACCTTTGGGCTTCGTGCCCTGGGTGGCAGCTGGTTGTTTGATAGTTGTAGGTGTTTTTTGGTGGGGGGCTAGTTTCAGTTTAGGGGGGGTTGTGTTTGTTCTTAGGTTGGTTTAGCTGTTAGGGCCTTGCAGGGCCAGTTTATCTTGATTGCCAGCCACCTTTGGGGGAGTGCCCTGGGTGGCTGCTGGTAAGGTTGTTTGTTTGTTGAAGCTGTTTCTTTGGTTAGCCTAGGTAGAGTTAGCTTGTTTGGTTAGTTGTTAGGGCCTTGCAGGGCAAGTTTTTCTTGCTAGCCACCTTTGGGGGAGTGCCCTGGGTGGCTGCTGGTTGTTTGTTTGTAGAAGCTGTTTGGTTGGTCTAGGCTTGCTTTGTTTGGCAGTTTGGGCCTTGCAGGGCCACTTTTCCTCGGTTGCCACCTTTGGGGGAGTGCCCTGGGTGGCTGGCAGCTGGTTGGTGTTTCAGAGATTGTTTCCTTCCTGGGGGGAATTGCTGCGTTCTTCTTGGGGTGCCCAATTAGTGACCCATTAAATAGGCAGTAAAATCCATAGTTTCAGGGAAAATTTATCTCCTAAGTTGCTAGATAGGATTGCATTTTTATAAGAAAAAAGTGATTTGGTATCTAGGCTAAAAAGAACTTTCTTAGTTAAAAAAAACTTTAAACCAGCAGGGGCTGTGCCTTATTGAATGCCAGCTTTCCTGGTAGAGACAGGAATTGATTTAGAGGCCAACAGGTTTAGGGGTTCTTCTTAGCAGATCAGGTGGGGGGTTGGTGCACAAATCTGCTCCAGCCTTCCTTCTAGCTAGTAACAGGTAGCTTAAATCACTTAAAAAGTGTAAAAAGGTTTTTTTTCCTAATTTTTCCCTGCTGTAGGTTAGGTAGGGCCAGTTAAACTTAGCTAGGACCAGACAGGTTCCTTAAGTTAAAAAAGAGAGAGAGAGAGAACAGGAAAACTCCATAGAAGTTAGGTCAGCTTAGGGTCTAAAAAAACTAAACAGGTAGCTTGTGGGAGGTTTTATAAGTTGCAAGGTTTCCTTAGAAACAGGTGTTATGGCAGTTAGTGGTAGGGCCTCAAATTTCCCTGTCTCATAGATTAGAGTTAGTAGAAACAGTTTGTCCAAGGGAACATGAGTGGAAAGAAGGAAAGTCAGGCTACGGGCCCTGGGGGAAAGGCCCTACAGAAAACTAGAGGGGTGGAGGGGAGTGAGAGGGGGAAGGAAGCGTCCTTCCCGCCATCTAAGAAGAGGCCTGTCTTGGCTCGACCTTCCACCACTCCGACCTCTGGCCGGAGTGGTGCAATAAAGAGTGTCCGCAAGGGTCTCTTTATTGAGGCGGCTGCCGGGGTGCCCCCTTCTAAGGTGTGTCAGGCAGGGGTCCTTGCTGGCACTTCTGCGGGGCCTGCTGATCAGGCAGCCCCTCATGTTGCTCCTTTTGCTAGTGAGGCATGGGGGCGGCAGGAGGAGCCCCCGGGGAAGGTGGGGGAAGGATTTCCAATGCAAGTCAATGGAGCCATTGACTTGCATTGGCCCGAAATCGTCCAAAACGATTCGGGAGGCTTTCCAATGCAAGTCAATGGCCTCCATTGAATTGCATTGGCCCCGAATCGATTCGGACAGCTCCGAATTGATTCGGGAGCCTTTCCAATGCAAGTCAATGGCTTGATTTGGATCGATTCGGACCGGTCCAAAACGGTCTGAATCGGGCTGATTCGGATCTGAAACAGTCCGAATCGGGGCCTCCCTGCACAACCCTAGTTGCAATGGCCTTTCTTGCTAGTCTATATATTCATATGGGATTTTGTCATGTGTACTCTCTAGACCATACATGGTCCTACTTCTTGAACAGCTTGTATTCATAACAGTGGCCTCGGAAACCCAATGGCAAAACCTATGTTTTGTCTGCAGCACTCAGATGTTAGTATGTTGGGGAAGGGATGGGGGACATGGTGCTGGAATAGGCAAGTTACCTGTATCATTTTCTTGTTCCATGTAAACCGCCCTGAGCCTTTGGGGAGGGCAGTATATAAATACAATAAATAAAATAAATATATAAATAAGATCTGCCATATATATAATGTAGCAGAATATAAAGAGTGGCCTGCAGGGGGCATCAGAGGAGATGTATATTTAGCATAGACTTCCTGTTGATTTTCAAATTCTCTCCCCCAGTGTCCTGATTGGCAAGAAAGTCTCTCTCTCTTGTCTTGCTATGCATAGTTGTCTCTCTTCATAAATAACTGGTTTATTCTTTAAGCAGCCTAGTGTTCAAAATCTGCTGGTAGATGGCAAGGACAGCAGACCTACCTGACATAGGATGCTGCAAAGTAGCAGTAGTTACACAAACTTCAGCACTACTTGATCTAAAGCAATCCCTGGGGACAAAGAAGTTTAATAACTTTAGAAAAGTTTACATACCTCCACCTATCTTCTTCAGACCTCTCTTACCATTTCCCTTTGTAAGCTTTCTTTTCTCTGCTTATGGTCAATTTACTCTTCTAGATCATACCATGATATTGTTTTGGAAAATGTGGTGTTGAACAGAATGGAGACTCACTGAAAACTGATGTTCCAGTGTAGTTTACCAGATCTTACTTTGTGAAGATATATTTAAAAGAAATGTCCTCTCAATGTCCCATGTAACGACGCCTGTGATCCTGACTGCATCAAAAAGTGAGAATTTTTTATTTAATTGGCTCCAAGTCTCAGCTTATGCTGTAGAGTATCATCACTCACCCGTTTCCAGCATTTGACAATTTAATTTCTTTGCTTCTTACAAAGGTGACTGATGCAACCATTTACCTTCAATAAATTCTAACCACAAGCTAATTCTAACCACATGACAAAGAAATATAAAACTACAAATCCTGAAAAAGAAATAGCTTGCTTTCATTTACTTTTTGTCCAAATTGTACTTGTCGCTTGAAGTGTAAACAGTTTTCTATGGACTGGGTTCAGCTTTTTAAAAATTTAAAATGGACTTTTTGATATAAGTGAGCTTTCTAAAATAGAGCCAGAAAGGTTTGTAAGCTTTTTTTTCATTGTCACTGAAACCCACACAATTACTTTGCATCTCCATTCCATGTTTTATAAATTATTTGAATGGTTCAATCCTTTTTAGTCCTTCTATAGATGCCATTTACATGTTCGAAGATATTTCTTCATACCACTTCATCTTGTTTTGTTCCTCTATAGCGTCCTCTCATCTCAACATAAAGGAGAGCTGATCCTTTCAGATTCCAAGTGTCACTGCAATTTATAAATGGAGGTTATTCCACACCACCTAGCAAAAAGAAACAAGCACACTCTGGGTTGAATTTCATACAATGCCAGCATAAGAACCTGGCAGAAGTGGATTCCTTTCCCTTACCCAACAGCCACTGTGAGTCTCAAAAACTCAAGCCTTGCATATAGGGAGAGGGAGAGTGAGGGGGGCTATTTGCCAGGAAGGGCTAATTGGAATTAAGATGCATAAGTGAGCAATAAATAGAGCTGAGACCGTATTAAAGGAGTTGGTGAGACCTGTGAGTAGAAACAAATTAGCAAACAAGTACAAGAGTTAAAAAAACAGAACTAACTTTGAGTCCAGTGGCACCTCCAAAACCAATACATTTCAAATCTGGGAATAAGCAAGAACTGAGAGTCTTAGCAAGTGTAGCTGCACACCTCAGTCTGAAAACATATTTCTTCAAGCATTGCAAACTGGTAGACCAGGGGTGGGGTGGGGTGGTTAAGGTGCTGTTGACTACTCAATAATCCAGGCTTTCTCAACAGGGCTTTCATGAAACCCTGGGGTTTTTCTTATGGCCCCAGAAAGGTTTCCCCAATTGGGTAGGAGTTAGTTAATTTTAAATACATTTTAAATTTAAAAAAAAATTGGGTGATATGACCATATATGGTCATGTCAACCTGCCATCTCCCCCCAAGTGGTCATTGATGGGCCTGGAAGAGGGTGGAAAGGGGAGGGGCCCCAGTCATAAAAATCCTTGCTGGCACATGGTATTAACTGGAGTCCAGAGAGGTAATTACTCTCTTTTTAACTTAGCAGTGTTGGGCAATGGCAGGGTGTGACTGAGTGGTGGATGCCTGCCCCACTCCAGTTCCTAGGCCAGCAGAGTAGGCTGCTGGGCCATTTCTGGAGTTGGGGGGGTGGGCAACGGAGCATGATGTTACATCTGGTAGGAGTATCTGGGTGATGTTACTTCTGGTGACATGTGACTTCTGGGGGCATGACATGGAGGTGTGGTCTGCTGATATCATGTCTGGGGTTTCTTAAAGCCTGAAGGATGTTTCAGGGGTTTCTCAATGGTAAAAAGGTTGAGAATAGCTACATTAACCAGTGAAGTACAACGACAGTTGCTGTCTAACATTTCATCATTTCCTCCACTCTTGTGTGAATCTACTTGATGAAATGAGGTGACTTCATAGACCTGGGTGGAGGCTATTGTTCCTATGTAAATGTCTTAAAAAAGATAATACCAAGGTATTTCGGCAACAATAAACATAACAAAGTCTGCATAGCAATGGTGATTGCTTAGATTTGCACTCAAATGGGCCTACTTCCTTCTTTGACATATTTGCATTTTTATGCAGATAGGAACTTGTTATGTTGCTTGCTTTCGAGGCTCAAGATTCTTAAAGCCCAGTTCTGTCAACGCTCCTCATGTACTGTTCTCTCTACTTGTTTTGATAGAACTATGGTGGCATGTTGGGGAAATAATAACAATGTTGGAGAGATCCAGCCACTGTGTTCTGATAGCCAAGACAGCATTGAGAACCCAGGATTCAAATGGGTAGCCGTGTTGGTCTGAAGTAGCTCACCTTTAAGACCAACAAGACTAAGGGGCTTTCCGCACCGGGATCTTTGTAGCAAATTGGTTGCTGAATGAAAAATCGCCATTTAAAATAGTGGAATTCGTCGTTATGCATACCTGCCTTTGTAGTGGAATCCAGTTGCGTTTTGTAGCGTTTCCCACAGGCTTCCGGTCTCGGCAAAAATCGCTAGCCAGGAAGCGCTATTGCCAAGCTCGTCCCGCCCCTGGCCGTCAAGCAGCCAATGGGCAGCAGTTAGCATGCTCCCAAACAGCCCCTTTCCCTTTAAGAAAGTTAAAAAAAAAAAACACACCCGTTGCAACGAATCTGTGTTGATTCGTTGCAATGGAGAGACCCATCCAGCTGCCCGGTGTGTTTGAGCTGTCGTTTCATCGTTGCCACGCTCCCTCCCAGTGAAAAAAAAAAATCCCCCCCCCTCTCACGGGCCCGATTTTCGGCCGAACACAGTGTAAAAAATAAAGGGAAAATACATCAGCAAACGGGCTTCTCTTGTTTGTGCTTAGTGACTGAAGGGGAGGGACTGAAGCCGGGGAAGCCTCTAAACAGAAAGAGGCTCGCTGGTGCGTTTATCCCCGCTCGCTCGGAGAAAAAAAAAATGGCGATCGCTTCGCCGGAAGATCAGAGGAGAGAGCCAGGGGGAGGGACTTTGTAGAAACTGCAACAATGTTAACGCACAGGTCTTTTTCGCTAGTGTTGCAGATTGGTTGCAGGAGTGTATCGCTTTCCGGAGGGTGAATCCACTTTTGCGGATTTCCCTGAAAGCGCTACAATGAAGCGCTTTTTGCGGATCGGTTTCAGGTGTGTGGCAGATTGTCAACGACGTTGTGCATAACGGCAAATCAATAGCGTTTTCAATTGGCAACCATTGTGCGATTTTGAAGGCGTGCGAAAAGCCCCTAAGACTTAGTCTGACGAAGAGTGCTTGCACTTGAAAGCTCACACCCTGAATAAATCTTTGTTGATCTTAAAGGTGCTACTGGACTCTGATTCTATTGAGAACCCAGTGAGAGTTAACAGGATAATAAGAGGAAGGAAGGCTTTGTACATGGATATCCCTGTGTGAAAGCTCTGTTGCCTACATGGATGCCTCTAGAACAATGAGAGCAGAATGTGAAATCATCCCTGTACGGAAGATTTCTAAATAACATATTCTTCTAGGTTGTCTGCTCTTTTGAACTATATCATGGGATAGATTTCAAGCATACTGAACTGGTGTATTTTGTTGGCAGGGTTTGAATATGCAAAAAGAGCAGAGCATTAGGTGGCTTAAAAACCAAATAGTTTTACTTATGAAGAGAGACAAGTATGTATAGAAAAAGAGAGACCTAGGACCTAGCTATCTTTCTAGCTGTAGTCTTTCTTCTGTTGCTCAACTACTGCTCTGGAAGCAAGCAGGGAGGAGGTGTGCTCAAACAAACAGGAGGTCCCCTGTTGAGCCACTATGTGTAAAGCTAAAGAAGATAATTTAGAAATCATCAGGAAGTTCCTACTCTATCTGTGCTAAATATACTTCTCCAATGCCCCCTGCAAGGTACCCTTTATATTCTACTCGATTATGTAGTCGGCAGATCTTGAATATTCTTACATACTCGACACTGAAAAACTTTGATGCTTCCAAATCTGATGGATCTTTTGGTGAGGTTTTCCAACTCCTGAGTCCAACAAATAGCAGGTATATTGTAAGATTGCTTCTCCAACTCTGAAGCAAGTAATGTTTGCCCAAGGACCATGTTTTGAGGCACACTGCATGAAGCTGGCTGGTGAACATGGTGCATGTCTGTTCCTGGTAAGGGGTCTGGAAAAGAGTTGAGAGTTATTGGAAGGCGATTATCAACTCAGCACAGCAACATAAACTGTGTTTAAGTTTGGCCACCAGGAAAAAGGGTACCGAGCCCATTAGGAAGGCTGGAGCTGCCAGCATGGGAGCCTTGAAGCCAATTGTTTATAGGAAGGAAAACACTTTAAAGCTGCCTATCTTCACAGGTGCACATTTATTGATTTTGAACATACAGCTTTTCTTTTGTTGGCTATAGAAAGATTAAGAGCAAATCAAGGGTGCTCAATCACCACTGGTTTATTGTGTGACTTGTTAGCAATTATCACTTGGAAGAGCATCTGAACAGCCTGAACAAGTTCTACAATGGGAAAAAGACAATGATGCGTATCTTTACTTGCATGTGGCAGTGAGGAGACGATGTGCATAAAAGTATTTATTAATCATTGTTTACCTTGATTTCAGTAAGGCTCTAGGTAAGGTTCCGCATGATATTCTTATTGACAAGTTGGTAAAATGCAGTATGGATCCTATTACTGTTAGGTGGATTGAGAACAGGTTGACAGATCACACTCAAAGGGTGCTTGTAAATCATTCATTATCTTCTTGGCGAGCAGTGATGACTGGAGTGCCTCAGGGATCTGTCCTGGGCCTGGTGTTGTTCAACATAATCATAAATGATTTGGATGAAGAAACAGAGGAGGTGCTTATTAAATTGGCAGATGATACTAAACTGGGAGGGGTAGTAAACACAGCAGAAGACAGAATTAGGATACAGGATAATCCTGACAGGCTGGAAAACTGGGCGAAAACTAATACAACAAATTTTAATAGTGAAAAATGTAAAGTTCTGCATTTAGGTAGGAAAAAATCAAATGCATAATTATTGGATGTGTGAGACTTGTCTTCGCAGTAGGATGTGTGAAAAGGATCTGGGGGGTCTTAGTAGACCATACACTGAACGTGAGTCAGCAGTGTGACTTGGTAGCTAAAAAGACAAATGGGATTTTGGGCTATATTAAAAGAAGTATAATGTTCAGATCACACAAGGTGATTTTACCATATTACTCTGCTCTGGTTTGCCTCACTTGGAGTACTGTGTTCAGTTTTGGGCACCTCAACTGAAAAAAAATTGCCGAGAAACTGGAGCAGGTTCAGAGGATGGCTACAAAGCTGGTGAGGAGTTTGGATACTAAATCATATGAGGAAAATTGAGGGACTTTGGTCTGTTTAGCCTGGTGATAATACGACTAAGAAGTGATATGATAACCATCTTCAAATTCATGAAGGGCTGACATAGAGAAGATGGAGCAAAGGGTTGGATCAGAACCAATGGGTTGAAATTAATTTAAACATTTTTTGGCTAAATATCTGGAATAAGTTCCTGACCGTGCCTCAGTGCAACAGGCTTCTTTGGGAGGTTGTGAGTTAGATCATAGAATAATAAGAGTTGGAAGGGACCTCCTGGGTCATCTAGTCCAACCCCCTGCACTGTGCAGGACACTCACAATATTGCTCATCCAGTGTAAACTGCCACTCCCTTGAAGCTTCACAGAATCAGCCTCTCTGTCAGATGGCTATCCAGCCTCTGTTTAAAGATTTCCAAAGATAGAGAACCCACCACCTCCCGAGGAAGCCTGTTTCACTGAGAAACCGCTCTGTCAAGAACTTCTTTTGGATGTTTAGATGGAATTTATTTTGCATTTATTTCATCCCACTGGTTCCGGTCCATCCCTCCGGGGCAAGAGAGAACAACTCTGCTCCATCTTCTACATGACAGCCTTTTAAATACTTGAAGATGGTTATCAGATTACCTCTCAGTCGTTTCCTCTGCAGGCTAAACAGACCAAGTTATTAATCAGAGGCTAGATAGTCATCTTACAGAAATACTGGTTTCTGTCCTTTCAGGCTATCCCTGGTCTCCTCCTTGGGTAATGTCGCCGTGTTGGGTTGGTTCATGTGTTTATGTATTCGGATGGTTTGTATGTATTAGGGGTTTTTATCGGGGGGGTTAAATGCTGTTACCCACCACAAGCCTTAGGGGAGTGGCGGGCTATAAATCCAAATATTATTATTATTATTATGATTATTATTATTATTATTAACTAGTAAAAAAGCCCACTGCACTCAAAATGCAGTGGGCGCGAGGAGGGCACGCAATGAGGGTGGCGGGGCTCTGCGGGCTGGCTTTGCAAGGCCGGGTTTGTCCTGTGGGGCCGGGGGCTCGCGGCCTACCTGGAGTGCTTGCGAGCTGTAGGGCAGGAGGAAGTTGAGGGTCTTTGGCGTTTCGGCGTGGCTCCGGGTGTCCGGCAGTTATCGGCAGGCGGGAGCTGCTTGGTGTGGCGCGGCTGGAGCTGGGCGGCTGGCGGGCCGTGGTGGAAGGCGGCGGGCCGTGGTGGAAGGCGGCGGCACCGGCACTGGGGGCTCCTGAAGCGTGGCGCGGCGGGGGTCCCGAGGCGTCCTCTAGTGGCCGCGGCTGGCTGGGCAGGGCGAGGGGGTGATGTCCCGTGGCAACGGTGCATCCGGCGGCGATTCAGCAGGCGGAAGCGGCTTGGTGTGGTGCGGCTGGAGCTGACGCGTCAGGCCAGGGAGCCCCGCCTCAGGCTTCGAGAAACCCCAGAAGTGGCACAATTGTACAGAATATGTTTGGGAAGCATAGCTATGTACATGCCCACCTGGGGCCCTTTCCCTTCCCACCCACTCCAGGCCCATCATTGGCCATTTTAGGAGGGGGGGGGGGAAGGTTGACATAACCATATGGTAAAGAGATTTTTAAAAATGCAAATTTAATTAACTCCCACTTCCCAGACCATCAAGAAACCCCAGGGTGCCATGAAACCCTGGTTGAGAAAGCCTGGTCTAAGACATGTTATCCGGTGGATTTCACTAGTTGTCTTCATAGGAAGTTTACTGCTGCACGACAAAAAGAAAACAATAGCGGTTAGCAAAGTGAACCACCCATCTCTTTAGCACTACTGAAAATTGAGGGAGTTTCATTAATGAATTTAAACCTGTT
The DNA here is from genome assembly GCF_049243985.1 of Paroedura picta. NCBI lineage: Eukaryota > Metazoa > Chordata > Lepidosauria > Squamata > Gekkonidae > Paroedura > Paroedura picta. The sequence continues at coordinate 67,038,973 of NC_135369.1, forward strand.
AAACTCTGCCCCTAATCTGCTTCTCAGTGTCCCACGAACATAAGCTTAGTCATAGCTATTCCCATCATTCTGTTATATTGCTTTTCACACAGGAATGAGCTGTGACTTTATTTTAATAAGCTCATCAGCTGGGCCAGGGGCAAAATGAAATGAAGATCTCGGAGACTGGCAGCAAGGTTGCCGCTCCACTTCATTTAAATCCATATGTCAGTTCCCATCACACGCAAGGGGCCCTCTGCTAAGGCAGCCACCCCCAACTTTCTTCAAATTAGCTTGCCTTTCTGGAGTTTAAATGAAAAGAGACATCTAATTTATGAGTGAAAAGGTTTGTCATTTCTTAAGGGGATCCAGCCATGCAAAATACAATTAACATCTCCCAAGAACATTTTGCTGAGGTGCGGCAGCGACTGACAGGGAAAATGAAATGAAAATAAATAAAAATCGGTTGTTCTGATGCTGCAGTTCAAGTAGCAAGCATAATCTTCTTCTTTATCTGTGGCTGAAATTGCCTTGCTTTTTTTTGGCAACAGCTTTCCTTACGAAAATGTGGCACTTCTGAGCAATGGGATGTTAAGGAAAGAGATGCCCACAGGGGCTGGGCTCATCTTAGCAAGGAACAAACAATGCAGAATGCAGCTCCTATGTGTCTCCCCTCCCTCCCTTTAAGTGAACACCTGCTTTCATAGCAAATAAACATTGTAATGAAAACTAAAGTATCACACCTTCTTGACTTTGGAAAGGAGGTGCCCATGGGAGCCTTTGGGAGTCAACAATAGGAGCAGAAAAGCCATATTGCTTCAGGGCCCTTACTCCTTTGAGCATGATAAAGCTTTGGGAGGCCATCCTTTAAGAAGAAGAGTTGGTTTTATACCCTGCTTTTCACTACTCAAAGGAGTGTCAAAGCGACTTACAAAAGTCCCTGTGAGGTAGGTGAAGCTGAGAGAGCTTCTGACAGAATTGCTCTGTGAGAACAGTTCCGCCAGGACTCTGACTAGCCCAAGATCACCTGGCTGACTGCATGTGGAGGAGTGGGGAAGCAAACCTAGTTCACCAGATTAGAAGATGCCACTCTTAACCAATACACCAAGCTTAACAAGGTTAGTTTGCCTGTGAGGAGCCAGTATTGGGGATAGATGGACTTTTGAAATATGTGTTGATTTGTCAATATACAAACTGCATAAAAGAATAGGCAAGAACCAGCCAATCCAACCCAGGTCTCTTAAGAGCATCAGTTCTTACAGCATTTCCTTTTGTGCATGCTTTTATGAGTCAGTGACCTCTCCAGGTATTGGGAAAACCTTGGAGGACATGGTGGAATAGGGCCTATGAGTCATAGCAGGACTGTTCCACCACAGCCTCCAAGTGGTATCTGGAGATCTTCTGGGGTTACAACTGATCTCAGATGATGACGAAGCAGTGTCGGTTCTTATATGCCACTTTTTCTCTACCCGAAGGAGGCTCAAAGCGGCTTACAGTCGCCTTCCCATTCCTCTCCCCACAACAGACACCCTGTGGGGTGGGTGAGGCTGAGAGAGCCCTGATATCACTGCCCGGTCAGAACAGTTTTATCAGTGCCGTGGCGAGCCCAAGGTCACCCAGCTGGTTGCATGTGGGGGAGTGCAGAATCGAACCCAGCATGCCAGATTAGAAGTCTGCACTCCTAACCACTACACCAAGCTGGCTCTCAGTTCCCCTGGAGAACTGGAGAACATAACTGTTGTGGAGAATAGGTTCAGTGGCTTTATACCCCACTGAAGTCCCTCCCCTAGCCAAACCCCAGTGTCTTCAGGCTCCATCTCTCAAATCTCCAGATATTTCTCAGTCTCTAGCAGGCATCTTTGTCTGATAAATTTGTTGAACGATTGGCAAGGAAACTTACATCCAGAAAACTACAAGCAGCAGAAGGGTAGGAGAAAGGGAATCCATACAAAGTTCTGTGTTGACTTCAAGATCATACAGTTCCCCAAGACAAGGTGTCTTACATTACATAGCATAAAAACAAGCTAAACTCACAAAACTATTCTCTCCCACCTGTTGATAAGCTGGTGGAGGAATCTAAATAGTGCACATAAACCTCTAGGTAGGAAAAAACAACTCTTTGGAGTGTGCTAGCCATCCAATGTCCCCACCGAGTTTGTTAGTATCAAATCAACATGTAAATTCCAGGCAGCTTCTTAGTAGAGTCTGCCTTTAAAGCTTTGATGCTGAAGTACTGCAACCTTTATTAGTGAATGTCCCGGAACTGCCTTTCTCAACTTTTTTACAGGCTGTGATAGACCCCGGAAGGGCACGGTCATGCAGAATATGTTTGGGAAGCATAGCTGTGGACATGCCCACCTGGGGCCCCTCCCCTTTCCACCCACTTCAGGCTTATCATTGGCCATTTTGGGGGTGGGACAGCATGACCATATATGGACATATCACCCAATAAATGTTTAACAAATTTTAAAATATATTAAGATTAATTAACCTCCCACCCATTTAGAAACCTTTCCAGGGCCGTCAAGAAACCCCAGGATTTCACAAAACCCTGGCTGAGAAAGCCTGTCCTGGAAAGTGTAGATGTTCTCCTACTGGGTTCTGAGTTTTTCATTTGTAATGCCTGTTTGGGTGGCAGAATGATATTTTTCACACACCAGGTACAGCTGTAAGAACCTCTGAGGTGGCAGCCAATGTTTTTGAGTCGAGTGACATTGGTTATGAGGCAGCAGGATTGGGTTGGTCCCTGAGATTGTATTTCCATTGATGATGATGTTATCCGTTCAGCCGATTCTATAGGAAAGTCTTCGTCATGCGCCCCTGTCTCTGACTGCTTCTTTTGATTGGTTCATGGTCATCCCTGTACCGACTTTGATCGTGTCATATTTCCACTGGGTGATTGCTAAGGGAGCAGTTGTGTCAGGCTGGCTTAGTTCCCAAGGCTTGTGAGAGGAGACAAAAACAGATTTACTCTTTATCCTTGAGTGGGAGCCCACAAGATGTGAGCAAAGACTGAACTTATAAGTATGCCTCCTGCAAACTTCGACTTGAATACTATTACCATGCAAATTGGCTGTGCTTGATTCCCTTGACTGCAGAAGATTCCTGTTCAGCTGCTCAGCATTCAGATGGTTGGTGCCAAAGTTTGTCTCAGGCCAATGCAAGCCATGTTGTTCCCATCTCCCTTTAAAACTCTGATTTTTTAAACATGTAACATAAACGATGAATGAGAGCCCAGGGACCGTGACAGGAAAAGCAATATGAGCTTCTCCATTACATGTGCAGAATATTTTCTCTTTATTTTTGAATGTTCAAATAGCAAACTTTGTTTTGAGACTCAGGGATGCCTGGAAAAGAGAGCAAAAAAAGAGAGGCTTAATGGCTCCATGTTGGTTTCCAGACATGGATGGTAAACTGTCTGTCAGAAGTCATGTAGGCCTGGAGCATTTTGTTTGAGTAGTATTTTAAAAAACAAAAATTATTATCTAATTTTATAATCCAATTTTATTACATTGTTTATTATAAATAATAATTTATATTACGTTGTTCACCAGTCTAGTAACTCTTGCAATTACATTACTATATCTGTAGGCCAATGTTTTCTAAGTTGGCTAGTTAAAGTTATTATTCTGTTCCTTTTGCATTTTTTGAGTTGCAACAAGAAAGGCTGCAAATAAAGTGCATCAATACATCAATAATGTTCCCTTAACTTTCCCAACTGTGTATTCTGTTGCTGAATATTTTGCGTTTGTTTTACCTGTCATTTATAGTGTGCTTTATTTAAATTTAGTTAAGTTGTATTTTTCACTTTTTGTGAGATGCTTTGGGTCCATTAGGGAGAAAAGTGGCATGAGAAATACACTAAATAAACAAGTAATCTTTTAAATGTGAAAAATGTGCTTTCAAGGGAACACCAAGGTCCCTTGCCTGGTTTTTCAGTCCTGCAAAGCTTGTGGCTTTGAAGCCATGTTTAGATTTGTTTGGCCATTTTCTCTATCGCCACCTCTGTGACAGGCAGTCAGAAATTACATTGTGAATGGGATAACATCATGGTGCCATTTTGTCCGTTGGATCTGGCTCCAGTGACTTCAGTAACAGCCGAGGAAGCCAGTTGCTTTGCCTTGGAAAGAGAATGTGTCATGGCTTGACAGTCTCTCCTTCTCAATGCAGCTGTTCAGGTCAGCATGGCAAAACAGGTTACCTTAGCAATAAGAAAACGCTGAATTAACATTTTCTTGTTTTTTTTTTAATCAACCACCTGCAAAATAATTGGAAGGGGGGTCTTTTTAAGGAGGCATCAGGTTTGTAAAAGTTGGCCTTTTTTTTACAGCACAGCTCCAATTATTAAAAGGTCAACTAGTGGAAATATTTTTCACAGCTACCTAGAAATCCATATTTTTGCCTCCATTTGTGTGCTTTTAAAGGATACTCCACATCATTATATTTGTTTATTTAACGAGAACCAGCTTGGTGTAGTGGATCGGAGCAATGGACCCTAATCTGGAAAACCGGGTTATTTGTTTGTTTGTTTGTTTTATTTTCTTAGATTTTTATACTGCCCTCCCATACGGCCCATACAATTTGATTCCCCATTCCTCCACGTGCAGCCTGACACAAGGGTGACCTTGTGTCAGTCACTGTTCTCTCAGAACTCTCTCAACCTCACCTACCTCTCAGGATGTCTGTTGTGAGGAGAGGAAGGATAGGTTATTGAAAGCCACTTTGAGACTTCTTTGGGTAGTAACAAGCTTTTCTTCTTCTGTATTCTGTTTATTAATTGCCATGGACAATGTAGATTTTCTGCCTCCTCACGGGAGACTCTCCTCAGGGGGGAAATATGGTTTGTAGTACAGTCAACCCATAGTATCTGTGTGTGTCTGTGTGAAAACCTTCAGAAAAGGAGTGACTTGTTGATATTCAAACTTTGTCATTTGAGGAGGCATGCCTTTTTTGTCTCCTGGTAAAGATATCTATTTTTCTTTTAATCTCATATACACTGAGGTAAACACAAACAAAATATTGCAGCATACTTCAAAAAAGAAATTTTATGTTGTGTTTGCTGATCTGCCTAGGATGAAGTTTGAGGTCCTTGACAGCAGTGGTCCCCAACCTGCGGTCCTCGGCCCGGTGCCGGGCCGTGGTTCCCTCTCCCCGCCCCCCCCGCAGTAAAAAACTTCCCCGGGCCGCAAGCTTGTGGCTTGGGAAGCTTCTTACTGCGGGAGGGGGGGGAGGGAATCAGGGCCACGCCGCGCATCACGCACGCGCGGCCTGGCTGTGCATGTGCACATGCGCCATACGCGGCCGAAATCACGCATGCGCAATTTCGGCCACACATGGCGCATGCATGCATGTGCGACCTGGCCGCGCCTGCATGCTGCGCAGGCGGTGCAGTTGCCCCGCCGGTCCCCAGCCGGAAAAAGGTTGGGGACCACTGCTTGACAGGATCTAAGCAAATAGTGTAACTGACCAACATGCAGCTAGGTCATGTCTGCTGGGTCCATTTAGTTTAAACCTGAAAATGACCAATTCTGTGGCAGGAAAATCCATTGTTCCAACTTTTTTTTAAAGTGGTTCTCAGTTCAGTTTTGCCTCATACCATTATGCTGCGATCACAGTAAAGAGCTGATTGTACTCCCAGTGTCTTGACTTCCTTCAAATCCATGGATTTAACATGGGGTTTATTCACCACCCCTCACAGCATGGCTGGCTCAGGGTGGGTTAAAACAGCTCAGTAAGCATAAACAACAATTTATAAAACAATAAAAACAACATTTCATGTTAATATAACATTAAAACCAATTGAGCAATAAAATTAACTATTGGCATATGGAAGTCTTTGCCCTCAGAGTGTCACTCATAAGACGGCCCAGTTGCCTCCCAATCAATGTACTGGTCCTCTTCCACTAGCCATATCCCTTTGTTGGCAAACCGCTGTTCTGCATGCCTGCTCCAGCCAACTCCAGTCCCCCTTGTGGTTGCCATTTGAAAATATATGAAGTTAGTGCTGGCTGCTTAGATGCCCCTCTAAGACATGTAGGGGAAGTGTTAAATCTGTGGGTTCAAAGGAAGCCAGGACCACTGGAAGGCCAATGATCTCTTTATTGTGACCCCAGCATGATGTTATAAGAGGCAAAACTGAACCAACACCCCCGAAAACCCCAATATATACAGACACAGACAAAAGGATCTTCCCTCCAGTGTGTGCTATTGTTCAGTTTCACTTCAAACTGACTGGATCCTGCAGTTGGGATCTAGCCACGCATTGGCTAATTGCAGCACAGCTTACGCACCTAACTTTGACTCAAGCTTGGTCCTCAGCAGGTCTACAGACATAACAGAAAGTGTCTAGGGCGATAGAGTTAGGGAGGAAAAGGAGAGGAAAGAACTCAGTGAGGGCATGAGGGCATACTTTCCATGTTCTGAAGTTGCCATTTCCTCCTGGAGATTTGTTGTGATTCTGGAAGAGCTTCCCAGCCAACCTTGAGGCTGTGATATCTGGCTTCTATGTAGATAATGACATTCTGTTTCATTGGGGTAGGTTGATCATAAGATCAGTGTGATAATCAAGATACCAGCTTCCTCTTTCCACAAGAAGACCTTCCTCTTTATATTTTTAAATCCACCCTATACTTGTAAATCCACCTATAATGGCAGTGTTTTTTCTTACATAACTCTTCATACAAGAATCAGATTCTATAACTTTTAATTCAACAACTTAACCAGAATTTCAATTTACTTTAAAGATTTTAAAAAAGTGGAAAATTCATGTTCTTCTGTGGCTATAGCTTCTTTTCTGTAGTCTGAGTCTGACACCGAAGTCTCTGTGGTTGGTAATATCTGGAAGGGATGGGAGCATAACAATAGTGAGGCTTCCAATTACAAATGTAATGACCTCTATAGAACAGAAAGTAATATCTGTCTGTATGGCAGGCAGGTTGAAAAAGATGTAGAGGAGGAATAATAGAAAGGAGAGGCTGATATACAGAGACACAGAAATGTGTGACATATATCCCCAAAAGATACTCTGTCATTATTTTCCTGAAAAACTCAATTTATGTATTGGGAAGGGGGCAAAATGAAATAAAGAAAAACCCTTGGAGGGAGGATAGGCAGAAATATTCTACCTCAATATTCTACCTGAAATGCTGATAACTTTAGACAACAGGGCACCTTGTAAAAGTTTAAGACTTCTATTAAAAAGTGGATTTTCTATCAGAAATACTTCCCTGGAGATACTGAATTCTGATTTCAGCCACATTGGCAAATACAAGCAAATGGGGAAATAGCGATCTCAGCAATAAGTTTCACCAGAATCAGAGGTTCCACCCTGAATTTCCTTTATATTTTCTGCCTTATATGAAGAGCTTAATCTCTCAATGGTTTTTTTTTTTTTGCCTCAGAAGTAATTAGCTTGTCCCAAGGATGAAATGCTGATTTTATGAGAAACTAGAAATAAAGCCCATTTTATACGTGAATAAAATGGGCGCTAGGTCCCCGTCCCTGGGGAAGCCTTCGCACCCGGGGCACAGAGAAGGCCAGCAGCGCCCTCCCTGAGGGTGGCAAAGGGTTCTCTGCGCCCCGGGAGCAGCCTTAGTAGACCATACATTGAACATGAGTCAGCAGTGTGACTCAGTGGCTAAAAAGGCAAATGGGATTTTAAAGGTAAAGGTAAAGGTATCCCCTGTGCAAGCACCGAGTCATGTCTGACCCTTGGGGTGACGCCCTCTAGCATTTTCATGGCAGATGCAATACGGGGTGGTTTGCCAGTGCCTTCCCCAGTCATTTCCGTTTACCCCCCAGCAAGCTGGGTACTCATTTTACCGACCTCGGAAGGATGGAAGGCTGAGTCAACCTTGAGCTGGCTGCTGGGATTGAACTCCCAGCCTCATGGGCAAAGCTTTCAGACGGCTGCCTTACCACTCTGCACCACAAGAGGCTCTTTAATGGGATTTTGGGCTGTATCAAACGGAGTATTGTGTCTAGATCACAAGAGGTGATGGTACCGCTTTACTCTGTTCTGGTTCGGCCTTACTATTGTTCAGTTTTGGGCACCCAATTGAAGAGGGATGTTGACAAACTGGAACGTGTCCAGAGGAGGGCGACAAAGATGGTGAGGGATTTGGAGACCAAGACGTATGAAGATAGGTTGGGGGAGCTTGGTCTGTTTAGCCTTGAGAGGAGACAACTGAAAGGGGATCTGATAACCTTCTTCAGGTATTTAAAAGGGTGCCATATAGAGGGTGGAGCAGAGTTGTTCTCTCTTGGCCCAGAGGGACAGACCAGAATGAATGGGATGAAAATAATTCAAAAGAAATTCCATCTAAACATCCGGAAGAAGTTCCTGACAGTTAGAGCAGTTTCTCAGTGGAACAGGCTTCCTCGGGAGGTGATGGGTTCCCCATCTTTGGAAATTTTTCAGCAGAGGCTAGATAGCCTTCTGACGGAGAGGCTGATACTGTGAAGACTGTAAGGTGCTCTGAGACTCCTTTGGGTAGAGAAAAGCGGCATATAAGAACCAACTCTTCTTCTTCTTCTTCTTCTTCTTCTTCTTCTTCTTCTTCTTCTTCTTCTTCTTCTTCTTCTTCTTCTTCTTCTTCTTCTTCTTCTTTTTCTACTACTACTACTACTACTATGGGCAAAACCCGTTGTACCCCAGAATACAATGGGTGCTGGAATCTCTAGGCGGAGGGAGGGAGGAAGGAAGGAAGGAAGGGATGGGGGTAAAGGAGGGAGGAAGGAAAGGGGGTAAAGAAAGGGAAGGAAGAATGGAAAGGGGTGGGAAGCTTGAATGTGGCATGTGTGAGGCCAGAACTGTCCCCCCTAGCCTCCACCCTCCAGGTGGATGACCTCCACACAGCAGGACAGCACCCGCTTGAGCCGTGCAGCTGGCCAAGAGCATGAATTGCAGGTGGTCGCAACAGGCAGCGAGGAGGACGGGCACCGAGGTCCCCACAGGTCCTCCTCCCCACCTTCCCACAGAATCCAGAAGCTCCTGCACTGAGGCCAGGGTTCATGCCCCCTGCCCAATCCCTGCCCAACAGCTGGCCACCCTCTTGGTGGTAGGCCAGCACCCGCCAGGGCCACACTGCTGGCTGAGCACGTGGCTCAGAGGTGGGCTGGGCCCATGAGTGGGCAGGCAGTGGTGAGGACTCACATGACAGCCCCGCCACACCCTCCTCCCTGGCTCTCAGCAGCTGGCTGCACCCCCCTGCCACACTAAGGCCAGGCCCAGCAGCTTGCCAGGTGAGACAATGCCTCTGGTAGCGATTGTCCTGTTCCCCCTCTATGCAGTAGAGGCCAGGGTAGGCCCCCTCTCCCTCCTAGGCCCCAGCCATTGGATATTATTATTATTATTATTATTATTATTATTATTATTATTATTATTATTATTATTATTATTATTATTATTATTATTATTATTATATTTATAGCCCACCACTCCCTTGCAGATACGTGACTTCACTCCCCCTGACCGTGGTCCCAGGCGCCCCATCCCTCCCTCACAGCTCATTCAGTGGCTGGCTTGCCTTTGGGCATCAGTGCAGTAGAGCAGGCTGGTACTTCTTCCATGTGAAGGAAGTTGGAGGGGGATATAGCCAGAGATGGGACACCCTATCTGACTGGCTGTTCATTGGGCGGACAGCCAATTAGGTATGTGATTAATCCCAACTCCTCCCACCATGCTTTTCTGGCTTTATTTATGGTGCAGATATGCTGTTTTGAAGACTCTGAATGACCAATGCTAATTAATCATGAAAGTTATAACACAGTGTTGAAAGCTCATTGAAAGGATGTATATAACCAGTACATTTTTTGGCTTTGTCTGCTGAATATGTTTTTGAAGAACCCAGAAAATACAGAAAGAAAGAAAGAAAGAAAGAAAGAAAGAAAGAAAGAAAGAAAGAAAGAAAGAAAGAAAGTTTATTGTGTGATACAGAAACTGGTGTCATGCACACATCTTCATCTAGACAAAGAGCACCCACCTTTCCCGACATTCTCCCCTTCCTGACCATTGTATTGCTAAACAGTGGCCAATATCATGCTGAAGCTAAAATCCTTTGTTTACCCCCAAATCCCCTTTCCTGTCCCAACATTAAGCAGCCTGCCAATAGTTCAGTCACTCTCATCAGCTAGACTAGGCTTCCTCAGCCAGGGTTTTGTGAAACCCTGGGGTTTCTTGACAGCCCTGGAAGGATTTTCTGAATGGGTGGGGATTAATTAATTTTAAATATAGCTTTTATATTTGTTAACCATTCTTTGATATGACCACATATGGACCTGTATACCTGCCTCCCCTCTCAAAATGGCCAGTTGGGCCTGGAGGGAGTGGAAGGGGGGGGGGTCACATGTGGGCATGTACACAACTATGCTTCCCAACCATATTCTGCAGGATCATGCTGCTTCTGTGATTTCTCAATGGTAAAAAAGTTGAGAAAGGCTGAGCTAGACATAAGATAGCAGCCAGTTTTCTGACTGTTCTTGACACTTCCTATTTTCCACCCAAATATCCCCTTTTGTTAATCCTATCATCTTGATCAACATCATTCTGTGTTTGGCTTGTACAAGTCAAGACAGTAAAAATTCCTTCATTCTTTTCTTAAGATTTGCAAGTTTTATTCTAAATCTGCGCCACAGAACTCACGAGACAGAGGCTATGCATACTAAATCAATCAACATTAGGGCCAATCCAGGCTTATATAATTTTTGCATGAGTGTTCCAATCATATTTGCATGCATTTTAGCAGAGTGCTTAAAATATCTCTGGTGTACATAGACACACACAGACACACACAGACACACAGACACACAGACACACACACACACACACACACACACACACACAAATAAGGTGATGTGTGAAGTGCTCTTGTGATCTTTTAGCCTCCAGGTGAGCTTGTGCAATAGAGTTTACTGCATGTAGAATCCTGTGCTTATTAATTCGTGCAGTTCTGCTGTTCAACACTCCTTCCTATCCCTGCTCACCAAAACTAAGATCAAAACAACATCTATTGCAAAATGGACACATAAAGATTATTATTATCATCATTATCATTATTATCATTTATATTTCTTACTCTCAGCATGCCAGCTCATGGCAGATTACAATATAAAATTTCCACAACAATAAAACCCCATTAAAACAAAATAGAATAGTACAAAACCCAGCATAGCAGAAAACTGCCCTACCCCAGATTGGGACACCTGCCATCGGGCAGCAGAGAGCTGTGTCAGCAATTAACACCCAGGTGGTCATGGCATGGGTACCAGCTCTTCCTCCTAGACTGGCCTCAACCATAGACCTGGTGGAAGAGATCTGTCATGCAGGCTCCATGAAAAGCCAACAGCTCCTGCAGGGAGCATTGCATCTGTGCCCACTTCTAAGGGCTGGAGTGACTTGAACATACATAAATGTATCTGTTCCTGAGGTGCATCTATGAGCAAGATGCTGCTGAGCTGGAATGGAAGATAATACAATGAAAAGAGAATAGTAATATATTGGCCTTGTCACAGATAGACTTATGGAAAGATTATGTCCACATACAAGTTTTCCCCCTGATGCTGGTGCCTTGAGCCTATTTTTACATTTTTCTGAACTGTCATATGCCAGTGCTTTGATTTAGATTCTTCAAAAGGGGAGGAATTTGTGCATACCACTGGAAGGATGTATTTCCATAAGCTATGCTTCAATCCATTCTGTACTACCCTGTACAAATCAGGAAGCAATGAGGGGGAGGGGAGGAACAGAAAAACCCTCTAGGCAAGAAACTAGCTTTTGCTGACAGGCCTTTAAACTGACACACCATTCCTTACCCCCACTGCTCTCCATGCAATGAAGCATTTGACCTTATAAGCAATTCCAGGGGGTTTAATCCTAGCACAAATGGATGTCCTCAACAGGGATCACCTAATAGACACTAAAGTAAGAAAATCTTTTCCCCCTATCCGTTCCAAGTTTTAACTGAGTAGGGCAGCATTAATCAGCATCCATCAGGCCTTATCAAGCCCCTGCCTCTGAGCCTGTCTCTCCCCTGTCAGACACAGAGATGCTGCTGCAGTTGTATCCTATGTGCAAGGAAATATGTGGTTTGCCATCTCATAATTCTTACGTCCAAACCCAATGGATTGACAAAAAACAAAACAAAACTCCACTCCCTTCCCCCACAGTTAGTTTAATTTTGGTACTTAAGTAATACCTGCTGCTTCTGCTTGAAATTTATATGTAAGGGTTGTCCTCTTTTCTAGCAACCAGGGTGACTTGTTTCAAATTGTATATCTTTTGTTACCGTATCTTAATGGTTTGGGGGAGTGCACTTTGAACCCCTTGTTTGGGGACAGAAATGCAAATGAATATCTTCTTCTTTGTCTCCTCCTGAACTACATGTAAGGTCAATACTGTCTGCTTTGAATGGTAACTGCTTTCCAGAGACTCAGATCCTATCCCCCTGCTAGGTTTCCTGCCCATTGTCTCTAGCACCCCAGTCAGTTTTGACATAAATTATAATAAAATTTAAGATTCCGGTTGGTTGTCAATCCTGTTGCTTAGCAGGAGGGCAGCTTGGTGCCCGCAGGAAGAAAGACACCACACAAGTGTTTGGAATAATAAGGCCACAGCTTTATTCTCCAGGCAAAGGAGAGTTGGCTTGGCATGAGGAGGAATCCCTTAAAGACTCGGTCAGCAGACCGATGAATCAAGGTATCAGATGGTGCCCTGGAGAACCAGCCTAGGCGTAAGCCTATAGCATGGAAGCTCCTTGCCATCTGAAACCGCACTCCCAGGGAAGGCGATTTAAACAGGGATCCAATGGGCGTAAGCCTCTGACTGTCTCCCCTAAACCGCCTGGCAATGCGAGCCTGCCTCCCCAGCCGGGTTGACATTCGGCTCGCATACGTGCCGATCTCTTAGTGAGACCCCCAAATACCGAGGGAAGCAGATACGCAAACCTGCTTTTACCCCCAAAAAGGATTCTCCCCATGCCAACCCGCCAGCTATGACAATAACTATATATAACCCTAACAGTAACCACTAATACACGTTTTCGCAACAAACCCGAAAAAAGAGGGAGGGAGGGTGGGAAGCTTCCCCGTGCTGCGCGCCGAAGGAAAGAGGCCGAGCACGCATGCTCCAGCCCCTTAAATAGGCGTCGGAGACGCCTATTCCTCCCCCCGCCCGAGAGGCGTACTACGCCTCTGCAGCCCCACCCCCTCAGGCAATCCTGAGAGGCGCGTCAGCCGAGACGCGCCTCTTTTCTTCGCTGCCGGGCTCCGCTCCTCCGCGGCAGCAACACGGAGCTCCCGGTAAGTCTCCGCTCCCGATTGCTTAGCAGGAGGGCAGCTTGGTGCCCGCAGGAAGAAAGACACCACACAAGTGTTTGGAATAATAAGGCCACAGCTTTATTCTCCAGGCAAAGGAGAGTTGGCTTGGCATGAGGAGGAATCCCTTAAAGACTCGGTCAGCAGACCGATGAATCAAGGTATCAGATGGTGCCCTGGAGAACCAGCCTAGGCGTAAGCCTATAGCATGGAAGCTCCTTGCCATCTGAAACCGCACTCCCAGGGAAGGCGATTTAAACAGGGATCCAATGGGCGTAAGCCTCTGACTGTCTCCCCTAAACCGCCTGGCAATGCGAGCCTGCCTCCCCAGCCGGGTTGACATTCGGCTCGCATACGTGCCGATCTCTTAGTGAGACCCCCAAATACCGAGGGAAGCAGATACGCAAACCTGCTTTTACCCCCAAAAAGGATTCTCCCCATGCCAACCCGCCACAGAACAGAAGCCATTAAAGCTTCTGTTCCCGCCAACCTCCTAAAGCTGTAGCCATTCCCCCAGGGTAGACCTCACATCATGAAGCCATAGATCACAGCCCCAATCTGATAAATGCACCCCATCTGATCGATAGAGTGCCTCTATCTGATGGGAAATATCAGGATGCCTGATTAACGGAATCCCCCAACCCAAACAGATCTTCGCCAAGGTTTTGTTCACCCTGCGTCTTGATAAATCTATCTTTGAAGGATCAGCTGCATTCCTCCAAACCCTTCGTTCTAACCACTCAGACCATATAATCTGGGCCCCTGGCAACCTAAAACGTAAAACCAAAAGGTCATCATAGATCATGCGTATCAGTTCAAGACCTTTAACATGCCCCAAGTCATTTTCCCCTAAGTGTATGAGCAAAATCGAAGGGGGGCCTTTTTGGTAGACTTCTTCGGCGACGATCGTCAGCAATCTTGGCCACTTCATGCCACGGTGTCCCGACCAACGAAACTCCAGATGCTGCCCGAGACCAAGGTCTTCTCCCCAACCGGATTCTGAAGCATAACGACCGGCCCAGAAGACAATGCTATGCCCGATGATTAGGATCGAAGGTATCCTCTTAAATGAAACTAAAAAGAGAAAATATTAATTCACCAGTTCCGGACGAATGTAAGCCCTGTATGCAGCAGACTTCCATCGTCCAACTGCCATGATCTGTGCTGGGGATGCTCCACTATGGAAAGCCTGAGTGGCCGCTCCTATGCGGAATGAGTGAACACTAAAACATTTTGGCTCAATGCCAAGGCCTTCCAGGCATAATCTAAGTATAGCGGTAAACTGATACCGCGATAAACAAGAACCATTTTCATGTATGAACAATGGGCCCGGGACCTTAGGCCGTATCACTAGAAAATCAGCCATGCTGCGAACTGGACAAGGTAAGTTACGATCCGATGCTGCTAAAATAACTGATGAACCCACACCTAATTGATCGGTCTTTGACCGCTGTAGTCTAATGTGTAATTCCGATCCAAGAAGCTGAATGTCCCTAACTGACAGGGCCGTTCCTGCCCTCTGTGACTTAGAAGCTGCAAGAAACTCGCAGCTTCTAAAGGCTCCATAAAAGGCTAATGTGAATGCCGCCTGCAGTAAAATCTCTTCATATCTGGAAAAACATACCTTACGAAGCGTTATAAGTAACGCCTCGAGCAATTGTAGTGTTATGGGCCTCCTAGCGTCTGGAACATTGGGAACTAATTTTTTCCACCCTTCTACTGCCCTTTTTGCCAGGAATGAAGAGCTCGGGTCCCATTGACCCGTTACTTTACTGAAAAATGAGAGACTGGCTAAATGTACTCTCATGGTTTTTGGTGACATACCTTTTAACTTAAGGTGTGCTAAATAGTGTAACACCCTGGGCTCACTCAATGGAAACGAAGGGGAATAACCCATGTCAATTGCAAATTTTAAAAAGGAATTAAAGGCCCGCCTATACGCCTGTTGTGTAGACGCCGCCAATGACCCCATCACCCCTTCCAGGATTAATCGACGCCAAGGTTCCAAAGATCTTCCGGAAAGGCTTCTGGATCCCTGTTCGCCTCGGGGACCAGGTCGAAAAATCTTTCTTTCTGGAACCGAGAGAGGGCGTCAGCGACATCATTACACATACCTGGAACATGCTTTGCATTAAATTGAATGTTAGCTTCTAAACAAGTTAAAACTAGATGACGCACCAGTCTCATAACTCTGTCCGAGCGAGATGTCTGCTTATTCACAATAGTGACCACTGCTTGGTTGTCACACCAAAACAGGACCTGCTTATTTGTGAATAAATCACGCCACAACTGGACAGCTACCACTATGGGAAAAAATTCAAGGAAAGTAAGATCCTTGCGCAGTTCGGGGCTCCAAGTGTCCGGCCATCGTCGGGCACACCAACGATTCCTATAAAATATTCCAAAGCCCAGGCTGCCAGCTGCGTCAGTGTGGACCTGGAGTTCCTTACCCGGATTTAAAATGGATTTCCATATAGAAACTCCATTAAATTTTTCCAAAAATTGCAGCCAAACATGTAGATCTGCCTTAATCCCCTTGTTAATCCTAATGAAATGGTGTGGAGCCCTAATTCCAGCCATGGCTCTGGCTAACCGTGAGCAAAAGGCCCTCCCTGGCGATACAACTTTGCAGGCAAAATTCAAATGCCCCAGCAAAGATTGCATCTGTTTTAATGTGGCTTTTTTACTAGCCATCATGGCTGCTAAGAGACTACGCAGTACATCCAGCTTATCCTCGGGTAACTGTGATGTCCCTAGCACTGAATCAAGTTGAATACCCAAATATGTCAGTTGGTATGCAGGACCCTCTGTTTTTTCCTGAGCCAAAGGTACTCCCAACTCGCCTGCTAGCATTTGAAAAGTCGCTAAGCGCTCAGCACAAGCAGGGGAATCAGCAGGACCCGCAAAAAAGAAGTCGTCTAAGTAGTGAGTAGCCTGATGAAAATTCCCTTTGCTCTTCACAGCCCATTCTAAGAATGTGCTGAAGGCTTCAAATGCCGCACAAGCTACGGAGCAGCCCATTGGCATTGCCTTATCAACGTACCAATATCCATCAAATTTGAAACCTAATAGGTTAAAATCATTTGGATGGACAGGTAGTAAGCGAAATGCAGACTGAATGTCGCATTTTGCCATAAGTGCACCTCTTCCACATGATCGCACTATTTTGACCGCCTGGTCAAAAGGAGCATATTTTACTGAACACAGCTCAGGTGCAATAGCATCGTTGACAGAAGAGCCTTTTGGGTAAGACAAGTGGTGTATAAGCCGAAATTGACCCATTGCCTTTTTTGGCACCACACCTAATGGAGAAACCCGTAAGTTATTAAATGGGGGAACTGCGAAGGGGCCGGCTACTCGCCCCGCTTCGCATTCTTTCTTTATTTTTTCTCTCACTATACCAGGCATTTCTTTGGCCGATTTCAAATTAGGGCAGTCCGTGGCTGTACGCAAACCCGTGAATGGAATACGAAAACCCTCTGTAAAACTAGCAGCCAAATATGCTGCTGAAACTGAATCAGGATAAAACTTGAGAACTTCTAATAGGGCCGGTATATTAACAGGTGTAGGTGCTAAACTATTTAAGTCTAAACTAGTCTTCGTGCCTGTGACTTCAGTTGGCATTGAAACTGTTGGGTCCCGACCCTCCCTCTTTTTTGTAGGAGGATCGGGAGCCCCGAAAGGGATTCTGGGAATTACCCCCTTTTCTACATGTAGCCTTGGAATGGTAGCCGCCACATGACTCACAAGCATGTTCGAAGCGGCATTGCCGGCGTTTACACCCTTTTTTATTAAAGTCCCAGCAGTATAGGATGCTGCTCCTTCTGCTATATGATCCCTTTTTGTCCGACTCACGTTGATGTCTCATACCGGGTCCCACTTTTAACAGCCAGGTGGCCTGATGTATAATGTCCCACCGAGTTAACGAATTATGTGAAGCCAGCTCTCTGAATTTTTTATCATAAGAGAGAGCTGCATCATCTCCGGCGCACTCTCTGGCTTCTAATACATTAGATAAGTGGCGGCTAAGATGCCATCCTCTCTCAGGATAAGCCGCCAGTACTACAGCCATGAATTCGGCATAGCCTCTTACCCAGTTTTGAAAAGTGCGCTCACATGTTATTTTGTCCTTCTTGCGTTTTTTAGGGCGATCCCCAGTATTGCCCCCTTCATCATCTAATGGCACCAGTGCAAACATATCCACGTAATAGCCATCCAAAATTTTGTTACGTACCTTACTCGACATATGTAAGCCTGGTGGAGCATCGCCATCCTTGTACCGACCTGGTGGGTCAAATACTTCCCCAGTGATGTCACCCTCCTCCAAGCTCTGCTTCGCCTCCATCCGGCGGCGATAGAGCCATGGAGGTAGACCAGGGATAAATGCCCCTTCCAGCCAATACTCCCTATCCCCATAGTTGTCCCCTTCATCCTCATCAGTGGATGACTCACCAGAAGTGTGATCACAATGTGAGATACATGTCCTCCTGTGATGACAAGACCGACGTTTCTTCCGTGGCCTATCATGTGCCCTGGACCCTTCATTGTTGCAGTCATCGCCCGAGACAGATTCACTGCGAGTACTCCCTTCGCTGACATCTCGTATTGTAGCTTGACCCGAGGCGGCCCCTGTCAGCTGGGCGACAGCTTGGGAATAGCCCTGCCAAAATAAGGCTGAATCCCCCCCATCAACATGTCCCATGTTGAGGTTAGAACCGACCCCTGTATTACTCACGGTTGTTCCTATCCGGATCCGTTGTCTACCTAAATGTAATCTAGGACTAGTGGTAATACCCCCCCGACTAGCCCGTGGCCTCGTCTCCCTGACCTGACTTTGCTGGCCATGAGTTTCTAAGTTTTGTTCATTTGAAAGCTCACCCCTTGAAATTACTGGTCCAGTATTAAGGGGACGGCGGCGACCGGACCCAGGCCTGGGTTGTCGATTTTGACTACGGCCTCGATGCTGAGGACTGGACTGCCTATCTTGCCTGCTAGCTGCTGGCCTGCGGCGTCCAGGTCTCTTTAATGTAGCCGTGCGTGGCGTTCTGCGAACCTCTTTCCCCACTGGGAGGGTTAAAGTCACGGTGGTAGGCGTGACCTGTGCACTGGGCTGGGCAGCCTGTTGGCTCCTGCCCGCTCCCATTGATCTCTCTAGCGCTCTTGCAGCAGCAGCTCTCTGAGGAGGGCGATTGGTAAGGGGCACATTGGCAGACTCCCCTGCCTCATTGATTAATGCTGGATCCCGACCTGCCCCAGATGCCCTGTTTTTTCTTTGGGGCCTAGCAGCATTGGTGGGGGCAGAATCTGAACCCAGTCCCCCTTCAGCCAGGGCCGTTGCAATCACCCTCATCGTGTCCCCCCTGCTATCACCAAGCCCCACTTTTTGAGCTTGCTGTTTTCTAGGAGCCATTGCTCACCCCGTTTGAAGCACAAGGTGCTCCCCTCTTTCCTCCCCTTCCTAATCCGCCCCAATCAAATGCCCAATCAAATGTCCCCCGCTGATCCCTCTCCGTTTAATTGTTTGACCGTTTTTTTTTTTTTTTATATATTAATTAATATAATGAATTCTGTGTCTATGCCAGCATAAACTACCAGCATAGACTTTTACCACCCAACCTGCGGCGGATTAGGG
Source organism: Paroedura picta (assembly GCF_049243985.1). NCBI lineage: Eukaryota > Metazoa > Chordata > Lepidosauria > Squamata > Gekkonidae > Paroedura > Paroedura picta. The sequence goes on from NC_135369.1 coordinate 67,057,895, forward strand.
AGGTTCCCGACTCCCAGGCACGCCTACGCAGTTTGGCCTGTAAAGCCTGCCTCGAGTTCTGCGCAGCTCCGAGCAAGAAGCTTCCCCGTGCTGCGCGCCGAAGGAAAGAGGCCGAGCACGCATGCTCCAGCCCCTTAAATAGGCGTCGGAGACGCCTATTCCTCCCCCCGCCCGAGAGGCGTACTACGCCTCTGCAGCCCCACCCCCTCAGGCAATCCTGAGAGGCGCGTCAGCCGAGACGCGCCTCTTTTCTTCGCTGCCGGGCTCCGCTCCTCCGCGGCAGCAACACGGAGCTCCCGGTAAGTCTCCGCTCCCGATTCTGAGAGCAACTCTTTCGAGGCTTTAAACATTTCCCATAGCGCAGGAGATGTTTATGTATGTGAGTGAGATAGATATTAGTGTCTTGTGCATACATTTTCCTATATCTCTCGTTGCCAAACTAATGACTCATAAAGCTTTGGGCTTTGTTACATTCCACTGTTTGAAGATTTTCCCCTTGTTCAGACTGTAACACTCAGAGAAATCAGAGTCCAGAAGGAATAGTGGAAGGTTTACTTCTCATTGATGCAGTCTTGAAGTGAATGTTGTTATTCCAGTCTGCTTTGACATACAATAAAACATCATCCACTCTCTAAAGTAATCCAAATGCCTTTTCAGAATTCATGAGGTTTAAGGCCAAATAATTACATTTATTGATCATTACTGTCTGAAGAATTTTTTTCAATCTGATGGAGACTTGTTTGGTGTTACCTCTCAAATTAGGGCATGTCAGGCATTGGTCTTCATCCTAGAATTCCCCCCCCCCCACACACACACATCCATGGTGTGACAAGAGATTTTTTTTTAATGTACAATTAAAATAATCAGATCTGTCAGTTCTGTGGTAGGCTCTGTGTCCTGAGTTGGGATCCTTGGGAATTCAAGTAATGGGGGTTTCAATATCCCATATTTCTGTCTTATTGTTGGCTGTTCAATATGTCTTGCTTCCTCTGTCTATATATTTGTCATTCTAGAACAGACCAATTCCCTGATCTTTGTTGTATTACTTTGTTTTCAAGGGGATTTATTGCCAAGTAAGGCTTAACCTGTATTTGGATTGTGGCCTGAACTAGCAGGTGTGAACATTTTATCACTCAGGCTGAAGCCAAATAAGGACTGTATTAAATATTACACGCTGCTACTTATTGTGTAATTACATGGGTATAATAAAACCTGATATGCCAATTCTAGGCATATGCCTGGGAAGAGATTATTTGCTGCTGAGAATTTGATGTGTGCATGTGTGAATGAAGGCACACTGTTTTTCCCCCTCATCTAACACAAGCTTCAGTATATTGTCCTGCATCCACCTCAAAACTGCCTCCAGGCACTGATTCAGGATTTCTGCAGCCTCCCTCACATCCACAGGGACAATGATAAAGCAGAATGTCATCTGCATATTGGTGGTAAAAATTGGAGGTAAATAGTATCACCTGGTAAAAGATACTCTGTTTACCTTCTATTAAAGGAAAGGGTGATTTCTTTCTTTCTTTCTTTCTTTCTTTCTTTCTTTCTTTCTTTCTTTCTTTCTTTCTTTCTTTCTTTCTTTCTTTCTTTCTTTCTTTCTTTCTTTCTTCCTTCCTTCCTTCCTTCCTTCCTTCCTTCCTTCCTTCCTTCCTTCCTTCCTTCCTTCCTTCTAGAAAGCAAGATGAGTTTCATTGTTAAAACTAAACATCATATACCTCAATTGCTGACTATGAGTCAAGAATAACCTCATCAGACTTACATTCTAGATACTGAGTGATCTGGAACCTGCTACTCAGTGGAAGAGGAAACCAAGTCAGCTTTCTAGATAAAAACTCAGGAGAGTGAGAATGAAAACATTCTCTTGAGAGAAGTTGGTTACTTATTCCTTATTCATTCATTCATTCATTCATTCTTAATTGTGAATTCAACCAACAATAATGAAAAGAGCCCACCTGATCTACAATGAAGAAAAGACCTAAAAGCAGATGTAACCAGACAAAGGGCACAAGCAAAATAAAATATTCCCCTTTACACTTACTGACTTGTGGTAGTTTTATTCTAGTTGACCAGTCAACAGTGCTGCTAAGCAGATGACCTCAGTCATTCCGGTATGTTGCTAACAGGGGTTCAAAGGAATCAGGTTCATTGCTAGCATGAGACCATGTACTCTGCAGCTGTAAGCAAATCACCTCCCCGCCCAGGGACCTTGATTTAATGAGGCAGAAGGTGTAGGCAAACTGCCTCCTGGTTCTCTTAACCTTGGAAACTCAAGGCCCCATGACTTCACCAGTGCATTTGTTACCAGTGGCCCCCAACCTTTTCCGGGCTGGGGACCGGTCCACAGGTGGGGGGGAGAGGGAGGCCCGGGTGCCGGAGCTCGCTACGCATCAGAAAAGCTGGGAGCGCCATGCTGCAAGGGGGAGGGTGCATGTGCCAGCAAATGCGCAGGCGCAGAGCTGCACATTTGCGCCTCCCTCCCCCCCGTAGTGCAGCACTTGCAACGCCAGACCAATCAGCCAATGAAGCAGCCAATTTGCTCAAATCTAAGCCCATGGACCTTGAGCGAATCGGCCGCTTCGTCGGCCAATTGGTCCCGGTGCAGCGAGTGCCACGCTGCGAGAGGGGGAGGGGGAGGCACTTCCCTCCCCCCCCAGCCCGGTACCATGAGTTTTGCGGCCCAATACTAGCCCAGGGGTTGGCAACCCCTGTTAGACTATCCTCTCTTATCTCTCTTCACAGAAACAGGATCAGCATGACCTCAATTTCTCCCAGAGAGAAGATTCTTATGATTTCTGCTAGGTCTGAAGCCTCAACCAATGCTCCTGGAAAAAACATCAAGAGGCTGGAAGGCAAGTCAGTCTCTTGACAGAGAAAAAGAAGAAGGAATAAGGGAGAGGCTATGATGTCTGCCATGGAAGAAAAAGACAAAATTATTGGGGAGATGCCCCTGAAAGTCTTTTCAGGTCTCTTTTGTGCATTCATAAACAGCATTAATAATGAGAAAGATTTTTCTACATAGAGAAATCCTTGTGATCCTTAATTAAAGGGATGAAACTTGCATTCATTCTAGACAGCGACTCCTACCAAGAGGGAGATTTGGATGGCATCCTAACATCTGCTTTTCTTTTGATTGACAGGAAGCATGTTGGGACTGTATCAGGCTTGTCCATTACATGGGCAGCTGTGTGAGGTACATACAGTGCCTCAGGCTAAGGAAAGTGGAGGGGACTTGTTGAAATGGTTCCTTTAACAGCCAGTGACAGCTGTATCAACTATATGTATTTGCCTTTGTCTGCCACAGTCTGCTAAGCATTCAGCTGTTGTCTTGACATGCAGTTTGGCATCTCTGCCCAAGCTGATCAAATGGCGGGGGGGAGGGGGCATATGATGGTGCAAACTGCTATTTCTCATGCGTATTTGTCCCTGAACACCAGGCTTGATGTTGTGTGTGCTTGGGATATATCATGCATATTTATTCCTTAATTTATTTTGTGTGATATATTCTGATTGCAAAACTCAGGCTTCTGCAATATTCAAGGGGTAGGGTGGTTTATGCAGAGCTTAATTTGCACAGCATCATTCCCAGAATCTGTTAGTGCAGCATCTGAATTCAGATTTAGAAATATGAAGTCTTCTCATTTCCCAGTAAGTCATATTAAAACAGAGAAACTTTAAGGAGTATGTCCTCTAGTGGCCTTCTAGATTTCCAGTTTTACTTAGAGAATTTCTATGCCACCTCTCTAGTGAACCTGCTCAAGGCAGGTTACAAAACAGAACAAAACATATGTCATAAAATTTAGCAACACTTGAAAATCCAGCTTTGAATTGCCACTGATTTTCTACTGGGTCTCCAGGGTCTTTAACTTTGTGTAGTGTAAAAATCCAGTCTTGAACATGGTGATCGAATGAGTGATAGTAGCTGGGCTATCTAGGATTTTTGGATGATGCCAATTGTTTGGATCCTTTCCAGGCCAGAGTCTGCACTTACTTTATTGCATTGTCAATCCTGTTGAATTCAGATCGCTTTGAACTCCCCCCCTCCCAATTGAAACAGGAAAGTCTTCTGCACATGGTTAGGGTAGTTCAGAAGGGGGGGGGGAGCCAAGCCTCTTTCTTTCTTTTCTTGAAGGGGGGGGGAGAGGAACCAGGCAGGGAGCCTCTTTCTTTTCTTGGAAGGGTGGGGGAGAAGATCGAAAAAGGCAGAGGAGGGAGGAAATATCCAGGACCGACAGAAGTTGAGAGAAATTAGGGGCTTCTCCTTTAAGGCAAGCTTGTCACATGACCAGGTGTGGCCTATCAGAGGTTCTCTACCACAGAGCTTGTTTTCCCAATCTGGATTTTAAAATATATTGAGCATTAAAAGCACTCTAAGATATCGCACAATAAAGGTAGGGTCACTCCGGATCAATCCTTCTTGCTGCAGAAGGAAAATTTAAATCGCCCCAAATCCAAATGGAAATCACATTCTGTGTAGAGGGCAGGGACTGAATCGATCTGGGGTTGGAATAAAAGCTCCATGCAGTTTACACCAAGGCATAGTGCAGGGGGTTGGACTAGATGACCCATGAGGTTCCTTCCAACTCTATGATTCTAGTGCCCTACTTGGCCCTGGAACACCTAGCCATAGTGATCTGAATGGAGAGGGCAGGTACATGCATGTGAGTGGTATTTGTCAAGAAACTGCAAAAAAGAAAGTAGGCAGTCTACTGCCATGTTGCCATGCCATGGGTGTATGAGATTGTATCTGTCACTGGGAGTTCTAATGTGAGACAGCAGGACTGTTTCCATACTGGGAACTTCACTTCCGCAACTCCCACGTAGGAGCACAAATCCGGGGCAGACGAGGGGCACTGGGCCAAATGCTCTTCCATGTGGGAGCAAGAAGAGGCAGGCTCAAACTCCAGCCTGCAGACCAGCACAAAGACTTTGGTGCGGAAACTGTCCAGAGGACTACTGCCCTGTTGGAGTGCCTGTTTGCTTCCACCTCTGTTCTCTTTGTACAGTGTAATGAAAACAACTAATACAAAAATGTCATTGTCTACAGTGCACACCCCTCCAAAGGGAACACTGCCCTGAGCACTTCTCACCGCTCAAGGAAGAACAAAGCATGCAGCAGCATTTCCCAGGGAAATACCACAATTATCGCTTGATAGCGGGATGTTTGAAACTGCTGTTTTGGGAACAACTATTAAGGGCCAAACAGGGCCACTATAGTAAGTTTCTGTGCTGTGCATTTTTAAAAGAGTTGTGCCTCTCGTGTTCTTCTGCAGAATCCCTTCCAAACAATATACAACTCATGGCTCATTTGCAACCAATACAGTAAAGACCAAATTGACCCTGTGTCTATAACTTAACAAGCCAAGTAATCACTTTGCAGGGTCCACAGGCCCTTAACCCCATGCTATAATAACTGTTTCTCACTCATGGCTTCCAGGTAGTGAATGTAGAAGGCTGCCTTGCAATAAACAATGCATGTGTTAGAACAGCGGTCCGCAAGCTTTCGCTTGCTGCGGACCGCTGCGGCGTAGTGGGGGGAGAGGGCGGCCCGGAGCCTGCGCACGTGCGGCAGCCCCAGCGTTTGCGCCCGGCAGTCTGTGCATGCGCGTTTGCACCGCTGCCATGCCGGCGGCTGCGGCTCCCCCTCCCGGCCCCTCCGGGCCGCGAGCAAATCGGCCGCTAAAGCGGTCGATTAGCTTGCGGCTTGGCAAGCTTCCCTCCCCTCCCCTCCCGAAGCGAGAAGCTTGCCGGGCCGCGAGCTAATCGGCCGCTTTGGCGGCTGATTTGCTCGCGGCCTGGCGAGCTTCTCGCTTCGGGGGGGGAGAGAAGAAGGAGCCGCGGCCTGGCGCCGAGGCCTTCACAGCCCGGCGCCGGGCCGAGGGCCCGAGGGTTGGGGACCACTGTGTTAGAACACAGTCCCTAGGTTATATGGTAGATAGCAAAGTCTGAGAGTTATTGTTGCAGTTTCTTCAACTATCTGGCTAATCTTAAAAGAGTTTAGTCTAGAAAAATGGGATGGGAGAACAGCCATTCTGGCTCATTTGCTTACATTAATTAAAAAGCTACCTGGGTGCAGGAAGAGAAAAGGAACCCTAAATATAATTTTCAGTTTTTTCCCTCCATCCAAATAACAGCTTGTCTTGGGATCCATGTTCAGATTTAATCTTTACTGGTTTGCCTGTCTTCTTAACTGTGACCTTTGCTTGACATTTTTGAAGGAGGTGAGACCTGAGGTCTCATCCTTGCTTAAGTGCCTGGGGAAAACTTCAGCATTCTTCCAGTTTCAAAATTAACATTCAGGCACTCCTCACTGTTCCTTTGGCACTTTCTGTTAATGATGAAAAATTACCCATTACACTAGCAATAGGCTGGTTTGACAATTCCATTACATATTACTAATAGTGCTATTAATGCCTGCTAGCTTATCATTACAGTAGGATATATGCATGGTGTCCAAATGCCGGGGGAGTCTGGCACAAGTAAGAACATGTTTGTGTTCACTAAAGACCATAAGCCTCTCCTTTCAATATTTCTTACCACCTGACAGCAAAACTGAATTGACGTGGGATGCAGCTAGGTGGAGTCAGAAGAAGTAGGCTATATAGAACTGCATTGGTAGATTAGGAAAAGAGCAGAATGAGAACATCCAAGTTAATTTTTTAAAATTATTTATGAGGTGTCTTTTGGGGAGTGCTCAGTAGAGGTCACAGATAGTGTACAGTGCAATAAGATTAGAAAAATTGATCATCTCTTCTAACCTGATGCACCAATTTTCTTTTTCTTAACCTCCCATCCAAATTGGTCTTTGGCCAAAAAGAATATAATATAGATTTATCTCATGGTCTTGACATCTGTAGGTTCAGTGAAGCCTAAACTTATCATCAGGCTTGCTACTTGCTTCAAGACCATCAGATAAAATAAATAGCCCATTTCCAATGTATGATAAACTGATGAGTTAACATCTACTCCAACACCACACAGGCACCAAGCCATGGATAAGGTTAAGATTCAAAGGGACATGTGAAGGGAGGATCTGGTTTGTTGACCATGTCAATGCAGGAGCAGAAGCGAGGTGCCTGAGTAGCTCCATGCATGCATGTCAAGTGCAAGAATTGTCATGGTAACAAAGAAAGCAAGAAGAGCAGAAGAAAGGCCAGAGCATAAACAGTAAGAGGCAGAAGCTGAAGGAAGCCTGCCTGTTTAGGAGCCAGGAACAAAAGTGGGTAAAAGTGGATATGTGAAATGAGTTCTGCTTCATCTACCTTTGATTTGTAATGGGACCCCACCAGCTACTGCCCAGTATTGCATTTTGTGTTCCTGGGTAAGGTAGTTGAGAGGGCTGTTGAGGACCAACTCCTGGCATTTTTGGAGGAAACTTTGGCCCTGGATCCATATCAATCTGGCTTCCATCCTGGCCATGGGGTGGACACCATGCTGAACACCCTGATGGATGACCTCCAGCACCAGCTGGATCAAGGCGGGTTGGCCATTCTCATCCTATTAGATCTGTCGCTGCATTTGATGTGGTCGATCATAAGCTTTGAGTCCACTGGTTCGCTGATACAGGGATAGAGGGAACAGCCCTTAAGTGGATAGCCTCCTTTCTTGAGAACAGGTCGCAGAGGGTCACAGTGGGAGATGAGTTATCTGACCCCTTTGCACTACTGTGCAGAGTGCCACAGGGGGCAGTACTTTGTTTAACATATATATGCACCCTTTTGGCCAGTTGGTTCAGATTTATGGGCTGGGTTGTCATCAGTATGCGGATGACACCCGGCTCTATCTCCTGATGGATGGCCAGCCAGATATCCCCCCAGAAACATTTACCAGTTGTTTGGAAGCAGTAGCTGGATGGATCAGGAAGAGTCGCCTGAAACTCATCTCCTCCAAAATGAAGGTCCTGTGGCTGGGTTGAAAGGGGCAAGAGTAGGAAGCATACCTTCCCTAACTGGATGGGGTGCAATGGACATGAGCACCTCTAGCTAGGAATTTGGGAATGATCTTCAGTGCCTTGCTTTCTATGGAAGCTCAGGTCACTAAATTAGCTGGGATGGCATTTTTCCATCTATGCCAGGCACGGCTAGTAGCACCCTACTTGTCCCCAGAGCACCTAGCCACTGTGCAACGGTTACTTCTAGGTTGGACTTCTGTAACTCACTCTATGTGGGCTTACCCTTGTCCCTGAGCCGGAAATTGCAGCTGGCACAGGATGCGGCTGCACGGCTCCTCACTAAGTCATCTTAGAGAGCTCATGTCCAGCCTTTGCTGAGACAGCTACATTGGTTAACAGTTTGGTTCTGGATTAGGTTCAAGGTATTGGATTCGACCTTTAAAGCTATACGCAGTTTGGGCCCTACTTACTTGAGGGACCGCTTGCCTCCTTATGCCCCCTGCAGGGCACTGAGGGTATGAATTTGCTGATGGTCCCAGGGCCCTGGGAGGTGCGCATGGCTTTGACAAGGGCCAGTGCTTTTTATGCCCTGGCCTCTAGCTGGTAGAATGAACTCCCAGAAGAGTTGTGGGCCCTGATGGAACTCTCTGAGTTCTACAAGGCCTGCAAGACAGAGCTCTTCCACCAGGCATTTGGTTGAGGCTGGGTGGTGATCCCAGGGTATGAGATCGGTCCCTCCCCCAGGCCCCGGGCACAGTGTTAGACTGCACCTGTTGCCGCCAGATGATCTACCCCCTGATTTTTTACCATCACCAGTGTTGTAATCTTGTCCAACTCCAATGGCTCCACAGTGTGGAGAGATGTTTTTTCAGTTTTTACTGCCATGTTATAGATTTGGTGAACTGTTTTAAGATTATTATGCATACAATGTATGTGGTTTTATGGATTGGATATATTGTTTTATGCTATGTTATTGAGAACTGCTGTGAGTCAGCTTGCTGGGAGTGGTGGTATACAAATCCAGTTAATAAAATAAATAAATAAAATAAATTAGTAGAGTTATGCAAAACAAATGGAATACAAAGCAAACATTTGATGATCCATTGCTGTAAAGTTTACTGAATTGTGATTTATGCAGAGAGCATGAAGTAGTTTGGGAGTTGTGCTGCTTTTTCTATTTACTTTGTATTGATTTTTAACCAACCAATTACAAATACACTCCAATATAGACAATAATTGGATTTAGTGGGTAGCTCTGTTTCCTGATAGTTTATAAATCATAGATGATATGAGTAAAATAGTCCTGATGGTAAACCTGCTTCTGGGTGGTGTCTTGTCAGACTGCCAATCTTGGCTTGCATAGCTAAATGTTTCTAAATAAAACGAAGTCCTAGAAGTACAGGACAACTCGACTGTTTCCGCTTGAGGATTCTGCTCCTGGACAGTCTCTGGTTGCTGGCAGTTTTAGAGACCCCTCCATATGACATCGTCTGCATCCCAAGGCTGTCCAGGGGCTGGCTCACATTTTTCAGATTTGCCTTGGGATGTGGGAAATTGCAAAAAGTAGATTTGCCACTTTTTATCTCACATCCCATCAGTAAGCAATCAGTGAGCAACTAGGGGTAAGCCCGTATGGAGGGGGGAAGACACAATAGTCTGTGTAGCATTGTCCCACTCTTGCACCCACCCTCCATTCCCTGCTCTGAGTATTTTTTTTAAATGGTGCAGTCCGTATTGCAGCATGACTTCAAAGCTACATTGTCAAAGATAAAATAAAATCTTCTGCACAGTGTCCACAATCTTTTTGGGATCAGGCAAACAAAAGACAGTCACATTTCTGTTTTCTGGAGGTGGGGAATGAGCTGGGAAAGGGGGATGATCAAGCAGCCTTCTCCCAACCATCCAGGAGTCTGAGTGCTTTGTTTTTAAGCCAACCGTTTACAAACAAAATGACTCTTTGGGCTCCAGTTACCATGTCCAGCCTTCTCACAACTCAGGTAGGCAAAACACAGTCCCATTTCTGTTTTCTGGAGGTGGGGAATGAATGGGGAAAGAAGGGGTGAGTGGGTTGAAGCAGTCATCCAGGCATGCATGCTGCTTGTTTCAAAGCCTACCGTTCACTCACATGCGCTCTTTGAGCTTCAGTTACAATGTTCAACCTCTCACAAATCCACCCAGACATAAAATGAGTCCAAAACACCATGAATCCCCCTCCGAAGGGGGGGGGGAATTGCTGTATTGTTCTAGTGTTTCTCCATAGCAACGCGGAACTGTTTTTGTATTAAAAATGAATCTGTGTTGTGGCATTACTGCATAGCAATGCGGATGTCCTTTTGTTTGAAAAAATATTTGGGGCCTCAGGGTGGGGGGGGGGAGAGAAAGTTTCACTTCATGAGAGATCCACTGTGCTGTGAATTGTGGCTTGCTGTGATTGATAAGCCAAGGAGTAGAGTGGGAAAAGTTTGGCTTGTTTTCCATTGCAGCCTCATTGCGAGGCAAAAAGTCATGATGGGGCAGAGGAAAAATGCCGGAGGGTTCTCTCGTATGGAGAGCTGCAAACACAAGGTTTACCATTCCGCGTTTGCAAGCAGGAGGCCGCATGTATTTTACCCCTCCGCACAGAAACGTTTCTAGAATTGCCAGCCTCCAGGTGGGGGCCTCCCAGAATTATAACTCATCTCCATATTACAGAGTTCAGTTACCCTGGGGAAAATGGCAGCTTCAGAGAGTGGACTCTATGGCATTGTACTCCTCTCCTCAAACTCAGTCTTCCCCAGGTTCCATGCTCAAATATCCATTAATTTCTCATCCCAGAGTTATTAACATAAGAAGAACCCTGCTGGATCAGACCAGTGGTCCATCTAGTATAGCATCCTGGCTCATCCATGGGCCAACCAGTTCTGCGCTGAGTAGAAGAAGAAGAAGAAGAAGAAGAGTTGGTTCTTATATGCCGCTTTTCCCTACCCGAAGGAGGCTCAAAGCGGCTTACAGTCGCCTTCCCATTCCTCCCCCCACAACAGACACCCTGTGGGGTGGGTGAGGCTGAGAGAGCCCTGATATCACTGCCCGGTCAGAACAGTTTTATCAGTGCTGTGGCGAGCCTAAGGTCACCCAGCTGGCTGCATGTGGGGGAGCGCAGAATCGAACCTGGCTTGCCAGATTAGAAGTCTGCACTCCTAACCACTACACCAAACTGGCTCTTGTAGCATGGTAAATAAAGCACCAGGTGTCCCAGTCCAAGGTTAGGGCAAGCAGATGTTAGAATCATGGTTAGGACACAAGGTCAGAGCAGGGAGGAGTGTGGAGTATAGTTAGAGGCTGAGCTTCAAGGCAGGCAAAGGATCAAGGAGCATGGCCCAAGAACATTCCAGAAATCAAAGCAGGTAGAAGTCTAGACCTCGGAGCAGGGCGTAGAGTCCTGTCCAAAGATGAGCCAGTATTCACATATGACACACCTACACTGACCTGCTGTTGTGAACCACTTATATATGGCATGGCAATTCCCAAGGCTTGATTCTGGAGTTACTTCCTGTAGCTGGGACCCTGCATTTATCCTTCATCCTGTGAAGATCTTCCTTCTTTTCCCAGTTCCCTCCAATAGCAGGCCTAAAGATGAGCAGCATGTTGTTTTTTTTATATTCTTGTCTCTTGTCGTCTGTTTTCTAATGGTGAGAGTATTTCAAGTGAGCTGATTACTTGTTCATCTGTCTGCACTGATGGTTCAGGTGTGGGAGGTTTGTTGTCAGTGGACAGAGACTGCTTCAGACTAATTGCTAGTTACATTTGGATCCAAACTTGCTGAGTGTGTCTGCATGGAGCCAGATTTTCTGTCTCCTGAAGAGTCCTCTTGTGCTGAAGACTGACTCATGACAAGTTCCAAGAACAGGTGCTTCCTGGTACTGGTATTCAAAGGCTTACTGATACTAAACATGGAGGTTCCCTTTAGTCACCATGTCAAGTAACCACTGGCAGACCTATCCTCCATGAATGTCTAATCCCCTTTTAAAACTGTCTAAGTTTGTGGCCATCACTACATCCTTTGGCAGTGAATTTCACATTTTAATAACCTGTGTTGGGTTCATCTGTGTTGATGTTTAACCTTCAAACATTAGACAATAGGAACTTGTGGATAACATGATGTGGTTAACATGAGAATCTAACCTTCAAACATTAGATAACAGGATCCTGTGTATCATTGTACAGCTGCAACAAGAAGCAGCCTTGTGTAACTATGTGCCTGTGCAATTATAAATCTTATTTCAATAAAACTGGCCTCCCGGAGAGATCGGGGGTTGGATTTGGAGTTGGCTGGACCAGCTCTTTGTATGTATCATTCCAAAAACCTGTTGTGTAAAGAAGTATTTCCTTTTGTCCATCTTGAATCAATTGCATATCAGCTTCAGAGATAGCAACCTTAAATATTACTTTGGCAGTTATGATGATGCCAGTGTGAGTCTGGGATGGGGACGTGGCACTATTGAGCAACAGTGTGACAGTGTAATCTGGAAGTGACATCACAGTGGTTTGTTAGTTTTTTAACATTATTTTTCTCCTGCCTGACTGCAAGGTTGGCACCAGGGAAACCAGGAAAATTGGCAAGCCTATGGTGGTCAGATATCACACTATATAGTATGAGAACCAGAAATATTTCTTGTCATTCTATGGTTGCAGATTGATACCTCATATTTCATTCAGATGATCCTAAAATTTTAAAAACAGCAGATTAACTACCATTAAAAACATGTTTGAGTCTCTGGACAGTCACAGTGTTTGAAGCCAGATTGCCCTTCCTGTTTCGGGAACTAACAAGTAAGGCTGTTCTTTTTAGGGAGATGTGGAAAGTAAGGTCCCTACAGCTGCTTCTTTTCTGACCAATGGATGGATTTATTATGTCCTTCCTAAGATCAGAATCTCCATAAATCAGCCCAATTTTCTAGCTGCTATACAACACTGATGGAATAGTCTGAGCAGGAAAGAATGGTATTGATATTGTCTTGAAAAATGTAGCTTTTTTTGCATGGGCATAGCTTGTCATTTGTCCTCTTCATAGCCAATCAACTTGACCTTTATGGATCCATTAGGTGTCATCTTCTGAAAAATCACTCATTTTCCCCTCTGCAACATCATTTGTACCTGTCCCCATGTAATGCCACTAAAATCATCTACCTTCTCTTCCCAGACATTTCCTTGTTGCAAACGTGAGTCTTCAAGATAAAGCTGCGATATTTGTGGAATCTTTTTAAGAGAAGCCTCTCAGAGTGATAAAGATGATGAATATTTCTCAGCATAATGCAAAAAGTCAAGTGTAAAAGCAATCAAGGGAAATGTTGCATTTGTATTCTGGATGCACTCCCTTTTTGTTAATCTATTTACAGAATTCCTTCAGTGTTGCTGAGGGAGAAAAAAATTTAATAATAATCGAAGCAGTCTCCCAGGTGGCAGTTGGCCACGAGAATGAATTGGAAGGACAATTTATCTCCTCAGCCACTTTGAAGCCTTTTAGCCTAGGGGAGATCCCTTGTCTAATGAAATTAATTGAATGCATCTATACTCCTGATACTTCAGCTGAAGTTCAGATTTTTTTTTTCTTATTTAGAAGTTGCAATGAATCCACTTATCATCCAAACCACCAAATGTCAATGAATAATAATACTGCGCAAAATGGCACATACCCCTGTTGAATGGAACCGCATAACTTTGCTAGGAAATAGGACGCCTCAGTAGGTGACCACTTAATTCTGTCAGCTAAAAATCATATCCCTTGTTCATCTAGAGAATATGTGGAATTGCTGCCAAGGGTTTAGATAGGAAGGTAATACTTGGATGAATCACTTCTGAAAGAATGATTTGAGTCAGTACAAGCCTACAGTGCTAGGCTAGGCTTGTATGGCATCTTTAGTGTTTATTTAGCAATGAACAAACTCTAAGAGCCTCCTGTGGTGGTTCTTTTTTTCTTTTCACAGGGAGTCCCTCTGCTTCAGAACTTCCTGTTTGATTACACAAATGATCTAAAGCCACTGAAAATCAATGGGAGCATAGCCATTTAAGAACATAAGAAGAACCCTGCAGGGTTAGAGAAATGACTGTCCTAGTTCAACATACTTTTTCACACAGTGACCAACCAGAGACCTCCCAGTAGGCCTAACAGAAAAGCCCATAAACCATCACTACATATTGCAGCAGTGAATTGCCTAAGTTTATGCAATTCATATGTTTTTCGTCTGTCCTGGATATACTGGCTGCTCTCAATTTCTATTGTTTCAGGATAGATCACAAAGGTTCTTTCTGCCCACTTCTACCACACCATGCACAAATAGACAAAATCTTTGTTATGTTCCTCCTGGTCATCTTTTCCTGAGCAGAAATGCCTCTAACTTTTTATTCTTTTCTCAGAAGGAAAATATTCCAACCCTATCATAATTTTGGTTACTTTTCATGCAAAATTTCCAGTGTGGTGTGAATTATACCCTTGATTTACCAACATATATTACTGGATATTATTTTATTCTCAAGTTGTTGTCACCTCCTGCAGGAAACTCCCTTGTATTATGAACCTTATCAGTGAAGATGCTTGAAATGTGACAGGATCTGAAAGACACCTGATCAGGAGCTAGATCAGTGGCTGAATTTAGATATTTCAAAAAAGAGAAGTTTGTCTTTGAATTAATCTCTGACAAATGCATTTTGACTATAGCCACACTTCATTGGACACTGTGTTTTTCTTGCACTATGGCACTATAGTAATACATAAAAACTGGGGGGTCTTCCGCACTCGTTCAAAATAGCACAATGGTTACAAATTGAAATCGCTACTGTTTTGCTGTTATGCACAACGTTGTTGACAATCTACAACACTCCTGAAACCGATCCGCAAAAAAGTGCTTCGTTGTAGTGCTTTCAGGGAAATCCCAAAAAGTGGATTCACCCTCCGGAAAGCGCTACACTCCTGCAACCAATCTGCAACACTAGTGGGAAAGTTCTGTGCGTTACCATTGTTGCGGTTTCTGCAAAGTCCCTCCCCCTGGCTCTCTCCTCTGATCTTCCGGCGAAGCGATCGCCATTTTTTTTTCTCCGAGCGAGAGGAGATCAACGCACTGGCGAGCCTTCGTTTACCCAGTGAGGCTTCCCTGGCTGCAGTCCCTCCCCAGAGCTGTTTTAAGTCACCAAGCACGAAGCAACACACAGCCCCATTTGCTGGTTTATTTTCCCTTTATTTTTCACTGTATTTTCGGCCGAAAATTGCACCCGTGCGGGGGGGGGGGTTCACTCGGGGGGAGCGTGGCAACGATGAAATGGCAGCTCAAACACCACCTGCTAGCTAGATGGGTCTCTCTGTTGCAACGAATCAACGCAGATTCGTTGCAATGTGTTTTTTTTTAAACTTTCCTTAAAGGGAAAGGGGCTTTTGGGGAGCATGATAACGGCTGCCCATTGGCTGCTTGACGGCCAGGGGCAGGACAAAGCTCGGCAATTTCGCTTCCTGGCTAGCAATTTTTGCCGAGACCGGAAACCTGTGGGAAATGATAGAAACGCAACTGGATTCCACTACAAAGCCAGGTATGCATAACAACAAATTCCACTATTTAAAATAGCGTTTTTTCATTCCGCAACCAATTTGCTATATAGATCCTGGTGCGGAATGGCCCTGGATCTTCCTAAGTGGACACAGCAATCCACAAAGTAATTGCTGTAAGGCAATGATAATGCAGTAATCAGCCACGTGTGGATATAACCATTGTTGTTACGGCCCCCTCACCCCTCTTGTGTGGCATACAACTTAAGTTTCCAGATTTGAAGAAGAAGAGTTGGTTCTTATATGCCGCTTTTCTCTACCCGAAGGCATCTCAAAGTGGCTTATAGTTGCTTTCCCTTTGCTCTCCCCACAACAGACACCCTGTGAGGTAGGTGAGGCTGAGAGAGCCCTGATATGACTGCTGCAGAGAGATCATCAAATTGTCTGTGCAGTGAAAAAAGTGGTGTCTGCAGTGCACGTGTGCTGAAAATGTCGTTGAAATCTGCAACATGAAAAGATAGTACAAATGTACTATATTATTATTATTATTATTATTATTATTATTATTATTATTATTATTATTATTATTTTGCCTCCTAAAGTCTGGATCTGAAAGTGTAACAAAATTATTCTGCACAGCTGGCTTGATTTCAACCCCATTGGCTTCCCAAAGCATACATGGTAGTTTGCTCACAGAAAAAACATTCCTAATTCTCCACAGACTTCATTACCATGCATCTTCTACCAGTTGCTGCGCACGATCGGCTTTATATTACATGTGACATTTCAACGAAAGATGGGCAGGATATCTGTCCAGTCATTTTCAGCAATTGATACACAATCTGGGTCACAGGAAATTAATATAGTGGCATACTTTCAATTGATTTTGGGATAGTGTAGATAGACTTGTAAGGGCTGGTGGGAAGGCAAACCTACCTATCAGATGTCCTTGTGATCCTTATACTGCTTTAGAATTTGTGCAGGTTTTGGTTGGCCGCCATATATATGCAAGTAAATAGATGGTGGCAGCAGCAACACACGATCATGTTCCACCATGAAGAGCCATGTTATACTATCAAGCCCATTGTCCAGACAGCATCCTAATCTCCTTTGGCCTTCATAGCTGTCATCAGATATCCCAGCGTTGAGTGTGTGTGTGTGAATATATTATTGCCGATCTTTTAAATGATCTCAAAACAATGATGTTTTTGTTTGTTTGTTTCCACAGGTAGTAATGACTATGCTGCAGTAACTAGAATCAATATTAGTGGTTTAAACAACCAGTGGCAATTAAGTCCTGCTGGCTCTGTATGTCTGCTGCTCCTGAAGAGGAAGGCGTAATATAAATGTAACTCATTGTCACTTCCTGGAGCTTGGCAAACAGCGAGGGTGAAGGCAGAGCAAAAGAAGGGAGGCTGGCAGGAAGGGAGCAAATGGCTGTTATTGGATTTGTAGAACCAGTCCTTTGCCTGTGTCTTATTTGTTGTCTGCGACACTACAATGCTGCAATAACTGTGCTTGTGGCAGAATAAAGCAATCTTTTTTGTAGCCCTCTAAATATTTCTTTAATAACCCCCCTTCTTCCCTCCTCCTTTCCCATGAAATAACCCTGCACACTCTAGCTTGACAGACACCACTGGTAAAATCAATTAAAGCACAACTCCATTCCATTTCTGTATTCCAGAGCATTGGGCTTCTTAATCATACAGCAAATCAATACAGATTTAAGTTCAGCCTGCCTTGCCCAGCTGGGGTGAAAAGGCTATTGGCAAAGTTGGAGATTAAAGAAGCTTCAGTGTGTAATTTGGGGGAGGCAGGGTGGTTGGGTAAACGTACAATGGATACAGTGAATTAAAGCTTTGCAGGGCTTGGCAAAGAGCTAGGCAAATGGTTTTCCTTCCACCCTCCTCTTAAAACAAAACAAAACAAAACCCACCAGCAGTGATGTTTGTAATACTTGGGAACTAGTGTAGCTAACAGAATGAGCTGTGATGTGGAAGGTCTCCGTTTCAAATTGCTTCTTTGCCATGAATTTATGGTTTAAGCAGTCCATTCTCTCTTAATCTCTGCTGGGGCTGACTGGCCCATTGACTAACTGGAAAATGTCAGGTGGGTCACCAGGACTGGATTTATGCAGAAACTAAGTAAGATACATTTTAGTGAATCTGACTAAGGGAGCTTTGACTTTCGAAAGCTCACACCCTAAAAAATCTTGCTGGTCGCTAAGGTGCTTCTGGAATGGAATCTAGCTAAATGACCATTATGTTTCTTAATAATGCAATGAGGGCTGTTAAATATTACATGAGATACGGCAGGTATGGCTGACTCCCCAGGGGCTCATGGGAATTGTGATCCATGGACGTCATGGTTTGGCCAGCCCTGATATACAGCTTCTGCATATCTTTATGTGGCACTGAGAGTTACTGGCAACCAGAAGAAAACTAAGCCAAGCAATCCCTGGTAGCTTGCTAGTCTACACCTGTCTTATCATCATCACAGTTGAGCAGCCCTGAGTTGACAGCCAGTTTGGTTAAGAGTGTGGACTTCTGGCCCCTGTACACACAAGAAACGCAGTGCATGTAATTTTTAAATCATGGATCCAAACAGCCTTCTCTGAGTATTTGGACTGTCATGTGCTGAGAGAGAAAGGATAGTATGCAGATCTTAAGGAACTGAAGTGATTTTTACGCAGGCTGCATAAGGATGCCATCTAGGAGGGCTGCTGTCCACATGGGCTTGTGCCTGGATAGGACTCATTGGTCTCTGTGGCAGACTGGGGAATGCAGAAATATCCGTGTTCCCTTGCCATGGGACAACATGGGACACACCAGGCCGGGCCGGGGCCAGGCCAGCACCAAGACTGTGTGGAAGCAGGGATTAGCCCCGCTGTCATATAAGCACTGGCCCGGCCTTTTCCGCCCATGCAAAAAAGGTCTGAGAGAACTATTTTTGAATAACAGCTCTAAGAGAACTGTGACTAGCTCAGAGTCACCTAGCTGACTGCATGTGGAGGAGTGGGTTCTTCAGATTATTGCCTGCTGCTCTTAACCAATACAGCACTCTGACTCTCACTAAAAAGAATAAAGAAAAACACAAAGGTGAACTCTCTTTTAAAAATAATTTTACAAGCCTCTACACTTCTTTGAGAATTTGATACATCACTGATTATATTCAAAGCAGTAAAATTACAGGAAGTGTAGATTTTACAGCTAAATATAATGAAACCTGACACACCCAATGAGTATCTGACAGTCTTTTAAATTCAATGAAAGAACAAAAGAGGGAACAAAGTAACCCAGCCCATGTGCACAAGTTAGGATCCTAACAGCAGCAGACTACGTATAACAATTAAATGCAAATACATGCGCACATATAAAGCTTAAAAGCAGCAATGTATATCATGCTGCATTGCACAAATCCCAAACATTTTGACACATGGATAAATGAACAAATAACCCCCCCCCCCACCTTGGGATCTTCTTCAGTGGTCTAATATTTAAATGCACACATGTGATGTAATGGGGACTATAATGTGGTAAACAATATGAATGGAAAGGCTCCCACACTTATGAATAGTATCCAAATACATCTCTTGCACCCCTCCAATTAAAATATTATCCAAAATGCCACCCTTGTAGAAGCTCTCTCTGTGCCTCAGTATATTCTCATGTGTCTCATGGAATGTACCAATGATTGTCTGACAGTCTTTTAAATTCGACAGGTCTGTCCCTTGTTTGTCTTAGTAATTAATGAAACATAAGACCATAAGAACTCAATACTGATGCACACATTTGTTCAAGAAGACTAAAGAAATTTTTAACAGCATCAATATTCTTACACATCTTATCCATGGTTCATCTTAATATTTTGGAAACTGGCCGGGGGGTGGAGCTGGTCTGGGGTGTCCAAGTGGGAATAGGGCCGGCCCCTATGGCTCACGCCCCCCATCGCCGTCTGCTCGCCAACCTGAACACATACTCGCCTGCCTGCCATGGCCAGTGCCTTTCCAATGCTCCACCGCTCCGCCTGCTTGCCTGCTGCTGTGGAGCACGCCTACCGCCCGCAGCAACAAGGATGAGCTGCCTGCCCACTTAGGTTGCAGCCGGCTTGAAAACTAGTATCAACAATAAAATGCAGCAGAGACTCACTGCAGCCACTTGTTGATGATGCAGAGGGGGTGGCTGGAGGCAGATGCGACTGCCTCGGCCATCTGTGTGCATGCTGTGTATACGCAACGTGCACGGTGTCAAGGGGCAGGACAGGACCTGAAGCAACTATAAAAGTCGCCATGTGCTCAGGTCCTAGAATCTTCACCTGGGACACTGCAAAAGCAGCTCCCCCCCATCCTATTTTGATGTGGAAACAGCCTTGTTCTAGTGGTTGAGGTGGATGTTTCACAGTTAACATTCCGTCACAGTTGTGGGTTTGCATGGGATGGAACTTGTTGGCAGGGAGTCCAGTGTGCGATTCCTAGACTCCCTCGGGTTCGGGGCCTCCATAAGAGGTGGCAGGTAAATGAGCATGGCTTACCCGGTAAGGAGGCCAGGGGCCAGGTGAACTGAGGTCAGCCAATGGAGGTTCACACCCCCTTTGGCTCCCCCACATATGTTGCTTCCCTTAGCAGCAGAGTTCAGTAGGCAAGGGGATCTGCTTTCCCGGTAGGGAATGGTACATATCCCCAGTGCGCCTTGACACTGTGTGGGTGTTGGTGCAGTCTGTTGACTGCTAGGTCAGGTTCCCTCCCTCCCTTGGGGAGGTAATAAAGCTGCAGCCTTGTTTATACCCAAAATTGGTGTGTCCTGTCTTATTCCAGCCCATAATGCCCTCCTGCGGGTCAATAACATTCAACTTGTGGTTGAAACAGTGAACACAGATGCTTATGGTGCCTCTTTCGGGAGCAATGCTTGCACTCCGTTTATTTTCCCACTCATTATGCTGGCTCCATCATAAGTTTGCTATATAGTGCTTGATATCTATGCCACAACCATCTCTATGTAACATGCTGGAGAAGGAGCATCCAGTGAATGACATGGCTGGAAACCAACAAAACATGCACCTACATGGCCATTGCAACAATAATGGAGAACTACTGACATTTATTCCTGCTTACATATCTCCCTTATTTCATCACTTCATCAGAAACTGACTCTAGAACCATTCCGCTCATAAGGCTTAACAATTAATCTTGATCAGAATGATGCATGTATATTGCATTGCATGAAAGAATATTTGTTTTAGACTGGATTCTGGGATTGTGCTTTACAATTAAGTGCAAGACTTTGAGAACTTTCCTGTTATCACTTGCTTCATTTTGCCAATGCCCATGCTGAGCAATGTTTTGTGTTGCAGTAACAAAAGAATTTCTGCAAGAGTGGCTGCATAAGGCCTATTTTCTTTTCTAAGTTGTTTCTGAGAGCTAGCATGGTGTAGTGGTTAAAGAGCAGCAGCCTCTAATCTGGAGAATCAGGTTTGATTCCCCACACCTTTATATGCAGCCATCTGGGTAACCTTGAGCTAGTTATAATTCTCTTAGACCTGTTCTCACAGAGCAGTTCTCTTAGAGTTCTCTCAACCTTACCTACTTCACAGGGTGACTGTTATAAAGAGGGGAAGGAAAAGGTGTTTGTAAGCCCTTTTGGGATTCCATTGGACAGTGAAAAGCAGGATATAAGCCTCCCCCCACAGCTCTTCTGCTCTTTTTTAAAACGAGCATCATTTAATTGTGTTAAAACAGAACCTTCTTTGCATTTATATATCTGTTTATAACCTGCCCATGCCACCAAGCAGTCTGGGGGGGCTGCACTTCTATGATGAAGATTCAGTCCTGAATCATTATTAGTAGCCCTTTCCCAGTTTTAAACCCTATATGAGAAAGTGCATTTTCACTAATACAGGTTTTGTTTTCAGTGAAATGGTAACCAGCAAAAGAAAATGCAACATTTTCTATTGCACTATATTCTAACCAGGGCTGATTATGCAGTGGGGTTTTCAGTGGTTTTGAAGTTCATTTGGCTGTGTAAAAAAATATTTGCCCCTTACACCGCATTCATCTTGCGTGTGTTTTGCCTCCCCCTTCATCTGCACCATATCCCCCAAGTTCAGGCTCGACCACAGAGTCAGGCAACTTTCCCCCAGGGATACCTGAGATTGGATTTCC
This sequence comes from Paroedura picta, assembly GCF_049243985.1. Lineage (NCBI taxonomy): Eukaryota > Metazoa > Chordata > Lepidosauria > Squamata > Gekkonidae > Paroedura > Paroedura picta. The sequence goes on from NC_135369.1 coordinate 67,079,459, forward strand.
CATGTTTTATCTGAGAAATGCACACCCATCACATAGTTTTCCTTGAGCAGATGTAGTTCCTCCATTGCATATTCTCCCCCCCCCCCCCAAGGCCAGGCCTCCCTCACCAGCATTGTGCTGCAGTCTAGTCTCATTCATCAGTTTATGTAAGCAGATAGTAGAAGCCAGCTTGATGTAGTGGTTAGGAGTGTGGACTTCTAATATGGCAAGCCGGGTTTGATTTTGCGCTCCCCCACATGCAGCCAGCTAGGTGACCTTGGGCTTGCCACAGTACTGATAAAGCTGTTCTGACCGAGCAGTGATATCAGGGCTCTCTCAGCCTCACCACCCCACAGGGTGTCTGTTGTGGGGAGAGGAAAGAGAAGGTGACTGTAAGCCACTTTGAGACTCCTTTGGGAAGAGAAAAGCAGCATATAAGAACCAACTCTTCTTCTTCATGCTGCTTTCACTTCTGGGTTGGCTGTTTTACTGGAAAGGTTTCCCACATTCCACATCCACCAAAGCATTTTTTCTGCTTTATAAGCCCCTCTTAAATCTTGTGAGAATGGGGGTTCAGCATTAGTGCCAGAAAAACTAAAGACAATCCCTTCTTGCCTACAGCCACTTTCTCCTCTCTTCTTTCTCCCAACAGGGGGGTTGAAGAAGATGACCCCGGAGGACCCTTCCAAAGCTACGATTCTGTGTGCTTCACATAGTGTGTGTGTGTGTGTGGGGGGGGAACAGGGGTGAGAGGCTGCTCTCTGTTCTTTTGTTGGCTGCAAACGCACCCCTGTCTCCCTCCCAGCAAGAGCGTACCTGCGGGTTGCAAAGCCCTGTCGCTGCCTCTCTCCTCGGGGGCGAGGATGGAGGCCACAGCCACAAGTCTTCTAATAGGCAAGGAGGGAGGGTGGGAGCTGGAGGGGGAGGACCAATCAGGGTGGACCTGGACGGACAGGACCCTGGACAGTCTTTACTTGACTGACCCAGTAATAGGCAAGTATACCTCCCTATTAGCAACACTATTTTGCTCCCTTATATATTTGGAAAACAGCCTCCTGGACAGTCTCCTCCCAGGAGGCTGTTTTCCAAATATATAAGGGAGCAAAATAGTGTTGCTAATAGGGAGGTATACTTGCCTATTACTGGGTCAGTCAAGTAAATGAAAACATTGCTATAAGATAGATCTCCTAACAATAATCTGTTGCTTGTCCATTATAGTTCAATACGATGCCAAAATATGTTGGGACAACATATGCAACAGGTGGGATATTAAGTAGCTAATATCATTATTGATAAAGCAAATCTGGTAGGAACTGGCTCCCAACAATGCAATCTTAAAATTTCCTAGACCACCCACTTAATTCCAGCCTACTCATTACATTTAAATTTATTCTGAGGGGGAGAAAAAATCACCCAGAAGTAAGTACAGCTGGTACAGGAATGTGGACCAAAAAGAAAACACAAATCTGTTCAACTTAATATTTCGTGTAAGGCCTTGGAGGAGGAGCATGAAGTGCCACTCAGTGCTTAACACCCACTCATGGAAGTTGTCCCTCCCCTGAGTGCCTCCTCCTCCAACCCGCTTACCTGTTTGCCCAATGGTCAGCCAATCACCTTCTGTCCTCCACCCCTGACTACCCCCTCCTCCTACCACTTCCCTCTGAGGCTTGGAGGCTACAAATCCCTGCTGCACTAGATCTGCCCCTGCCAGTGAGTTCCCTAACAGCTGCCTGCAGCCTTTCCAGGTCCGGGGGGAGGGGGAGGCAGTCCGCACAGTTCTTCCAACCTTCCCCCCTAATCTAGCTCCCGTTGTATTCCTGAATGCAATGAGCTTGGCCCCTAATCTTATGCATAATTCACCAAATATGAGGTTTAGAGATTCAAACCTGATGCAAAGAGAAAGACCATTTCTGTGAATTTCCAAAAGTATTCTCAAAAGAATACATAACTTTCTAACTAAACCACAGAAAAATATAACAGGGAAGGCATTAGTTCTAAAGAATACTTATTATAAGCAAAGATGAAATTACATAGCATATTCCTAAGCAAACCCAGATATAATCACATACCAAAGCAGCAGTCCAGCAGAAATTAAGAGAAACAAGTCCAATTTGGAGCAGAACTTACCTTTAGATGCAAATATAAGAAACACGGAGAGCAGAACAATCTCTTGATGGTGAGATGAGTGGTCTGAGATGAGAAACAAAATGCCAGCTCTTTATGAACTCTAAAACTGACTCTAAAGCCAGGCCAGTTACCCTCCTTTCATCCGACCTTCAATAACATGGGATCCTTTGAACATCAAAAAACTAGTACTTGTCAGAAAAGTGAAAGAGCTCGAAATTGAAAGTTTATTGCTTGAGGAGGAACCTGGAGGGCAGATTTACATCAGAGATCAAGAGACAAAGATCTGCATGGCAATTTAGATGTCAAATGGTTAGTGATTGCAGCATTTCATGTCAACAAACTGCAGGAGGGCTTAGCTTTGCCTTTTTTCCTGATGGGACTTAATTGTCTTTATTCTTTTGACATAAGCAAAGCAACACATTCTAGGTTGGCAGATTCTGAGGAGGGTTCAGAAAAACCAACACAGGCTCTAATCTACCCCCATCATTAGCAGAAGATCTGCAGTCAAAACCTAGCCCAATAGCACCTTAGAGACCCACAAGAGTTTCAGAGTATGAGCTTTCCAGAGTCAAAGCTCCCTTTGTCTGATGAAGGGAACTTTGACTTTCAACAGCTTATACCCTAAAAAATCTTGTTGGTCTCCAAGGAATGACTGGAATTGAATCTAATGTAGCTAATGAAACATATACCTGAGGAGGAAATGTTCCTTCATATTCATTTGAACCCCCCCCCCCCCCCCCCGCGGAATGCTGTAATGCATAAGAGGGGAATTTGGCTGAGGGCAGGCATTTTTCATGTGGGACAAATCTTCTGCCGTGCCTTGTGAAATGGAAATGAATATGGACATGATATCCATAGTCCTGCCCATGGAGCATGCCAGAAGAAGAGGAGGGCCCAGCAAGTGGCAGCTGCTGTGTGAACTGCAGGGGATGAAGCAGTGGCTGCCTTGCCCCCGAGGCCTTGGCAATGGCTGCACCAACCCCAGGGTCCTAGGCAGACACTGTGCAACCTGTGGGGCCCGAGGCAGTGGCAGCCACACCCCTGAGGCCTTGGCATGGGCTGTGCTGGCCCCAGGGGCCTAGGCAACCTTTGTGTGACTCACAGGGGGCAAGGTAGTGACTGCCCCACTCCCGAGGCCTTGGCAATGGCCACACTGGCTCCGGGAACCAAGGCAGCCACTGCACAACTTGAGGGGGCTGAGTCAACGGCAGAGGAGCAGCTAAGAAGGAAGGGGGAGAGGGGGTGGGAGTGTGTGTGTGTATTTGCTTGGGAGGGAGGGAGGGAGCCTGGGAAACCAGCAAGTAAAGGCAGAAACAGGAGGGGGAAAGGGAAGGAAGTCTATGTGTGTGTTTGCAAGTGAGGGGAGGGAGGAACCAAGGAGGAGGTTTGGAAACCAACAGGTAAGGGGGGAAATGGAGGGGGGAAACGAGGGGAGTTTCTGTATGCCTCTGTGTGTGTGTGTATGTGTGTTTGCAAAGTAGGGAGGAGCCCTGACCAAGTAGCCGCAGAGCAGGTATGTGTCTCACATGCCTTCTGAGTCAGATGGTCAGTAGATTGTTTTTATTACATGGGTTACTGCACTAGCTGGCCTTGCAGACATTTAATCCCAGTTTCAAATGCATCTGGAGATTAACAAAAGTGCTTAAAAACTGCAGCTCTTGCAATTTTTGACCGTTTCCTGGTCTCCCTGCAAACCCAGGAAAGGTGGAAAGGCCTTCCCTTTAGAGCTGCCTACAAGGTCACCATAAAGAGCTTTCTGATGGCTGAAGCACTATTGCAGGGAGAGGAGTCAGGAGAGACCCATGATTTGACAAGTAGAGACAGGATTGGGGCACCCATCATGATTTGCACCCTCTCTATTTGCCATGATAGCTGGGAATACAAATTACCATTGGGCACAGCAAAGTTCAAGGTTGCCATTAGCTGAGGAAAGGGTGGTAATTTCCCGATGTTTTCCATGTCCCTACCAACTTGTCAATAAAAGGTGCTTTCATTAGTGCTAGGCTGGGGTTTGCATTTTGTTTCGGGGAAGCTCATCTCAAATCTATAAGAGCAAAACTGTTCCTCTGAGCTACTACTTACGCTGCAGTCAAGGAGCTAGAATAAGTGCTCTGGAATGGCACTTAAAGGCTGAAGTATGCAGAGAATGATCAATTATGCACAGGCCAGGAAAGGAGGGCTAGTGCCTGCATGCCAGCAAGACTTATCCCCACTTATCAGTGCTGTCCAGGACCCATCCCAGCCCTGGCCTGCAGCAAGGGAATGTGGGTTCTTCCGTGTTCCCTGTCTTGCCATGGCAGCCAGCAGAGGCCTGGCCAAGGCAGGCCTATACACAAGGGAAGAGATGGGCATTTGAGGCTACTCACCACCACCTATGGTCTCCCTGTAGGGACACAAAATGTCCCCTTTGGCTTTGTGGCTGCTACTTCAGACCAGCATGGCTGCCCACCTGAATCTATTTTCACATTATGAGAACAAGAACTCAGTTTAGGATTGCTAGTTTTGGCAGTGCTTCATCATCATTATCTCTTTTCACGCTGCCCTCAAGGGGACATCCAAAATGTCTGGAATTTCTTATAAAGCATGGATATCATCTGAAGATCACAAATATCATCTGAAGATCACAACATCTGGAGGGCCCACATTCAGCCGGTGCTGAGGCAGCTGCATTGGCTGCCAATTGCTGCCCGGATCCGGTTCAAGGTTTTGGTTTTAACCTTCAAGGCCATACGCGGTTTGGGACCCACATACCTGAGGGACCGCCTAACGCTCTATGCCCCCCGCAGGGCCTTACGCTCTGCGGGTGAGAACCTGTTGGTCGTCCCCGGCCCGAAGGAAGCGCGCCTAGCCTCGACCAGGGCCAGGCCTTTTTGGTCCTGGCCCCTACCTGGTGGAATGAGCTCCCGGGTGAACTGCGGGCCCTGCGGGATTTGTCAGCTTTCCGCAGGGCCTGTAAAACGGAGCTCTTCCACCAGGTCCATGGTTGAGGCTGGGGTCAGCGAATCAGGGACATCGCTCCCCCCCCAGGAGTTGGAGTGTAAGCTACTTCCCCATCCTTTCCTCTTCACCTCTTTGATAATTGGGGGAGGGATGTGATTTTTAGCCATCATGTTAGTAGTTTGATGTTTTAATGGGAATTTTAATGGGGTTAGTTGTTGTGACCCACCTCGAGCCTGTCGGGAGAGGCGGGAAATAAATATAATAATAATAATAATAATAATAATAATAATAATAATAATAATAATAATAATAATAATAATAATAATATAACCCCCCTCCCATTCTTCCTCAGTAGTTCAGTACTAATAATTTTATAGTTGATTAAATTTGCTGAAAGTTTGATTGCATTGTAATGCACATTGCATTTTACAATCAGTTATCTTATTTATTTTTGCTCCTGTAAGCCAGGTCACCACTATTTTTTCATTAGTGGATGAAGAAGAAGAAAAAGAAACCAGGAAAATTGGACAGTGAGAACAGTTATTTTTAGAGAACTGGAGATGGTTTGAAAGAACTGGCATTGCTCACATTCCCCCTGGTAAACAAGATCTGCAGTTTTCATATTGTTTCAAATCTCTGCAAAGGTGGTTTAGCCAAAGGAAAGAGTCAGAGGAAAGAAATACATGTGTGCACCTAGAGAAATTAAGCCTAACTCAAGCGACTTTCAAGTCATTTATAAACCTTTGTCAGCCTCCAGAAATTATTGCAGAGGGACGTAATAGGGCTAGCAATGTCCACTTGGGGCCTCCCAGGAGAAACAATATTATCAGATGGTAAGAACCTAAGAACATAAAAAGTCCAGCATTCTGTCTTACCCAGTTTTTCTGAATGGCCAACAAAAGGGCATAGTGTTGGCAAAGTGATTAACACAGCAAAGGTGCACAACCTTTATTTAGAAATTAATATACTTGATAGGAAAAAGGAGAGACAGAGAGAGGTTCCAAAGTACATCTCTAGCTGAGAGAGAGTCGCAATCTGGAGACCGACAAGGAACGAACAGGAGAGAAGATGCTGACCTCACTATCCTAATTGTCTTCTTGCTGGTCTCTATCTCTTCTTCTTTGTACACCAGACATTGCCTTTTCTAACACCTCTTCTCAAGGTCTAGTGCAGTGGTCCCCAACCTTTTGAAGGTTGAGGACCGCCTCCGGGGGTGAGGAAGAGCTGGCGGCCTGGGTGCTGCGCATGCTCATTAGTGCCCCTGGTGGTGAAAACGTGCATGCATGGAGCTGCCGCGCATGTGCGTTTTGTCCGCTGGCGTGCCGGCGGCTGCGCTTGCCTCCCCCCCCCCCCAGCAGCAAGAAGGTAGCCGGGCTGCAAGCGAAGCGGGCGCTTTGGCAGCCGCTTCTCTCGAGGCCTGGTGAGCTTCTCGCTGTGTGTGTGTGGGGGGGAGAGGCAGGCGTGGCTGCTGGCTCAGATGCAATGTTTCATTTTTCTAGACCATATTGGAGATTTGACAGTTTCTGTTTCCTTTGCATCTGTTTTCTTGGTATCCTACAAAATGTTTTCTTCTGCTCTTAGATCCATCTTGGTCCACTTTTCCTTAGGAATGCAAATGTATGCTTTTGATCCAAATACTTTTAGATGGTTCAGACAGGGTTTGCATTCATGCCAGAGTTCAAATTGTGTCCTGATGACACCTTTAGTTGGTAACCTGTTTTGCAGGTAAGTAGCTGTGTTGATGGCTTCTCTCCCTTTGTCTGTCCTGAACCTACTTCCCATGAGCTTCATTGTATTCCCTTTAGTTCTAATGTCTTTTTGTCAACTCTTTCCATACCACGTATAAATTAGAAATGTCTATTATGTCCCCCGTCAAGGCTATGGTATTCCCAGTTGCAATGTATGGCTGCGAAAGTTGGACCATAAGGAAGGCCGAGCGTCAAAGAATTGAGGCTTTTGAACTCTGGTGCTGGAGAAGACTCTTGCGAGTCCCTTGAGATCAGCCCTGACTGCTCTTTAGAAGGCCAGATCCTGAAGATGAAACTCAAATACTTTGGCCACCTCATGAGAAGGAAGGACTCCCTGGAGAAGAGCCTAATGCTGGGAGCGATCGAGGGCAAAAGAAGAAGGGGACGACAGAGAATGAGGTGGCTGGATGGAGTCACTGAAGCAGTAGGTGCAAACTTAAATGGACTCTGGGGAATGGTAGAGGACAGGAAGGCCTGGAGGATCATTGTCCATGGGGTCGCGATGGGTCGGACACGACTTCGCACATAACAACAAATTATGTCCCCCCTAGTTGTCTCTTCTCTTAACTGAAAAGTTCTAGACACTTCAGCCTTTGTCATGGGGAAGGTGCACTTATACCATAAAATCTAGGAGAAATGGAAATCCTAGAGCAGTGGTCCCCAACCTTTCTGAGGTTGGGGACCGGCAAGGCATCGAGGCGCGGCCCGCGGCCCACGCGGGCCGCGCCCGCACATCGGGCCGCACCTGCGGGCCGCGCCCACACATCGGGCCGCACCTGCGTGCCGCGCCCGGGTGCCGCGCCCACGTGCCGCGCCCGGGTGCCGCGCCCACGCATCAGGCTGCACCCGCGCTTCGGCCCTGATTCCCTCTCCCCGCCCTCCCGCAGTAAGAAGCTTCCCGGGCCGCAAGCTTGCGGCCTGGGAAGTTTTTTATTGCGGGGGGGGGGGGGGGGCGGCATGGCCTTCGCGGCTCGCCACCGGGCCGCGGCCCGCAGGTTGGGGACCACAGTCCTAGAGTATCATTACATTTTCAATTAGTTCCCTTACCCTCTTCAGTCACTGCTCCTTAATCCTTGGAAATTTCCTTAGCCAGATTTGGCAACCCTAGGACTTGAAGGCAGGTTGCAATGGTCCACTTTTACCATTCTCACTGCTGGAGTACAGCCAGAGAGTTGGCATTATGATCCTGAAGGGATTTGCATAGTTTGCTATGCTTTATAATTGGCAGTTTTCTTGGAGCTGTGCAGAGAAAGATTCCCATATGTGCTTGTGAGTACATTTACACAGACTACTTAGCAGTCCTGTCATATGCATTGAAATTTGTTTTACCTCTTTCTTGCTCTTTAACAAAATAGAGCTGTCCCATTACAGCTAAGCCTCCTAAGCGTGTAGCTCCCTTAATGAAAGGCGCACATTCATTGCCCTCTCCTTGGAAACTGATGAAAAGTGTGTGTGCATTTTGCATCTAATTTAAAGCAATCACAGCATTCTGGAATCCTCATTTGCATTTCTCTCTGTGTATCCTGGTCTCTTGCTCCCATGGTATCCTCTCCATACGTGCCCTGCCTGCTACACTTCCCTTTCAAGGCACTGCTTCTGATGTCTTCACCAGCTAATTAGGAAAACAACTGAAAGAGATGCCATCAGCTTGTGCTACAGCTGTGTAAATTTATTTTGACATTCAGATGGCCTTGATCGCTCCCTGATCTCATGAGCAGGCGAGTCCAGGGAGAAGGAATTATTTGTGTTGCTCAGAAACAACAGTGAAAGTGAGTGGGCTGGGAAGATGAAAACAGAGGTGGAGGAATTCCTTGTGAAGCAAACCCTCTAGAGGTAACAGAGGCGAAGGAAGGCTTTCTCAAACATCTGCATCCCACACTTCCATTTTTAAAATCTGTGGTTGCCTGGCTCACCATTAATCATATTCTGTATACTGGTATGACCAACTGCAAAGGAGGATGGAAATCCTGTACTACAACTGTACATTGTTGTATGGAAAATAGACATGGGGCAAGCCGTGGGGTGCAAAAAACAAAATATTTGCTCCAAAGTAACTTTCTGCTGTGGTGATTCCATGTATAACTATAAAAATGGATGCATATTTTAAAAATCTTTAGTTGTCTTGGATTTTGGTGCCACCTGCCCCATTTCCATAGTTTTTCAAGGCTGCATTTTGGAATAGCAAGGGTCAGTGTGGTTGTAGTGGTGGCACATATATTTAGTTTGTTTTGGGTTGTCTGGGGGTTATCAATCTAAGAGATATCTGGATCCTTTTATGTTTTGTGCCGTACCTCATATGGATATTAGGTCATGAAATGCCCCACCACAAGGCTCCAAATTGCGGTTTCAAGAGATACAGAACAAAGACTGGACAGATTGAAATATCACTGTATCTGTTACCTGGAAAAGACTGATTTTTTGATTGACCCAAACTGCAAAATAGTACCGGGATATCTTGATGTGTGTAGTTTTTACTCCAAGTTAGATTTTGTCAAGAATGAATATCCCATTCAACTACTAGAATAGGGGTACCTGCAAAATGAAAATGAACCATTAACTATTCAAGATTTCTCCAGGTTCTACATATTGGGTTTCCTCCATAACATTTGTTGCGCTTCCAATATGAGTTCCAACACATGAAGTCCATCTTAGAGTATGTAGCAGCTGTAACAGTAGTAGTATATTTATTGTTACCATTAGTGACCAGAATAAAGATTATGTATTGAAACAACTGACTGACCACTTTGTCCACCTGCTCAGCTAATAGGACCTCTTCTCCCGATTCCTTGTCACATTGGATTGGAGAACTATCTTTTGATGTATGAAGGCTTTTGTAGGGAGGGTGTGTCAGGAGGCTGAGCAGGATTGTCATTTATGAGACAACTCTTTTAAGTATGGTGGCTGGTCCAGTATCCAAGGAACAAGCTGATGTAAAACCCAAGTAGTCTATCCAGACAGCCAAAAGCTCATGGACACAACTGTAGAGAAACTAGTAGCAAGTCGGCGTGGAAGCGCTCTGACTGCAGAACTGAGGAGAACTGGAATTACATATAACAGAGTGTGACATATTACAGAAACTTGAGAATTATCCACTAGTGAGTCATCTGAATCCCCATTTTTCCAAATCCAGTGCCTGTCTCCTCTGGAATTTCTACAGTTCTTCCTATAACCAGGTGGAACAGAGAGAATAAAGAGATATTACTCCCCTGAGACCAGCACCTGTTTGATTATTTATTATCTATCTGTGCCTGCACACACAGCAAAGATGCTTTCTGAGTGTTGTACAATGTGTGTAAAGAATTAAAAAGAATGTGTTAGAATATGCAAGACCTGTAGTGTACATGATTCAGAAACCTATGAAGAATGTCCTGCAGGGAGCATCAGAGAAGATGTGTGTTTAGCATAGAAGAAGAAGAAGAAGAGTTGGTTCTTATATGCCGCTTTTCTCAACCTGAAGGAGGTTCAAAGCGGATTACTGCCCTTTCCTCTCCCCACAACAGACACCCTGTGGGGTGGGTGAGGCAGAGAGAGCCCTGATATCACTGCCCAGTCAGAACAGTTTTATCAGTGCTGTGGTGAGCCCAAGGTCACCCAGCTGGGTGCATGTGGGGGAGTGCAGAATCGAACCCGGCATGCCAGATTAGAAGTCTGCACTCCTAACCACTACACCAAACTGGCTCTAGCTAGTTTAAGAACTTCCTGATTTTTCCCCAAATAATCTCCTCCTGTGTCCTGATTGGCTCTTTGGAGACTCCTGCACCCTTCCTCAATGCTTGCTTCTGGAACAGAAAGAATGAACAGAACACAGGTAGATCTCAATCCCTTTCCTTTCTGTGCAAAGTTGTTTTTCTTCCCAATACAACTTTTATTCTTTTAAGCAGCTTGGTGCTACACTCCTCTTTTGAAATGCATCCAAAATAATGTCCCAGTTAAAAAGTTACAGTTTGGGGATGAGTCCTGGGTATAATCTGCACAGGGCTTTTTACCCAGTCCCAGTTTGAATGAATCTCTCCTGCCTACACTGAATTCGGTTTGCATTTTGATTTTGGGTGCTTTAAATTTTCCCTCTGCAACAAACATGATTAATTCGTGATGACCCTACCTTTCCCCCACGATATCCTGGAGTGGATATAAGCCTCAATGTTTCAAAAACCACCATGAGTAAATGTGCAGACCTGTACTCGTGCCTCGAACGCTGTAGCAAGGAAGTCTTCCCTGATTGGCCAGGGCATCAGTTCAAAGTCTTCCTTGTTCCCAGTTGCAAGGCTTCCTTTAAAGTGACTGCGTTCCAGAAGCCCTAACTTCTCTCAGCAGAGATTTGCCTCCTGGTTCCTTCCCTTCTCTGCTGTCTCCCATCCTCCCCCTCCCCATTCAAGAAAAGAAAGAGGCTCCTGTTTCAATGGGGGGGGGGGATAGAGGAAGACCAGAGTTCAAATCGATCTGAATTCATCAGGATCCACAACGGAATAAACAAAGTAAGTGCAGAATCAGCCCTGCTACTTCTTGGTTCTATTGCTGCTAGAGTTCAGATGGCTCATGTTGTATATATGTAAATGAACCTGTTCCTTTGCAAGTAGTAAAGACCAATTCTTTGGGGACTGGAGCGAGTGTGGCGGAAGACTCGTGACGAGGCTACAAGAACATCTTATCGCACGCTTATGAGGGCGTATGAGATGGCGGTGAAAGTGGCTAAACGTGAGTTTTTTGCCACGGAAATCGCGTCCGCAAGCTCTCGCCCGGCCCAATTATTCAGGATAGTTAGATCACTTACCGCCCTTGAGGGGCGCCAAAACACCAGACAATTGGAAATCGGCTGCGAGGCATTTGCGAGCTATTTTGCGGATAAAGTCTTGTCACTCCGCCGCGACCTTCCCGCCACAATTAATACAGTGAATGAACTGGAGACCTGTTGGCCGCCATTGGTAGTGAGGTTTGATGGCTTCAGGCGGCTCTCTTCTTCTGAAGTGGACAAGTTGCTAGGTTCGGTCAGGGCGACCACCTGCCCCCTCGACCCCTGTCCTTCTTGGCTCCTCAAGGGAGGTGGCCAGAAGATAGGGGGCCAGCTCAGAGACATCATCAACTCCTCCCTGAGTACGGGAGAGTTTCCTGAGCGGCTCAAGGAGGCAGTGGTCCGCCCTCTCCTGAAGAAACCATCGCTGGACCCGCTGGACCCTGTTAACTACCGCCCAGTGTCGCATTTAGCGTTCCTGGGCAAGGTGGTGGAGAGGGCGGCAGCGGACCAGCTCCTGGCATTCTTGGAGGAAACTTCAGCATTCGATCCATATCAGTCTGGCTTCCGCCCTGGCCACGGGGTGGAGACGGTTTTGGTCGCTCTGCTGGATGACCTCCGTCGCCAGCTGGATAAAGGTGGGTCAGCCGTGTTGGTCCTTTTAGACCTATCGGCGGCCTTTGACATCGTGGACCACGAACTGTTGGTCCATCGCCTGGCCGGCACGGGGATACGGGGCACAGCCTTGTGCTGGATACGCTCCTTCCTCCAGAACCGGTCCCAGAGGGTTGCTGTGGGGGATGAGCTCTCGCGGCCCTATAGACTCCCTTGCGGGGTCCCTCAGGGTGCGGTCCTCTCCCCCACATTGTTTAACATCTTTATGCGCCCTCTGGCCCAGCTGGTACGGAGCTTTGGGCTGGGTTGCCATCAGTATGCGGATGACACCCAGCTCTATCTCCTAATGGACGGTCACCCGAACTCCCCCCCGGAACCATTTGCCAGATGTTTGGAAGCGGTGACAGAATGGTTCGAACAGAGTCGCCTGAAACTCAACCCCTCCAAGACGGAGGTCCTGTGGCTGGGGGGAAGGGGGTGGGAACAGGTAACGCGTTTACCCACCCTAGCAGGGGTGCAACTTACCATCGTGCCCCAAGCTAGGAATTTGGGTGTGACCATTGATGCCTCCCTGACTATGGAGGCTCAGGTCAAGAGAGTAGCGGGCCAGGCATTTTTCTACCTTCGCCAGGCCCGGCTACTAGCGCCCTACCTGTCCTCTGACCACTTGGCCACAGTGATCCATGCGACAGTCACCTCCAGAATAGATTTCTGTAACTCGCTCTACGCAGGCCTACCCTTGTCCCTGATCCGGAAACTACAGCTGGTACAAAATGCAGCCGCTAGGGTCCTCACTGGAACATCTTGGAGGGCCCACATCCAGCCGGTGCTGAGGCAGCTGCATTGGCTGCCAATTGCTGCCCGGATCCGGTTCAAGGTTTTGGTTTTAACCTTCAAGGCCATACGCGGGTTGGGACCCACATACCTGAGGGACCGCCTACCGCTCTATGTCCCCCGCAGGGCCTTACGCTCTGCGGGTGAGAACCTGTTGGTCATTCCCGGCCCGAAGGAAGCGCGCCTAGCCTCGACCAGGGCCAGGGCTTTTTCAGTCCTGGCCCCTACCTGGTGGAATGAGCTCCCGGGTGATCTGCGGGCCCTGCGGGATTTGTCAACTTTCCGCAGGGCCTGTAAAACGGAGCTCTTCCACCAGGTCTATGGTTGAGGCTGGGGTCAGCAAATCAGGGACATCGCTCCCCCCCTAGGAGTTGGAGTGTACGCTACTCCCCCCCTAGGAGTTGGAGTGTACGCTACTCCCCTATCCTTTCCTCTTCACCTCTTAATAATTGGGGGAGGGATGGGATTTTTAGCTGCCATGTTAGTTAGTAGATTGATATTTTAATGGGAATTTTAATGGGATTAGTTGTTGTGACCCGCCTCGAGCCTATCGGGAGAGGCGGGAAATAAATCTAATAATAATAATAATAATAAATTCCCATTATAATATGTGTAAAATGTGCATCCACCAACAGTGTGTATAGCTACTTTAGTGCTATATGAACATACAAATTAGTCCTAAAACTGTTCTTGCTTGGGACTATCTATTTACAAGTTGAAGCCCTTTCAATAGCTGAACTCATATGTGAATGAACTCTGAGTAAGACTAGTCTGATTTAAACCAGAGTTGCTGTCTTTTCTACCAGGGTCATATACTCCTCAGATTTCAGGGGGAAGGAAGAGCAGTTTCATACTTTGTAATCAATATAAACGTATTGAAATATGAAACTATTTAAATTTCCAAAAGCTACCTGCCATCAACAGTTAATCATGTTTTTTAAATATAATTGCTCCCACTTTGTAATAGTATCTCAGTTAAAGAAATAGGACTCTGTAAGATGAGATGAAAGATGTCATGAACCCCTTCACCAAGACAGAGTAATTATTTCATGTGTGCACGAAAGAGAATACTTCATCCATTCTACTCTATGAAGAAGCTTACCCTGAGAATGTGTGATTGGCCCAAGGTCACATAATGAACTTCATGGCTAACAGGTGATTTGAATTCTTGTTTCCCCAAACTTAGATCAACACCCTAATTGGTCACATACTGGATACTCAAAATGCATATGAATCTCAGAATCCAGAGTAAATACCGGCTTCTTAGATATCATGGCATGAAAATATGGGAGCATTTGTTTGGTTGAAATAGATCCAGGACATCTCTCCATATTTGGGGAAAGAGCTTTATGGCCTATTCCCCATAGACACATAGAAATAACCAAAAATGTCTGAAGACAGAAATAGTCCCATTTCCTCTGTTGTGTTTGTGGACACAAAGAGACCTGAAGTGAGGGACCTGAGACTGGGATCCTTCTAATCACAGGCCTCTGAGAACAACCAACAGGGCATCTTGGTGGCAGGCTTGACAGTGTCTATTTGGAGCTGAGTGTCCATGACCTGCTGAATCCATAAATTTAATACTTTCATTTCCTTTCCCCCCTAAAGTTTTCCCCAATATAACAAAATTAATTTAATTCCACCATTTTGGCCACAGGCCTCTGCTTGGTCACCCTGCCCCTCTCCCCGCCGCATAGGGTTGCTAGCTCTGGGTTGGAGACTTGGGGGGTGGAGCTGAGAGTGGGCAGGATTGGGGTTGGGAGGGACCTCAGTGGAGAATAATGATGCGGAGTCCACCCTCCAAAGCAGCAATTTGACTCAGGGGAAAGGATCTCTTTATCCTGGAGATGAGCTTTAATTCCAAGTGATTCTCAGGCCCCACCTGGGGTCTGGCATCCCTACACAACTTCCAGTATTTTGGGGGCAGATTTTTGTACACACATTCTCTCTCCCCAAACACACCAAGCTAAATATAAAATAGAAATTGAAATATTTCTTTTTCTAAAGGAGGGCCTATGTAATAGCATACCCTTTCTACTATCTGATCTGTGAAGGCAAACCATCATTCTCTTGATCTGTTACTTACATTGGAATTTCTGTTGCAGGCTAAAGGAAATACATTTCTCAGTCCTACCACTGAGGCCTTCTGATTGCTAGATGAACTTCATCAGCTCTGTTAATATTTTCATCCCCTCTGGGCTCTTTTTCTCTTTATTGTTTCTTCACAGACAGTATTATCCTCTGAAGGAACCCTTTCCCTTTTTAGGGAAAAAACAAACAAAAACAAAACCAGCCTTGTGATTTGCAAAATTGCTCCAAAGACAAATAGGGCTGATGGAACTTGGCATCCTCCAGCCTCACTGCTCCCCTGAATTCTTGTGCCCCAGTGTTCTACAGTGATCTAAACAGAGTTGATGCACATACCATGGAGGATTGTGGTTCTTGTTATGTTCACAACTAGTATTGCTGAAATAGGAAGTTATAAGCAGCCACACAGATTAAAAAGTAAAATCGTAGAACTTCACACTTCTATTTTCTGTGGACTTCGTGTTGGGATTGCTGGATTCTTTTATATCCAACAGTCCACAGCATGCTAGTCATGTTAAAATGCCACATCTCATAGCAGAATGGAATACAAAATAAATACCCCAGAGGTTGGCTGTGGCTTTATAATTTCTCTGCTGTTGGCATGGCTCATAAGGAAGGACGTGAGTCTGCAGTTTTACAAGCTCAAAAGAAAAGAGCTGTTCAATTGTCAGTTTTCATTTCACTCTTTAATGTTGTCAGAGGGACAGATAAGGGCTCTGTCATTTTCAGTTCTTGTTGTTGTCTTTGTCAGCAAAATGAGTTGTCAAAGAATCTCCAGGCCTAGTCTCATTTCATTAAGCATTCTTCTTTATCAAAAAAACATGGTCTAGAATCATAGAATCAGAGTTGGAAGGGGCCATAATGGCCATCTAGTCCAACCCCCTGCTCAACGCAGGATCAGCAAGTTTGCGGCCCGGGAAGCTTCTTACTGCGGGAGGAGGGAGAGGGAATCAGGGCCGCACATTGTGCATGCGCGGCCGGGCCGCACATGCGCGGCATGCGTGGGCGGGCATGTGCGGCATGCGTGGGCGGGCATGCGCGGCATGCGCGGGCGGGCAGTTGCCCTGCCGGTCCCCAGCCTCAAAAAGGTTGGGGACCACTGCTGTATACAATGGGACTACGACATCTTGTGATTTTGATGTGATGCCTCTGTTGATACAGCCCAAAATGGCATTCACCTTTTTTACCGCTGCATCACACTGCCTGCTCATGTTAATTTACAATCTACAAGTACCCCAAGGTCTCGTTCACACACAGTGTTACCTAGAAGCGTATCCCCCATCCAGTAGACATGCTTTTCATTTTTCTGACCCAGATGCAGAACTTTACACTTATCTTTATTAAATTACATCTTGTTCTCATTTGCCCATTTTCCATTGTGTTCAGATCTCGTTGAACTCTGTCTCTATCTTCTGGAGTATTTGCCAGTCCTCCTAATTTGGTGTCATCTGCAAACTTGATGAGTAGTCCCTCCACCCCCTCATCTAGATCATTAATAAATATGTTAAAAAGTACCAGGCCGAGCACCGAGCCCTGAGGTACCCTGCTACTCACCTGTCTCCAGTCTGATGAAACACCATTGACAGCAACTCTAACCAATTCCCTATCCACTTAACTATCTGAAAATCCAGATTGCAGTCCTTCATCTTATCCATCAGAACATCATGGGGAACCTTGTCAAAAGCTTTACTAAAATCCAAGTAAATGACATCAACCGAATTTCCATGATCCAGCAAACCTGTTACTTGGTCAAAAAAGGAAACCAGGTTGGTCTGGCAGGACCTGTTGGAGACAAATCCATGCTGATTTCCTTGGATCACCAAATTGTCCTCCAGATGTTTGCAGATCGCTCCCTTTAATATCTGCTCCATTATCTTCCCCACAACAGAGGTTAGACTCACTGGTCTGTAGTTTCCCGGGTCATCCTTCCTCCCTTTTTTGAAGATCGGAATAACGTTTGCACTCTTCCAATCCTCTGGGACATCTCCAGTCCTTAAAGAGGTCCCGAAGATGATGGACAAGGGCTGTGCAAGTTCTCTGGAAAGTTTTTTGAGCACTCTCGGGTGCATTTCATCCGGCCCAGGGGATTTGAACTCATCCAGTGCAGCTAAATGCCTCTCGTCAACCTCTCTATCCATGTTAACCTGCCACCCAGACACTATCCTTTGGCTACTGTCATCTCTAGATGTGCCTAAACCCTTTGACCTGTGGGAAAAAACAGATGTAAAATAGGCACTAAGCCTTTCTGCTTTTTCTGCATCTTCCGTTAGAGTTTGTCCATCCGCACCCAACAGTGGGCCTATTGCCTCCTTTACTTTACGTTTGCTCCTCACATAACTGAAAATTATTTTCTTGTTACAATGGGCTTCCCTGGCCAATCTTAGCTCACTCTCAGCTTTGGCCTTTCTGATGATTGATCTACAGTGCCTAGTAACCTGTAGGTACTCTTCTTTAGAGCTCTGTCCTTCCCTCCATTTCCTGAACATCTAATGAAGACAAAAATGCTCCTGAATGTGTGCATTCTTGCTGAATAGTTGTCCGCGTGACTCTGTGAGACTGGCCATATATTTTAGTACCTTCAGCTTTCTAGAAACTTGTAATAAAGTTTCACAAGTGGTGTTAGTGGGCAAGATCTGAAAGAGGACCACTTCCTTCTTGGAATGCTAGAGATTCTAGATGGAATCTTATAATTAAAAGGAAACATTTGAACTAAATGGCCAATTTGTTGGGGCAAGGAAATTATTTAGTACATTTTTACTTCACCCTTATGTCAAAGAGGTCTTTGCTCTACCCTGTTCCCTGATATCCTTCAAAACAAACCCGTGAAGTACATTTTGCTGAGAGATAATCACCTGACCAATTTAACTCCAGGGGAAATATTCTGAATCCTACAAGTACATAAATATTATGATGACACATTCATTCAACATATTCTATTACATATAACACAATTTATTTCAAAGGCAGAATATTTCAGGGTATGCATCAGAGTAATACAGTGTGCATAACAAAACAATCTCTATGTCTTCTTAATGGCCAAGCCAGGTTAGTCAATGGAAATATTGAACAGATGCCTAGATAAGGTAAAAGATGCCTGGCTAAGCATGTTGACTGCCATTACACAAATGTTTTCCTGCACAAAATGTATGAAGTGCCCCATTGCATCTTAAATCATAAGGAGAATTTAGATGTGGGAGGAGGGGACGGGGGAGACAAGGGGTGTGTGGAGTCAACTTTCAACTTTCTGAAGCATCCCCAGAAAGCCAGTGCTTTTGCTATTGCAGGTTAGCTTGTAACACAATCATATTCAAAAGAAAAAAATATGGAGGGGAGAAGAGGGGAAGGTGAACAGTGGCAGACTATTGGTCAGAGATGATACATGATCATTTGAGGTGGGAAATGGAAGAGGGAGGTCACTCATCCCTTGAGCTTCCTCATTGGGTAGATGTGCATTCCCTCTCAGCGGAGGGGGAGAAATCCCATTGTAATAGCCTTTGCAACTGTGCAGCTCACAGGAAATGCATTCGGATCTGCACCTGAACAGCAGGATTTTATAATAAAATATTTGTGATTCCACGGAACATTAAGGTGGCCACTGCGCTGTTTTTAGTGGGTGTGGAAACAGCCCCAGTATTTACAGCTATTTGTGGTTAGATGTTCCTTATAAAATCACTCAGTATTAAAACACTGCAGCCTCAGCAGAAGTCTCAGTTTCTAATAGCAAACTACACAGTGAGGGATCTGAAATCCATTTTGTTCAAAAATAGAGGCTATAACTGGGCCAATCTGTTAGACTTTGTCTTTTAGCAAGATGCCACTGTCAGAAAAAGGGCTGTTTGTTGACACTTCTTGCTAGTGGGAACAGGCAAAGTGAATCATGCAATGTGTTTATTGGTATGTGAAATGTTTACCGCCATTGCCGACATGTCCTGTTCACACATATGCAACTGTAACCGGAAGAGAATTCTCCTTCCTCCCTTTTCTTTCTCTAAACTGCTTTAGGCAGAGAGTTTAACCGTGTAACAGGTAGGCTTAAGGGCTCTGGCATGAGCTATAGGAACCTATGCATTTTATTGTTTTGTATCCCAGTTCCCCCATCCTGGTAGTTCTAGTAAAATACTTTATTATTCTTTAATACCACCATGTCTGGTCTCATCATTTTGATTAACTCTGCTACTTTGAATATACAAAATGCCCAACATAATCCAGCGTCAACAAAGTACCAGTTTAACAATCATAACATTTGTTATACAGTTCTATTGCCTTTGCACACATTGCTGACAGTATAAATAAAAGGTGTTTCCCATGCTCATTTCACTCATCGGGCCTTGTTCCCAAGAATATATCTAAAGCATTTGCAGTAGAACTGCTGCTTTCAGATGGTATAGCATTCTGAGAGTTGAAACACAGCTGGCATATCCCTCAAGACAACTTCCCCTTGCCCAAACTTGTGAGGGCTACAGATGTTGTGCGAAGTGCAGGGCAAAAATTGCCCTTGACAAAATCACTGATTTGTAACTGATTCATAAGGACATCTTCCTTGCAGCCACCTGGGTTTGGATGGAAGTCATTCATCACAGCATTACATCAAGCAGAAACTTCTGAATCTACCAGGTTCATTAGATTGGTGAGAAAACAGAGCAAAGAAGGATATGCTGTCTCCTTAAAACTGGCGAAGAGAGGATTAGATTAGAGACAGCAACATTTCACTGTGGAGTAGAGAAAAACAGTTACTCTAGGGCAGCAGAGCGCTCTGGTTGGAAGAGTGCCACAGTTATGTTGCAGATGCCTCTTCTAACCTTGAAGGACTGAGAGAGGACGCTGTAAGAACAACATATGCTTTCTGCATGGAAACATGACTAGTGGAAACTATAAAACATCTTGCAGTGGAACAAGGCAACAGTTGCTTTCGGAAGTGGTCTTCAAACCATGGTATGGGAATGCCCAGGGTTCCATTGAAACTTTGGAGAGGTTAAGATCAATCATACCTCATAAACTTTCCAAAAACATTTGGCATAATATACTACTTACTTCACTTTGAAATATACAGATCAGGAGAGTACAGGTGTGCTCTAAAGTGTATTCTTAGTTCATGTGTGGTAAGGTGAATCTGAGTTGGTCTGTGAACTGACTGTGACCCTAATATATGCCTTCTGATCCCTATTCCTTTTGTCCTAAGCATCACAAGACTCCTGTGATGCTATTAGTTCTCTCCTGAAATCAACTACTCAGGTGTTTGGGTTTTGTTTGTTTTTTTGCCAAAGCTCTGAGTTTGCCTATTTTGGTCTCCTGACATGCAATGTATATGTCTTTTCTTCTTGCCAAGAAGATCTCTCTTCTCATGGGGAAATGGTGCAAAGGGAAAGATTTCATCCCACAGCACTAGTACCATGTCCCAAATTCAAACTGCTCTCGGGCAATTGATATTAAACATTGGAAGATCTGATTACACAGTCCCAGTGCTGCCTATCATTTGGTTCTATCTTTCACCCTAATCTACTTCATGGGATTTCTGTGAGGATAACTTGGTGTGTGGTATGTGACTCCATGTTCACTGCAAGATTTATTTGAAGGAAGGGCTATGTAAAACCATAATGAAATAAACATTAAACAAACAACATTGCAAACTCCTGGTCTCCAGTGGACATAAGCATTCAACTCAAGTTTTGAACTGTGTGTCTAATACAGTCTTTCTATAAAATGTGATTTGCAAGAGGAGCAGCCTGCATCAGAGTGGGAAAACCTTGCATCCGCATTGGAGGAACCACTTCTGTCAGGATTTTGCAGAGGTAAAAACCAACCTGTAGCTAGCCGTCCAGGGACAGGATAGTCCAAAGTTTCACACTTCCATATATTACGCTAGATCTGCCAAGACATATTTATTACCCATTCTAAAAAGAAGGGAAATGAACCAATGCCAGACATGCAAATCCATATGATTTATATTCTGATGCAATCAGCCACAATCACGCAATCCACTTAGCTGGGTGAGGACTCCAGCTACTTCATTTCAATTACACAATTATCATATTCCATTTAATCCCCGAATCAATTCCTGTATTTAGAATTAAGATGCTGTGACAATTATCCCCAATTAGGTTCTATCAGTAAAGTAAATAAACATTGCAGTATGCCAATCAGAGTAATGGGATGGCAAATGAAGCCAAAGAAGTCCGACATTTCCTGCTTTGGTGGAGATGTGGTTATCTGCATCCTGCAAAGGGATTTGGGTTGTCTCTCTGTGAAGTCCAAACACAGATCCAAAGCCCTAACGTCTATTGCAGTTTCCTTCTATACAATTTCCACATGATGGGGCTTGCTGTAGACATGTCAGGGTAACAACCATCTAACAACAAAAATAGAGACCAATAGCACCTTTAAGACCAACAAAGATTTATTCAAGGCATGAACATGCACTCAAAAGCTCATTCCTTGAATAAATCTTTGTTGGTCTTAAAGGCGCTAAAAAAGGTAAAGGTAAAGGTATCCCCTGTGCAAGCACCGGGGCATGTCTGACCCTTGGGGTGACGCCCTCTAGCGTTTTTATGGCAGACTCAATACGGGGTGGTTTGCCAGTGCCTTCCCCAGTCATTACCATTTACCCCCCAGCAAGCTGGGTACTCATTTTACCGACCTCGGAAGGATGGAAGGCTGAGTCAACCTTGAGCCGGCTGCTGGGACTGAACTCCCAGCCTCATGGGCAAAGCTTTCAGACGGCTGCCTTACCACTCTGTGCCACAAGAGGCTCATCTTAAAGGCGCTACTGGACTCTATTTTTGTTGTGCTACTTCAGACCAACACGGCTTCCCACTTGAAACAATCTAACAGGCAGGGAGTGAGACCATGGATGTTAGTGCTGATGTTTTTTTTTTCTTTGACCACAAATCATTTAACCTTTTCAAAGCACTTACAGTAACAGCCCTGTCTTCCTTTTGCCAGCATTGCATGGGGGTGGAGTGGGAACATTGCTGTTGTCAGTGGATCTGTGCTTAGCCAACAGCCCTTTTCAGACTTTCAAAGTTTGTATACTGAGTGCGGCTACAGGAAGACAGAATCACAATGGCATACTTTTCATCCTATGTTAACTGATTTGAATGTATACAAACAAACACCTGCACACCCAGCTGTATGTATACATTATTTGACTCTCCTAGCTCTATCAGGAAGGAATCCTGTTTTGCCTAACAGTGTGGAGAGAACCCTACTAATCTGGCCCGAGTAAGAGAGATTTACAGTACCTCTTGTGATGAGTGAGTATGTAATGAATATGTGTTGCGCAATGGAATCACATCCTCACTCAGAAAGCTTACAAGGCGACTTTACCTTTCATAGGATACTTGCAAGGATAAAATAGGTTTAACCAACATAATTTTGAGACAGTACAGAAGTGGCAGATAGATTTGGTTCTGGACATAATTCAAAGGCCTGGTTTTAATTTATACAGCCCTAACCTGGGATGAGGATATCTGAAGGATAATTGATACCAGCATGAAACCCATCTTTTTAATGGTTAGAAGGACAACCTAGATCGGCATCTCTCATAGACCCATAGAAATAAAATTATATTATAGTCTGGCCTCTCTCTGCCTAGAAAATGGAGTAAAATGCTGAGACAAGCAGGAAAGGCTAGGGTGGTCACAAGGATGTCACTTACCCCCTCCCAACACATCTCAATGCTACATCTCCCAGTGCTACAGCAGGAACATCAGGCATTATATCCCCTCCCCCCCCCGAGGCACTGGGTGGAGGGAGGTTCATTGGGCTATGGGATAACGGGAGGGGGAAGGGGGGTTAGCGTTGTTCTCACTGCTGAGAATTCTGTAAGGGTTGAGTTTCATCATGATTTTATTGTGGAGTTTTAATCTGTAACCTGCCGCGAGTCAGCCAGTCTAGGAGTGGTGGGCAATGAATCAAACAAACAAACAAACAAGCAAACAAATAATGGTTATTAATGGGCCATCAAGATAAACAACTGCTCAGTCGCTCCTTCCTGCTAGTGATATTGCTCACCCCCTTTTGAATATTTTGGGTCTCTCAGAATACACAAACATTCAGCCAAAACATTATATATCTGCCAATGCTTAACAGGTATTGTCTTTTCTTTGGAAACTTCCAATTCTCAGACTATTGTTTGGGCTTCCAGCACATAGCTCTTAGCCCCAGGATACATTTTTTGACAATCAAAGTAGGGTCTCAGTCCCATTATGGTGTGTCCAGTAATCCATACCCCTGTACTCTTTGCTGGCTCCTGACTTCAACCTCCACTGTCATGATGCTGGTCATGTGTAAGGCTCCTCTGATCTGTAACTCTTCTGGAATAGAAAAATATCACCCAACCCTCCTCTGAACCCATCCATTTACCTCCATTTTAACTAGTATGTTTTCTCTTTGAGTGTGTACCTGAATATCCTCCCCAATAAATCTTGAGTGAAAGTTAACTTATCCTTTATTTAAAATGGCTTCCACTTGGGAAAAGGACCCCATAAATGCTGGTCAAAAGATCCTGCAGTTATTTTGCTAATATATTTAAATCTTTGAACCTCATCATTATGAGCTAATAGTAGAGAGTCAGGACTTTTTCTATAGTAGTGCATCCACTGTGAAATTTTCTCCCCATACTGTATAGAACAGTGGTGGCAAACCTATGGCAGACATGCCAGAGGCAACACTCAGAGCCCTTTCTGTGGGCACGTGTGCTATTGCCCCAGCACAGAGTTCACTGAGTCAGCCTGTATGAGGTCTGGCTTCTCGATGCCCCGAAGATGGGGAGGACTCTTCTCACATGTTCTCTGACTCGGGAAGTGATTGGCTGGCTCAGGTCGGTCAGTTGGGCTGGCATCTGCAAATGTCAGCAAGAGCAGGAAGGCTGTGCTGAATGGAGCTCGGGGAGAGCAAAGCTGAGCCAGACCCCACTGGAGACACCACAAACCGCTACCCACCTGCACAAACACATGGCCTCACTGCCTCAAAGGAGCGAAGGTTAGGTAGGAAGGGAGGGAAGGGAAAGGTGCTGGAAGTAAAGGGGGGGTGGGGTGGAAACAAAACCTAAACACCAATGGCCCAACAACAAAGGGCTCTGTTATTATTTTTTTAAGACAAAAGATGTTAATGTGTGAATTGTTTTTTTTTCTAAATTAAAACTTCAGTATTCGGGTTAAGGCAATTTGTGATAAATAAGTGGGTATTGGGTTGCAGTTTGGGCACTTGTTCTCTAAAACGTTCACCATCACTGGACTAGAACATACATTGAGGGCTGTTAGGTATTGGATGAAAATAGTTTTGTTTTCACCAGGCTTGTAATGACCTTCCTGTGTTTGCCTGAATAGTCTTCAGGTGATGTATGATTTGCTGCTGGTCTTATTGTCTTATCCCTGAGATGTATTCTAATGTAGGATGAAAGCAGTGTTGAAAAGTGAGGGATAGATAGCTGAGATAAACATAATAAATTAATGGAGAAGGATTCAAACAATTCAATCCTTTCATGGGAATATGTTAAATCAAGTGGTTACGTGTACTCTAGAGAAAAGGGCACATGCTGTCAGTTTTTGAACATCTTCAATAACATCTTAAAGAATTTCAGAAATAAAAGGGTTTTCTTTTAAAAAATATTCTATTGACTACAAACAGAATAATGGCTTTAAACTACAGGAAGGTACATTTAAAACAAAGCACTTCAAAACTATAGTAACTGTTCAGCTGAGAGGGCTGTTGTGAAATGAGGGAAGCTTCACTAGTTCAGTTCAAAAACTGGCATTTTAATGTTGTTGTTTTTTATGCTGGCAAGTTGCAGCTAATTTATGGTGACCCTGTAAGATTTTCAAGGCAAGAGGTGTTCAGAGATAGTTGTATTTAGGATCTTTTAAACCAGAGGTTGAAATCACAGTTGGTAGTCATGCGTAACAATAGGGAACCAATAAGGTCTCAAAGTGGCTTACAATCGCCTTCCCTCGACCAGGGCCAGGGCATTTTTGGTCCTGGCCCCAACCTGGTGGAATGAGCTCCCGGAGAAGCTAAGGGCCCTGTCGGAACTACCATCTTTCCACAGGGCCTGTAAGACAGAGCTCTTCCTCCAGGCATATGGTTGAGGCCAGGGCAGAGCCCAGGTTCCATCCAAGATTCCTTATCCATCAACCAGAATTAACGTCTGACCTCTCTCTGAACTAGCGGGGAATGTGGGGAGAGTTATAGAATAGAATGCCATCTTTTAATTGTAATAATGGGGTATTTATGGGGCTTTATGTGATTTTACTTTGATTTTATATTTTATTATGAACCGCCGTGAGACCTTTATGCGAACGGCGGTATATAAATCCTACAATAAATAAACAAACAAACAAACAAACAAATAAAAGTCCACACTCCTAACCACTACACCAAGCTAAGCTGAAGAAAATAGGTAGTTGATAAGTTGATAACAGCAAGTGAAAAACAATATAGAACAATAATATCAGAGAGTTAAAACAATGGCTAAGTGTGGTGCCTTCTCCTTTTGTGGTACAAAGAATGAACACAAGAGTAACAATATACACAAGCATGTCATACAAATCACTTTCAAATGACCAAACCAAACTCTTTAATCATGAGACCATTAAAGAAGTTTATCGATTTATTACATAACATAAAATATTACATAACATAACATAACATAAAATAGACCTGTTCAGGCACAGTGGATTTAAAAATGCTATATGCAGCCTTCTGTCTGTCTGTCATCTATTATCTATCTACCTATTTCATTTAGGGTTGGGTCTTTTCCCCTTAATTCTTTTCATGATAACCAATCAAAAAACCTTTTATTTACTACAATTGCTGGCAGACTGTTCCTTTGTTGAAATATCAGTATGACTGGCTTTATTAACCAATGTGAATTATCTGTAAACCGCCCGTGGCGCCGCGGGCGCCACGGACTAAATAAAACAGTAAGGGGTTCTGGGGCGGGATGAGTCTGGGATGAGGAAGGGTCCAGATTGGACCCTTCCTCATGACAGACAATCGGAGGGACCAATCGGCAGGTGCGAAGCGCCTGCCGATTGGTCCCTCCGATTCCCAGCCCCAGGAACAGCGAGCCGCGCGCAGCACGGCTCGCAGTTGCTCCCGGCCTGACGCGGCGAGAGGCTCAAAGCGCCTCTCGCCGCGTCAGGCCGCCGCCGCAGCAACCCTAAATGAACCAGAAATGTACAATGTACAAATTGATAATTCCAACACAGAACACACCTCACTGAAGTTTTTTAAAAAATAAAATAGGGAAAGGTAGAAGAAATGAATTGATATGCTACAGGGAAGGGTTGGACTGCATACTGCATTGCTTCTCTTCAAATAATGTGATTCCATAGGCATTATATTTTGCACCCAAAAAATGTATTTTTACTTTTACAGCTGAAAGGTTCCATTTTGGATGGGAACTATATTTATTAGCTCTGTAAAAAGTAATAATGAAAAAGTATTAATAAAAATTGCTATAAAAAAGAAATTCATTATTTACCTGCTACATTGGCAGTGGCATGGTTATTAAAATGCAACCCAAATGATCTTAATAGAAGTGCAAATATTGCTGCTTAATTATGTTGTGCCATTAAAAAAACATCAATAACAAGCTGGATGGCTTCTTATGTGCCGAGCAGTCATTGAGTATCAACAAACGAATGAGATCCATTTATATCTCCATACCATAATATTTAGTTATGAGTTTGTGGAAAACAAGGAAGACTCGGTGTTTTATGATTAAATTAATTGGGATTTATGAGCTGGGGCAGATTCTTATGTTAAATAGAATTGTCTTACACCCATATTGCAAGCTTGGATTATAGAATCATAGAATCATAGAGTTGGAAGGGGCCATACAGGCCATCTAGTCCAACCCCCTGCTCAATGCAGGATCAGCCCAGAGCATCCTAAATGGATTATGTGCATCTTGCTCCTACACATTACTTAACCTCATTGAGCTCAATGGGGTTTACTCTGCAATGTGTGTGTGAAGTGCCATCAAGCAGTAAGTAACTTTAGGGCATTTTAATCCTACTCTTCTTGAAAGGTGCTCAGGCCCATATGTCCTCACAAAAATTCAGTCCCTGAATACAGCTGTTATTTCATTTAAGATGTTTTAGAGAAGAGAAGTAATCAGCCTTGGAGTATAGGAAGTCAGGGTAAGGGGAAACATCTCTGTTCCTTATGTTTGAGTGGATATAAATCTGAATTCAGCAGGATCCACAATGGAATAAACAGTGCAGAATCAGCCCTGGGTAATCAAAACTATGCTCCTCTAGGGTTTGATATGCAAATCAGACTCTTTTCAGGGATAGAAGAGCTGTTTTTTGTACCCTGCTTTCTACTACCCAAAGGAGTCTCAAAGCGGCTTACTATCATCTACTCTTCCCCTCCCCACAACAGAAAACCTTGTGTGGTAGGTGAGTCTGAAAGCTCTGAGAGAACTGTGACTAGCCCAAGATCACCCAGCTGGCTGCATGAGGAGAAGGAGTGGGGAATTAGTTCTCTAGATTAGCGATCCCCAACCTGTGGGCCGCTGACCACATGTGGTCCTTTGACTAATTGGAGGTGGGCCCCGAAGGATGCCTTCTTTCCCCCCCCCTGTCATGAGTTAAACTGTCAGTTTAACTGTCATGAGTTAAAATTTCCATGAAAATAAAATGTCCCTTATGTTCATTGTTGTGGCGTGTCTGTATCTTATTTTGAAGGGATGTTTAAACATTACCATAGCGATCAGAGAGCGTTAGGGCAGTGGTTGAGAATAGAGGAGTAAACTACCCCCCATCCACCCACCGGGCCTCAGTAAAAGGCATTGAGTGGTCCCCAGCGTTGAGTGGTCCCCGGTGATAAAAAGGTTGGAGACCACTGCTCTAGATTACAAGCCATCACTCTTAATCACTACACCAAGCTGGCTGTCATCAAACCATCTCCTACATCTATATGATCCACATACAAGATTTGGGACTAATTTCAGGTTGTGAATTTGCAGGTGGTGACAGAGATTTCCCAGGATATAACTGATTTCCATGTGGCAGAGATCAGTTCACCTGGAGAAAAATGGCTGCTTTGAAAGATGGACTCTATGGCATTGTACCCCTCTGAATTCCCCCCCCCATGCTCTCCTCAATCTTCCACCTGAAAAATCTCTAGGTAATTTCCAACCCAGAGCTGGCAACCCCCCCCCAACTGTTTTTGGATAATACATTTTTCCAGAGCAATAAGAGAAGGGAGGAAAACAAAGCTCTTAACCAGCAACTAACTTTATTGTGCTAACAGATACAGGTATGAAATAATGAATCAGCAAGGAAACTGGTAACAGTAGGCAGCTGCATTACAGGAGCCAAATGAAACACTTATACCCAATCCCAGTGTTTAATTGTGTTATTTTTAAGATGTTCGCAATGCAAATTATCTTCTTCTCACTTGGCTAGCCTGGAGCAAACCAATCCTGAGAGAAAGTCATGGGCTACCCCAAATGGGACCAGAAAGGACAAGCCAGCTATAGTAAAACAAACCAGTTTGCAATGAGAAGTGGAAGAGCTAAGAGAGGGGGAATAGAAGAGAAAATATGAAAGGTATAATGGAGGAATAAAAGGAAAAAAATTGGACCAGTGAAATAATATCCTGACTATCTTGAAAAGGAAAAGTCTGCTGCTTTGGTACTCATGGTGATTGAAGGGTTGAAGCCATCTACTAAAAACAGTCAGAAATTCCTGAGTGCTTATGGGTAAGAGATGCTATTGGTCCAATATTGGAATGCCTTCTGGCATTGGTCCAGGATTTTGTAAACTATTATTAGTGTATTTTGGTCTGGATCCTCCTTGGTTCAGTTCTAGATCTGATAATTTTTTGGTGCATACTGGAAATTTTTGGTTACAACATGCTGAACTGCTTGTCCTATCAAAAGAGGGGCACTAGAAAATATGTATGAAAAGTGTATCTTGGATTGATGTTAAGATTGACACAGATATACTGATGGTATCAAAGAGAGACCCCTGGGGTAGATAACAAGGACCTGATCATCCTTTAATTAGGCAGACATTTAAGTCAATTTCACAAATTACATTAAACCAGTTCTTTCCTAAACATTCCCTAAAATTTTTGTGAAATTTTTGGTTTAGGATTTGAACCATTTAAACCTAGCAGTGAACAGGGCAGTCTACCCATCAGCTGTTGGGTTTAAATGGCTGGTAGCAATTTAAACCCTCCATTTTGCTTCCCCCCCTCCCCAAGTGTATGTGGGAAATGAAATGGACTGCTGAAATAGCTGCCAAACATTTAAACCTAACAGCTGATGGGCAGACCCATCAAGCTGTTAAATAGCTGCTAGCGATTTCAGCAACTGATTTCTCTCCCTCCCACTTTGAAGTGGGGGAAGCACACTTGATTGGCTAGCTTCTACATGGGGAGAAGCAAATGGACAGGACCAAACCGACCAGTTTGTTTCAAGGCATTTGGTTCACTTGGGTTCGGTGTTTGGTTCCAGAACACTCTGAAACGAAATTTTCCAGTTGTGCCCATCCTTACGCCTGCAAAAATCATCTGGCCTGAACTGAGCCCATACATCACTTTTTAGCAGCCAGCAAAACTGGATTGTCTTCTTAATCCTGAGTCATCTCATATCTACTTTCCCAGGGAACATTTCTCACATTACTTGTTTAGCACCTGGAGTGATAAAATTTCTCATGCAGATTTAACTACATTCTGAAGGATTTGTTTCTGTAACAAGTGGAATTCTGGAGGATCCTATAATGTCATCTTTAAGTCACTTGGGTCAACAAAATGGCACTTGGCTGGAGACCAACCAGTGATAGAACAATGTTTTATTTCCCGGGTGCTGGTTATGTATTAAAGTGGGAACATCTGGAAAAACTATCTGGGAGGGGTCTCTGTACCTCAAATGCATTACCACCTATTCTTGAAGCACAACCTTACACCCGCTACTTTGCCACTATGTGCTAAAAAGACATTTTCCTAATATGCACATGCTGCTTGCAAAAGATGTATGAGATCCATTCCCCACACTAATATCTGACCTTTGTGTCTATGTAAATGATTGGGGTATTTATTACAGCTTCCTCCACTCCATATTCATCTTGATAAAAAATAATGGGGGCTCCCTCGTTGCAGGTATCTTTTATTGTTCTTTGCATCCACAAATGATTAACACTACCAAGTCACTAAATTAAGCATTTTGTCAGTGTGGTATTCAGAAATAATTGAGGTTTCTAATGATAGCACCATGATAAATGAAGGCATTAATGTATCCTGATGGCACCCAGACAGTGCAGATAAAAAGATCAAGCTCTATCCTGGATCTCCTCCTTATTATCTCTGTCGCGTCTCCTTTCTATCTTTTAGCGATCAGACCACCAAGCCAAAATATCAGAGAACTTCTGCAAACTGATCAGTTACCAGTTCAACTTAACAAAGGATAGGTCTCTCAATGGTAATTAGCCATGATGGCAGAATGAGGCTTCCACATTGGAGGTAGTATATCCCAACTCCCTATTGGGAAATTCGTGGAGATTTGACAGAAGTGCTTAGGAAAACCAGAATTTAGGGAGGAGAAAGAGCCCAGCAGAGTCCACCTTCAAGTCCACCTTCCAAAGCTGCCATGTCCTCTGTAGTGTAGAGATCAGTTTTAATTCCAGGAAATGCCACATGGTATTTTATCTATTTAGAAGATGTACACTTGCCTCTTAAGAGACTGGCTGATGGTGGTTAAAGTAAAAACAATACAACAAAAACAGTGCATCAGTAACAAGGTATAAAATAAAGAAAAGCATAAAAATAACGTTCAGTGGCCTAAAATAATATTAATAAACTGTAAAACCAGACTCTAAAACAATTTTTTAGAAGATGAAGCCCCTTAGTTAAAAGCTTGAGGCAAAAAATATATGTTTTGGAGTAACTGACTAGGCATTGCAGCAGCTGCCCCGGGCTGCTGACAGCTCCTTGTGGTGGGGTAGCATGCCCTTCCCCTTCTGGAGTATGCATGGGGGATGGACTTCCCCGGTGCATGCAGACTGCCCTGACATTGTGCATGCACATGCACAACGCAGAGGCTGGAAGAGCCTATTGTGCTGCGTGGTGACAACGGGGAGGGGAAGCGAGGGGGGGCATGGGGGAGTGGCATACCACTACCCCTCCATCATGGGGGTGGGAGACCGCCCCATTTGGCCCCATGTCACTGCGAAGCCATTCGGGGTGTGCAGTGTCTCTACAGGGTGCAGTTCTAGATGATAGCACAGAATATGAGAAGATGATCTTACTGTACTGGATGGTATAGGAAAAGACTTGGGCTTTCCTAGCTCTACCATGGAGCTCATTAGGTAAACTTAGATCAGTCACTTATATCTCATGTGCATTTGGCTAAACCGTGCCTGAAAAAACTAGAAAAATAATTTATTGGTATTTTTTGGATATTATTTAAATTGTTTACAGATTATCTGATCTGATGAGCAACATTTCTCCTGGCTTTTATTCCAGCACTAGTTTTAAAGCCCATTTATAAAAATGGGCTTTGAAAGGGGAGAAAGGGAAGGGGAAGGGAGATGCCCCGACTCCTGGTGAGAGCCGTGACCCTGGGGAGGAGTACTCACCGTTTGTAGAGTCCATGGTCAGCGGCGGGCGTCAGGGTGTCAGAAGGCCAGGGTTTCAGACGGCCGCCCCCCCCCCCGGCCGAGACTCGTGGCCTTCTCCCGGCTGCGGAAAGAGCCTCGCCACGTCACATACGCAGCAAGGTTCTTTCTGCGGCCGGGAGAAGGCCACGAGTCTCAGCCGGGTGGGGGGGGGGGCGTCTGAAATCTTTTAGGTCTGGTCTGGGCCTTTTAGGATTGTTTGCCTAGTGTGCAGTACCCAAAAGAATGACCACTAGACTGGAAAACCATTTATGATTTTATTTAACTGCAGAAGAACAAAGTGGCACAGGGGGGGTTGGTCCCAAAAGAGCCTGAGAGTCGAACAATAGAGATACATGAGATTAAATAACTTTCCATTGGAGGTGGGTAAAGGTGATGCCTTTACGGGTCAAAGCCAATAACCTAAGATCTCCATCCTTTGCACATCCCACCTGGACCACCCACTGCCAATTTGCAAAGTCACTGGAAAGGCCCAAAAAGGCAATGTTCCGTTCCTCTCAGTCCTTTGCCAACTCCAATGGTTTAGTATCAACAATTCTAGTTGCTTCCACTGGCCTTGGAAGTAGGCCGGCCTGGTACATAAACATTGGCACAATTTGGCAGTATTTCAAGAGATGGTTAAGTACATCCTCCTCACAAGGCCTTCTGATTAAGTCATAGTTCCAGAAGCTAAGGTACAGAGCCAAGTTGCAAAGACAAAATAGTACAGAACTTTGCATTGTCACAAACAATGTTTAATCATTGAATGGGCACCTTAGGAAGTTACAGCATTTCACAGCATAATAAAAGTGAAAAGTTCAACCCCTGCTCCATCAGCGTAGGTGACGAGGG
This sequence comes from Paroedura picta, assembly GCF_049243985.1. NCBI lineage: Eukaryota > Metazoa > Chordata > Lepidosauria > Squamata > Gekkonidae > Paroedura > Paroedura picta. Next base: position 67,111,978 of record NC_135369.1, read on the forward strand.
TGAACTTGAGGCACATGTAGGAGAAGCGCATGCAGTAGCGAATCTGCGCATCACCATTCTCCGTGAAGCTGCCCCTACCGCAGCCCTGGTGCCTCCCGTTCCTCCAGCCACCTGCCACACCCCATGCCAGGCCACAGACGGTGGCTCGGCTTTGAGAAACGACAGCCCAGCACCACAGCCGGCAGGCAGGCAGGCAGCAGGCAGGTGAGGCCTGAGGAGGGAAAGACGCGTGGCCCTGCAGAATGCCTGGCTGGCCTGTGGTGTTTCAATGCCCGTAATACAGATCTCTTACCCCTGCCCTCGCCCTGCACAATCTGCTTCGACTGAAGCTTTAGGCCGCTACATTAAGTTGTGTGGAAACACCCATAAGATATGTGTCCTGTATCATAACAGGAAAGATCATCCTCTCACATGGGAGAAAATATATATCTGCTATTTTATGCAATCCAGAACCACATGTTTTGAACAGAGAATACTGTGATGGATAAAGTAATGAGAGGTTGGCTTGTGGGAACCCACTGCTTAGCCAAGGCTAATTCAAAGTAAAGTGCCTGATGCCATTGGGACCTATTAGTTGGGTAAAACCTTGCTTTAGGAGGCATCAGCAGAGATCATGGAAAGCTGTATGCTGCGTTAGATAAGATGATAGGGAGCATTTCTCTCTCATTTCCAAGGGTGATTATTGTTGCAACATAGCTCATTCTCTCCAATTTACTAAAAAAAGGAAGAAAGAAACCCAATGGAGCTCATGGCACTTAGAATTTAAGTAGCAGGAGGGCTTTGTGGTGAGTGTGTATTCATCACAGTTGCATTCTCTGTGATTTGCATACCTAATCTCAGAACTTTGGACAATCAAAGACCCTCTGCAAAGAGAATACTTGTAGGATTAGACCCAACATGATATACAAGACCAAGCTGCTTGAAATCTGTTAGTGAGGACATGCAAGATATCAATATCACACTCACTCCAAGTAAAAGAAAGTGATACATGGTTATTGTTGCAGAGCAGTCCTGCTCTTGCCTGCAGACCCTGTTCCAACTTGCCCTCTAACATTTTTCAAACACCTGGAGGGCCTTTTCTATCTCTTTCTGGTCAGCTGTTCCAGCTTCCCTTTCTGAGGCCTTACCTCTGGGTCTTCCACTACCCATTTTTTGATCACTGCTTGCAAACTGACTGTCCTCCACTATATGGTACAGAAAACTTTTACCAGGATCAAACGTTTCAAATTATTTATTTAAAGGAAAATTTTCACAAGCATATTCTTAGTACAGCACCAAATTGAGCAAGAGATTCAAAAGAAAAGGGTAAAATGCAATCTTACCCACCCCTCTATAAAAGGCCAGACCCACATGAGGTACACCAGGCCTCAACCAGGACCAGCGCCTTTTTGGTCCTGGCCCCTACTTGGTAGAATGAGCTCCCATAAGAGCTGAGGGCCCTGCTGGAGCTACCACAGTTCTGCAGGGCCTACAAAACAGAGCTCTTTTGCCAGATTATTATTATTATTTTTGATTTATTTCCTGCCACTTTCTAGATTGGCTTGTGGCGGCTAACAGCAGTTTAAAAAACCCCAATTAACCCCCCCAAAAGACATTAAAAATTCCCAATATGGTGGCAACAAATCCCAATCCCCCCCGCCACCTACCAAGGCGATAGAGAATAGAGGGAGTGATGTCTGCTTTGGACCCTCTCCCCAGGGGGGCGTGCTCTGCCTCGCAGACCCCAGCCTCAACCATAGACCTGGCGGAAGAGCTCCATTTTACAGGCCCTGCGGAATGCTGACAGCTCCCGCAGGGCCCGCAGCTCACCCAGGAGCTCATTCCACCAGGTGGGGGCCAGGACAGAAAAAGCCCTGGCCCTGGTTGAGGCTAGGCACGCTTCTCTAGGGCCAGGAACGACCAGTAGATTTTCCCCCGCAGAGCGTAAAGCCCGGCGGGGGACATAGGGCGATAGGTGGTCCCTCAAGTATGTGGGTCCCAACACACATTTGGTTGAGGCCAGGGCAAGGAAAATCTACATGGCTCCTCCTTCAAGCATTTTAACCTTAAACATCTTAACATTTAAACATCTTATACCTACCTTAAGGCTTGGGGCCAGGTGAAATTTGGTGAGGCTGAATAGTGTGGGGGTGGGGTCAGGTTTTTATTAACTGTGTTTTTGTGAGTTTATTGTGGTTTTATGATCATGTGAACTGCTGAGAGCTGGCTGGGCCGAGAGCAGCGATCAATAAGTCTGATCAATCAATCTATCAATCAATCAATTGAGGTTAAATATAAGGCAGGTTCCTTCGCTTAGAAAGTTACCAGATGTTCTACAGCACTGGTCCCCAATCCCCAGTCCGGGGACCGGGACCGGTCCATGGATCAGTCGGTACCGGGCTGCGGCTCCTGCACATCCTCCTTCTTGGCTGCTCCCTGGGGGGCTGTCCTGCCACTCTGCTACTGGCTCACCTTTGATGCTCTCCAGCGGCTGCCATGGCTGGGGCTCGCCCTTGGCGTGGCTCTGCGCAGCTGCTGCTGGCAGCACCCCCCAGTGGGCGGTGGGAAGTCAGGGATGCTGGCAGGAAAGCAAGCGGAGCAGGGGCTCAGGCAATGGCAGCGACGTCTCTTGGCAAAAGACTAACCCCCCCCCCCCAGGCCTCAGTAAAATTATCAAGCGTTGACTGGTCCCTGGTGATAAAAAGGTTGGGGACCACTGTTCTACAGAATTTCCATTACTTTGAAGCTTCTTTCAGGTGTACAGGCTAGCACATGGCAATAACACCTACAGATGTCAGAGTCATGTCTGCCTCAATGGAACCAGCACATAAAAGCCCCTCCTCCTTGCTCTCAGGAATTTTGTCATTTTTCTTTCTCCACCTCTTGTGGTGCAAAGAGCCTCTTGTGGTGCAGAGTGGTAAGGCAGCAGTCTGAAAGTTCTGCCCATGTGGCTGTGAGTTCAATCCCAGCAGCCGGCTCAAGGTTGACTCAGCCTTCCATCCTTCCGAGGTCGGTAAAATGAGTACCCAGCTTGCTGGGGGGTAAACAGTAATGACTGGGGAAGGCACTGGCAAACCACCCCGTATTAAGTCTGCCATGAAAACGCTGGAGGGTGTCACCCCCAAGGGACAGACATCACCCGGTGCTTGCACAGGGGATACCTTTACCTTTACCTTTACCAGGTCAGGCTGGGTCAAAAAAGGTTTTTCCTGAAGCCTCTAGGAGTTTCTCAGCTGAACTTTCTCCTTCCTGCCTGCTCTCTTCTTAGAGAGAAAAACTTTAAAAATCTCCTGGTGAAGGTCTTACTCTGTTCAGACTTCTGCTCGCAAATGCATTTCTTCACATTTATCATAATGGAAATGGAAATGTACATCACCAAATAATAACCCATTTGCCACAAGATTCAGTGCAATAATATTGTAATTAGGGCTACACAGCCACTGAAAAGTACAGGCTCTCTGTGCTTTTGCTTACTCTGTAAGCAATATATATATTTTAAAAAGAAGAAAAACAAATGTGTGAAAATCATCGTTCCTTAATTAGGATAATGGATTCCACTGCAATTTTTCTACACTTTTTGCTGCTACTATCTTGGAGGTGCTTTTTAAACCATAGAGAGTCCATTTGGTAACCTGCCAAAGCCCTCCTAAGAGACTGCCAAAGCTGATAGTATGAGTTGAGCCTCGATAATGATCAAAATAGAATAGCAGAATAAAGTTTGAATCTAGTGGCACTTTTAAGACCAACAAAGTTTAATGCAAGTTAAAGGTTCCCAGCCCAGCGAAGTGTGCCTGGCCTCGACCAGGGCCAGGGCCTTTTCATTCCTGGCCCCTACCTGGTGGAATGAGCTCCCAGGTGAGCTGCGGGCCCTGCAGGATTTACCAGCTTTCTGCAGGGCCTGCAAGACGGAGCTCTCCCACCAAGTTTTTGGTTGAGGCCGGGGTCAGTGAATGAGAGCCATCACCCCCCCCCCCTTGGGGTCTAGCAGGCTACATCTCCTCCCCATTCTTCCCTGCTGCTCTGATAGCAGGGGGTGGGAACAATGATGGTTTTTTCCCGCCATGTTGGGATTGTTTTTAAAGTCTTTTAAGAAGTATTTTAATGGGATGAAGACTACTGTTACCCCCCACGAGCCTACGGGGAGTGGTGGGAAATAAATCTAACAACAACAACAATAATAATAATAATAAATTTTATATGCATGCACACTTCTTCAGATACAGGTTGCATGTGCATGAAAGCTTACCCTTATCCATGGTTCCTCTATATATTTGTGAAACGCCCCTGTGGGAGGAGTGTGGCTGGGGTGTCCAAGTTGAATACAGGCCAGCACAGGTAGCCACATCCTGATTGGGCCAGCCCCTACGCTCGTCTCCCTCACAGGGGGCCTATTATGGGGAAGGGAAGGGAAGGCAATTTTAAACTGCTTAGAGATACCTGAGGCCTGTTGGATGACTGTGCCATTCCCAGTTCTCTCAGACCTCTCACTGACCCACATCCCTCACAGGTTGTCTATTGTGGGGAGATGAAGGGAAAAGGTGTTTGTAAACCACTTGGTGACTCCTTATGGTAGTAAACAGCAGGGTACAAAAATCCATCTCCTCCTCTTCTAAGGAGCCACAGCGAAAGAAGCAAGTGGACATAACATTATATCAACAGTAAAAAAAAATGGAGATAGAAGGAGTAGGGCCACAGAACTCGGAGGAATTGATTGCCATGTAATCTCCCCCTAAGAATAGTCTCCAGTCTGGTTTTCCCTTCACATATCTGAAGACATGGCCTTTCCGATTGGCCCCTCTGCTTGTCAGTCCGGGGCCAATCTGGGAGTTTTGATCCCGGACACCGCCCACCCCAACACCCCTTCCTGTTTTATTAAGAGGGACAGATTAGGTCCCTTTCCTCCAGTTTTTGCAGTTTTTAACCACAAATCTCCATGAGCTTCCCAACCTGGAGTTATTATACCTACTATGTAGCAATCAACTTGATGAGCTAAAGGGTCTTCTGAAGAGTCCAGATCTACAACATACTTTGATCTTTCCATTTTCTCCAGGGTTCTATTCCACAATATAAGAGCAGCCACAGGGAAGCTGTTGAGCTGGCAGCAGAGGAATGAGCCCTCATGAAGATCATGCCAAAGTAGGATTACCAGGATTGGTAAGTGGTGGATGGTTGTGGTGGGGAACAGACTCCTGGGAGAAAAATTTTAAAGGAAAAATAAGACCTTGGCTGTTCTCTTGAAGTTCTGATCATAGCGTTCCTGGTGATTCCTAGAGCCACCTGGAAGTGATCAAGGTAACTCTAGAAATTGCCAGAAACTCTACAGTAATCTTAACAAAGTTTCTGGAAATTGTCTCCAGTAAGTATGTGATACCTTATTTTTCTTCTCTAATTTTTTTGCTAGAATAATTCCTGCCATTTAGCCCCAGTTTCCTCCCACTGATCTGTTGAGCATTGGCAGGTAAGGGCTACAGTTGGCTAGAGGTCTTTTCCGTAAGTGGCCACATGGGAACACTACACTAAAGCATGTTCCCTTGCTTTGATTCTCTCTTTGGTTTGATTTGGCCTCCTTAGAAGTGCTGATTTTGTCACTCCAATATTTGCTTGTCAAGAAACTATGTGTCTGTTAATTTTCTTGCAGAAAAAAAGGGAAACCTAATTGAAAGGGATCAAAAAACTACTAAAAGGCTCTAGGGCAGAATCTCCCACACAACATGCCACGTAGATAAATCAGGAGCTCTGCAGAAGAAGAAATTCTGGAGGGCTCAAGCAAAGGAGCCGTACCACATATCACAATAACAGTGGACACAAGTCTAATTCAATTGTGTGCAACATCATTGCCTTACAGAGCCCAAAACAAAACTGAGCCTGATGTCTCAGAGGCATAGAATACAGAGAAAATAAAATGAAGAGTCTGATAGCCCCTTTGCATATATGCTTGTTACTGCCATAAAAAAGGGATGCATGCAGCTGCCTTAAACTGAATCAGACCTTCAGGGACAACATTGTCTATTCAGGTTGGCAGCAGCTCTCCAGTGTCTCAGGAAGAAGTCTTTTATAGCATTTGCTACCTGATCTTTTTTAAACTGGAAAAGCAGGAAATTGAACTTGGGACCTTCTGTATGCCAAACACCTGCTCCATCACTGAACAACAACCCCTACTGTTCTTAATGGGAAGGGGAGGCTTACTAGAGAAGAAACAGTTGGCTATTTACATCAATAGGATATCTTCTGTCCCACTGATGAAGGGAGCTTTGACTCATGAGAGCTCATACTCACCCAATCTTGTTGGTCGCTAAAGTGCTACTGGACTCAAATTGAGCTTTTTTTTTTTGAATCTCATTGGTATTGCAATATTACCTCATCTCTTTCATCTGCCTACATGCATTTAGGTCAAGGAGTTTGCTACGGAGTTTAACTAAGATCCCACATGGGGGGGGGGGCATGTTGGACAGGCTCAGAATACTAAAGAGTTGGGTTTTTTTTTTATGGGGCCCTAAAATTAAATGTTGTTTCAAATCCTTTTTGATGTTATGAATTGCTCTGTATTATCCCTATGTTTTGTGTAAACCGCCCTGAGCCTCATGGGAGGGCGGAATAGAAATATAAGAAAATAAAATAAATAAAATAAAAGTGGAAGAAAGAGTAATGTCATTAGCATTGCGTTTTTGACTCAGTTAAGGAGTGGCGATTCCTAAAAATCTAGCAGCTGCTGTGACATTGGCTCCTGTTTCATAACTCTCAAGCTAGTAAATTGTGTACCAAAACAGATAGGCTTGCAGTGGCAGGTCTAAGGGGTTGTAACAGAGGACAGTTGGAATTACCATTGGCCTGTCACTGGTGTTTGGCTGCATATGGTGAGAGACTGGCTTTTTCCTCATACTTTGCTTATCTTAAATGTGATGCATGAATCAGGTAACGGCAGTGATGAGTGAGTATTTCTTGGCTAAAATTCCAGTTTGATCCCTAATTCTGAGCCACATCCCCAATCACTTGAAAACATATTGAGCACTCGGAATTGTTCTAAATTGTACAGCAGCCATCTTGCACCTTCCTGCCTTCTCATACTGCTTTCCTGTGACTATTCCAGTCCCAGAGCCTCGTCTGCTATCTTCCTGATCCACCCAAATAGAAATAAAATATTGACCTTAAAAAGAAGTGGCTTCCTGAGGAGAAGGTGATAGGAAGAGGAAAACTGCATCTCAAAAGCTGGTGCAAACTGAGTGTTTGTGTTTACCAAATGTTCTGAACCAACAGATCAAAAATACTTTATCTAGTCTCATAGAGCTGGGCATTTTATTTTTATCCAGTAAGATCTGAGGGATCACTAACACATTTAATACCATGCATTGATGAATGCTGCCAACTATGCAAGCACAAAAGGAGAAAATACACTCCTAATACAGCTTGTTGTAAATGATGGATAACTTGATAAGGATGGGCACAGACCAGGAAAATGCACTCCCCCCCCCCAAACAAATATATCCTCAGAAAAGTGATTTCTGGGGAAATGACTGCCCATCATTTTCCCAGAAAGCACTTTCTTGGGGCACCTTCTCTGGAGGGCTTTAACTAGGACCTTGTAAATCCAATTCTTACCAACCTTGGAGGGAAAGTGAAGTCAGCCTGAGAGTTTGGTGCCTCCAACTTGCACAGGATCTGTTATATGCACTCCTGAACTTTTTGAACCTGTGTCTGTCCAAATGATGTCAGTGCTGGAACCTCAATCCAACTCCTGACCCGAGCATACAAAAGTCACCAAGTGGTGAACATGCATGTAGGAAGTGATCTAATCTAATCTAAATCCTTCTGTAACTTTAAAAACGATAGAACCCGAAATGGTTGTAGAAATCCAGTTGCAGTCCATTAGTTTTCTCTAGAGGAATAAAATGCATTTTGTTCATACCATGGAGACATATATACATTTTTAAAAATTATTTTTTCAGTTTTATTGCTGCTGTTTCTGTGATTACACAGGCAAATGAAAGATACCTATTTTTTATGCAGGATTTACAGGATTCCCTAGTAGTAACATACAACCTAAGGTCTGAGTACTAAAGCAGAGGGCCTCCATTTGCATGGCTGAGCTAGTCTGTCTTTCATGTTGCCTTTTGAGATAGAGCTTCAGACTTCACTTATGCCAGTTATAACGAAGCAATGGGTATTATTCCTAAAGATACTGTCCATCCCTTTCTAAAACACCACAGTTTATTTCATTGTATAGCAATGCCAGGCATGTCTCCAGTCTTTACAGATGCCTAACAAGCTATTGCACGAATTTTTACAGGAAAGCCTACCGTGGCTTTTATTATTATTATTGCTGTGCATAATATAGGACATGTGTTTTATAACCCTTTGCCCAGTACCTTTAAATTTGCCCAACAGGATATCTTTCAAAGGGACCGCAGAAGCTACTTTTGACTCTCTGTGCTGTGTCTGAACCACAAATGCATACTGATTGTTAATTTCTTATGCCTGTAGTTCACGGTTCAGGTGAAGCTCCTTTTCTTTCCTGCAAATGATACATTATGAATATGCATAGCTCTGTCAGATAATGTCCAGGTGCAAGCCTATGAATATTCAAAAGCCATTGTTGTGTGGGAGCATAAATCTGTATTATCTCATCATGACTGTGAAATTGCCCATGTAGGACCTGATTTTAATATTCTTCTTCTGATAAGTCTGAATTACCTATCAGTATCTATCTCACTTTTTACCTCTCTGGTCTGCTGATTCTTTTCCACTAGTCCGAAGTTTGACAGCCTCATCGAACCATAGGTGACAACTGTAACTACATTTGCACATAGTCATCCCTATTATCATTGCTCTTTTTTCACTTCCACTCCCTCATATCTCTATTGTCTTCTCCCATAGATTGTACATTCCTTGGGAGTTGGGATATCAACCTGCCACATTTTACTTTTGAGTGTTGCCTAAAATGGGATGATGTGGCACTATGCAAACTGTATTTTGGGTTCTTGTGTTTATAATGTTTGGTTTCATTGAGATTATTTCTTCTGGTCAGAAAAATAACAACTTCCATATTTGTAGTTTGCATACCATTTTGAATTCTCATCATGGGCCTCAGTGGGAGTCAGAACTTTATTTTCAGGTGGCAACCATGTTTGGTGAGAGAACAAGTTTCAAGTCCAGTAGCACCCTTAAGACCAATAAGATTTCCAGGCCATAGCTTTTTGAGAGTCAAAGTTTTCTTTGTCAGATACATCAAGGTTTACTTGATACAGATTCTCAGGATGTCAATGTTCCATACTGTGTATTCATACTTGCTAATTTTTGAAAATTCACAGGAAGGGAGCTTAGACCCCTTCATCTCAACCCTTCATACACCATGATTGTGACAACACAGAGATTCCACGTTGGACCCTCTACTAATGAGCTGCAATGAAATTGAAAACAAGAAAATCTGCTAAAAAATTTAATATGTACACAGGGACAGACCCTTAGCCAGAAATTTTATACTGAGGAGACATGAAGACACTGTAAGAAGAGAAGAATTACTAGGTCTCCACCTTTTCTTTAGACTTGATGTTATTGTGGGTGGGGTCTATGGGGTCAAAGTGGTGATGTTCAATTAAATACCAGTATTAATAGTAAGACTTATGCAACATGGAATCTCTGTACAGTCACAATCACGGGGTTTGAAGCTACAGCAGTACAAATACTTCAAACAGTATTATCTTTGTATCTAAAGATCAAAAGCACTGTTCCTCCTTAATATCTTACTTTGCTAATAATTAATAATCTAAGAATCCCTTGCTTCACTTGCTGATAGGAGAGTTAAAAACATTACAAGATCTGGACACAAGATTTTAGAACTTGCATCATGCTGAGCACACAATTTTAATTAATTTGCAAAAGAGCAAAAATCTTTCAAGCCAGTCCACTTTGATGTAGCAGCTGAGGTTTTGCAAAGCCCATTTTAATTAACCAGTAGAAGAGCAGTCTTGCAAAGAATTTTGCTTTGATCAGAAGCTTCAGCTGTTGAATTGCTTAATTGCTGGTAGTATTCAATAATGTCAATTAAAATTATTTTGTAATCCTTAGGGCATTAAACTAACACAGACTTTCAGTTTAATCGTTATAACTTATTCCAAAGGCTGCTGGAATTTTGATTGTGAGGTGGTTGATAATTCTTTAAGAGATCCCTGGCTTTCCTGGGCCTCACTCTGTAAAAATGTCTTTGTGAACTACAAATGGGTTCGAGGGGTCTGATTTCTCCAACAGTAGTTGCATGTCTTGTGGGATACCATTCTGAGACAATTAGGCACACTGGACAATGTCTTATTGTACAGTAAAGAAGGTAAGCTTTTGAGCTTGTATTTATTTTATGCTGCCTTATGGTTGAAACTCTCACGAGCAGAGTCCAAACAATTCCCCAGCTAAGACACACTATAACCATAAACGTTATCATGATGAACATCAGGGACCTAAACAATAGTCAGAATGTGTAATACAGGCCAACAAGAATGGTACCTTAACACTCCCAGGATCAAGATTCCATTAACCAGCCATACCCATGTGCTCAATTTGTTTTCAGTTTTTATATCAAGCTTAAAGAACTCCTCAGCTCCTATAAAAATCAAATATTTATCAAAACAGATGACAGAGAGGCCATGATTTCTTTCTAAAATCTGAAAGAAAATATCTGCTTTCATCTTCACAAGCAGCAAAACAACAAGGAATAACCAGGAAGCCCTTTGGGGAAGTTGAGGGGGGATAAGTCAAAGAAGGAACACTCAGTGATCACAGCATATAATCAGCAGGTTTAGATTTATTCACCCTGGGCCAAGGAAAGGGTGACATTTCTGCTTTAAAGAAAAAACTATAAAATCTCTGGGCTCATTCTACTGGAAAAGTGTCTGGTTTAAAATCTCTCTGGTATAGCATGATTTGGAGATAACCTGTTTCTTCCCAGGAGTTCTTAGGCTAAACAGACAAGAGGTTGTGGGAGGAAAGGGGGGGAGAGGACAATGATGCATTGGGAGTTCAGCCTGCACTTAAGAGCACTACAGAACATTAGAGTAGCTACAAAAGGACCTGATGGAATAAAAATTGCTGGGGATGCTAACATCAAAACAATACAGTACAAACCATCTTTTGTGTGTGTGTATGTATAGCAGTTGTTAAATCTAACCTGCCATACTAGGATAACTTTGGCATATATAGGAAACAAATGCTCAACATTCAGTCCTGGACATGGAAAAGTCTGTAACCAACTGAAAACATAACATAGCAGACCACCAGGAGACACCCCTGACATCTAAATAGGCCATTTACTTACCCATATACATGCATGCTTGAGAACTTCGATGATCTGTCAAGGTGCTTCTTTGTGTGCCCTTACCTTATAAAATGTGAATGCCCATAAGGAAGATGGCTTTTTCTCTAGTGGGTTCCCATTTTTAGAATGCATTTCAGCTGTTTGCTTGGCACCTGATATTTTATTTTATTTATAATGAGATTTATTTTACCACTGCTCCCAAGAACTGGCTTGCGGCAGTTTACAATATCATCATTTAAATCATATGTAATAATATATCCCCATAAAATCCTGTTAAAACCGCATTAAAACAAAATAGTAGAATTCCATACAGGTCATGGTGATACGAATATAACTTACATCCTACACAAGCCCCTTGGGTGGGACTAGGAGGGCCAATGGAAAGTTGTGATGATGCCAAGGGGGCGCACAGGATCAAGTCAGGTCTAATACCGGCCCCAGTCCTAAGGGGAGAGGGGTGCCGATCTTCAGATATCAAACAAGGGTTGCCAGATCCCCTGGTGGAGGATGGGGTCCACTGCCCACAGGCCTGCCTCCAGCCACCAATCAACTGGCCAACACGGGGACTTACCTAGAGAAAGAAAAAGTCCCAGACATTGTTGCTGGTGTCACATAAGTAGTGACATCATCACACTAGTGATGTCCATGTGATACTCAGGTATTTGGGCAAAACCTCTATGGTAGAACACAGTTTTACTATAGAGTTTTTGCCCAAATACCAGAGCATCACCTAGATGCTGCAGTGTGGTGATATCATTTCCTTCTGTCTCTCCAAGAAATTCTGGGGTCTGTAGCTCTGTTAGCAGGAATGCTAAAAATCTCTCGCAAAGAATTCTCAGGACCTTGAAACTAACGTTCCCTTGAGAAATCTATAGCAGCATAAAGCTGAAAAATGTTTGAAAGGCAGCTGCATCCACCCAGTCTCCCATCTTTGTTCTCACTCCATCCTTTCGGTTTTTAGTACTAGATGCTGACTGATCCAGATGGTTATGTTTTCTGTGCTTGTGTCCCAGAGAATGAAAATTAATGAATTTCTCTATTTCAGTTGCTTCAGAGATCTAGCCAGTCATGTGAAGTGAATATTTCAAGACCATTACACCAAGCAATGTTCACTGAACTCATATCATCAGTATGCATGATCTACAACACTGTGAAAATTCAGTTGCACTGGGCCTCAGTCTGTAAAATAAAAAAAAGCTTGGGAAAGAGAATTATTCATTATAATGATGATGCAATCAAGCAGATCTCTGAGATTGGGGGCACCAGGTACTATGTAAATCCTAGAACACTCAATTTGAATAAACAACCAGTGGTACTGAAGCTGATGCACGCTCATTATGCAGCATGCTCTCTCTCTCTCTCTCTCTCTCTCTCTCTCTCTCTCTCTCTCTCTCTCTCTCTTCTCTAGAAAAAACCTTGTCAGTGGTTAAAATGGAACTTTGAAAACTACATAGAGGTAGAACATTTCAGACTGGTAGACACTATAGTAGTGTTATTGTTGCTGGCAAGGTTTGCAAGGTTCTGCTACAACACTGACTTGCTGTTTCCAGGTTCATTTTTAAATTAAAATGTTTTTTTTCCATGAGCAGAGTGTGCTCTTCCTTTCTACATCACGTTGATCATCTCCTCAATTTTACAAACCTGTAAAAAGGACCAAACGAGCGTTCATCACCCCAAACAATGCTCACCCTTGTTTTACTATACGGATACCAATGCAGGATTTGGGCTGGAGATAAATTGTAGTAAAGGAGAACTGGAACTGTTCCTGTAGGCATACACCGATGAAGAGACAATGTGAATCCCTAGACAGACAGAAATGGGGGGGGGGGTGTTGGGGGATGTGGTGCCAGCCTGTTAGCTCCCAAAGCATCTTCAGTGTGGGAATGCACACAGAATAGGAGCAAAATTAGGGTCTCCCTTGTGGCATCAAAGTGGCAGATGGGCTTTCCATAGCTAAGGTCTACAAGCTGCCAGTGAGGGATGCCAGAAGGTGCTGCACCATGTTCTTTCCATTTGCAGGTGCCAGTCCAATGGAGAGAGCCATGAGACATGCACAGAAAGAACAGAGTGGAAGGGAAAGAGACAGAGATCAGTCTAACCATCGTGGAATAAACAGTGAACATTTATACCCCGATGAATCCAGATTCAATGGTCACTTTAACATGATTTTTCTGGGGGGGGGGAGACTACACCCCCTCAATGGCCCTCAGCCCTTTGGCTGGTGACACAAACTAAGGTATACTTCCCTGAGTAGCTAACTCTTTTTGAGAAAATTCAGGATAATTTTCAGAAAAAGAGGTCAGCAACATGCAAGTATGCTTGCCTTTTCCACATCATTTTACATCCCCTGCTTGGTAATAAGAAATGGCAATGCAGTACACTTTTTTGATCTACTCATTTAATATCCCCAGCTCAATTAATTCTCTCAAAGCATTCTCATTGCTTTCACTTAAATGAAAGTTACCCTGCTTAGAACTGGGTCAAGTGCTATCGCTCAGGGCAGTAAAATGGTAAAAGCTGAAATGAAATTCAGGGATTTTTTTTACAAAGGAACAAGTTTCTGTATAGGACCTGGCTGTATGATAACATTACACAGTGCAATGAGACCCCGTTGCCCTAAACAAAATTACAATAGCAATAAAATCATGTTCTTCATATTAACAAACCTATTATTGTATTGAAGGGATAACATAGTAGCACATATTGCATAAAGGTAGCCTTTCTCAACTGTTTTACCATTGAGAAACCTCTGAAACATCCTTCAGGCTTCAAAAAACCGCAGAAGTGACATGATCATTCAGAATATGATTGGGAAGCATAGCTATGTACATGCCCACCCAGGGCCCCTCCTCTTCCTACTCCCCCCAAGCCCATCATTGGCCATTTTGAGAGATAAGGGTGGGTCAACATGACCATATATGGTCATATCACCCAATAAATGTTAAACAAATTAACTCCTACCCATTTGGGAAACCTTTCCAGGGCCATCAAGAAACCCCAGAGTTTCACAAAACCCTGGTTGAGAAAGCCTGACTTAGAGAAAAGGAAAATAGGAATCTTAAAAGCAGCTAATCTACATACATAAAGAAGAGAGCTCACACCAGACAAGAAGTTATAAGATGCATGAACAGATTCCTATCACACTTTTATCAGTCATGGCATGGGGGTTCTTTTGCACAAATGAATTTACTGCGATTTTGCAGAGCTGGTGGTGACAGAACCTGGAAAATGACCTGTACTTAACTGTAGCAGCAATGAATACTGGGAAACACTCCATGAAGGTCAGAGTCTAGTAGCACCTTTAAGACCAACAAAGATTTATTCAGGGCGTGAGCTTTCGAGTGAAAGCAGTCTTCGTCAGACTACGATCTTCTTACATGACAGGGAATGTATAGCAAAAATCAATTCTGTTACATCAGTAGACGTAAATGATTTTATTGTGCTACTTCAGACCAACACGGCTACTCATCTGAATCACTCCATGAAGATCTCCATGAAATGCTTCTCTGAACATACCTGACCTGGGCTAATTCTGCACTTTTTGTTTTTCTCGGTATGGATCCTGCTGAATTCAGATCGATTTGAACTTGGGTCTTCCTCTCCCCCCCCCCCCCATTGAAACAGAAAGGTGTTCTGCACTTGATTGGAGAAACTCAGAAGGGGAGGGGGGAGCCGAGCCCAGACAGAGCCTATTTCTTTCTTTCTTTTCTTGAATGGGGTGGGGGGGACTTGAAGACAACAGAGAAGGGAGACAAAAACCCATGAGGCAAATCTCTATCCACAGAAGTGAGGGCTTCTGCAGTTTCTACAGAAAGAAAATTAGGGCTTCCTCTTTAAGAAAAGCTAACAGCCTTGGCTGGCTTCGCAGGTTTGGCCAATCAGGGCTTCTGTATCACAGAGTCAGCTGGCCAATCAGAACTGCTCTACCACGGAGGGAGTGCTTTCTCATGCTTTCTGAACTGCAATATTCCAATATCGAGGATTAAAAGGACTCCTGGATATGGCGAAGAAATGGTAGGGTGACTCTGGATCAATCCTCCTTGGTGCAGAGGGAAAATTAAAATGGCCCAAAATCAAAACAGAAATCGCATTCTGTGTAGACGGTAGGGACTGAATTGAATTGGGATTGGAATAAAAGCTCTGTGCAGTTTACACCCTGGTCACTGGGTGGAAACACAGATGTGCTAAAATCTCTTCTATCTTCTTTGATCTCCATGAAATACTTCTCTGAACATACCTGACCTGGGCTAATTCTTTGAGGCAAGGAAGAAGATCTCTTTTGTGCTGGGTCCATCAGAGCAGATTGAATTCTTAACTGCATTCTGGGGAAGGCAGCTATTTTGACCATGTATTTACCTGAAGGAACTGGAGAAAAATTCAAGGCAATGGAAACTCTGTAGAAATCTGTATCTTCCCAAGCCTTCCTATATTTTAACATCCATTGGGATGTTTATATTGAGAGGAATATTTGCATATTTGCATTTTGCCTATTTCTTTTGGAAACCCTTGCTCAGTGTGGTGCTGTGCTAAAACTATGGCTTCTTTTTAAATAAAAGTTTTATAATAAATTTTCTTTTAAATAAATGTTTTATATCTTCAGATGCTGGTAGTAGTTTTCTGTATCATCTAAACTAGGGGTAGTCAACCTGTGGTCCTCCAGATGTCCATGGACTACAATTCCCATGAGCCCCTGCCAGAGTTTTCTGGCAGGGGCTCATGGGAATTGTATTCCACGAACATCTGGAGAACCACAGGTTGACTACCCCTGATCCAAACCTTTCCCATCTTGGCCAGTATTATGAAAGGGAACGCCAGGAGGGAGGTAGCTGGCAGTTGGCAAGCAGCTATTTCTCCAGCAGTGTACCAGGCAGTAAATTGTTCCCTTGGTGAACAGAGGGTAGGCAGTGGGACACACAGAGGCAAAGCCTCAATACTTTGAAGAGAATTTGGTACCAGGGGAGGGTGGAGGTAGTGTTGCATCCTAATAATGGATGCTTTAAAATATAATTGATTGGAAAACCTAGACCATTTTTCTTGGAGTGCTCAAAGCCCTTTTCTTTGTCTGGTGTAATTATGTTCCAATCTTTTATGGTCTGACAGAAGTGTTGGCTGTATTTATTAGATTTTGTTTAGGGTGCTCAGATGGTAGAGACATGGGAAGCAGCCATCAGTAATGATATGGCAACATTTCTGGGGAAAACATGGAAGTGGCATTATGCTTCTCTAGAAATTCCCAGAAACACCATAGTAATATCATAGATGCCTTTCAATTCTTAGAGAGGACTGAGAGTGCTTCCAGTTAACCTCTCTAGAAATCACTGAAAAACATGGTTTTACCATAGAATTTAAAGTCATTCCTAGAGAAGCATAACATTCCATGGGCCTGATGGCCGTTATTTTATTTTGATCCTGCCCCTGCTCAAAGCAGGAGTGGGAAAAGTGACTTGGAGAAGGATCCCTTCTCCCTTCTGAGAGGAAGTGTGTTGTTGCAATGTGCAGTGTTATTAAACATAAAATGTGTTTGCAGCCAAAATAAAAAATATTCTGACACTGTAGAGAAACCACACCCTTTAAAATCTGCTCAAGTTCTCACAACATTCGATCTTTGTTGTTACAGTGCAATGTACTTTCCATTCAACAGTCATGAAGGCCTTACATTGAAGTTCAAATCACTTTTTAAAAAGCAAAGTATAGTGTGCCAAAATTAATCCTGAAATGTTCAAAATGCAATTGTTTAATAGATTAGGGTGCGCTTAGCAACTTCAAGGGGTATATTTAGCAACTGCAGGAAAAAATGCCTTAATATTTTAATCCATTATATTTTAAATTAATATCATTAAAAATTTGAATATATTTTAATGTCAACATATATTATAGTTAACATTATTATTATAGTGCATTACAGTAATATAGTTTAATATTTTAATGTTGAGGTAGGTTAAAAAATAGCTTTAAAATATAATTGATTGGAAAACCACTACCATTTTTCTTGGAGTGCTCAAAGCCCTTTTCTTTATCTGGTGTAATTACTTTCCCACATTTTATGGTCTGACAGAAGTGTTGGTTGTATTTATTAGATTTTCATTTTTTCAATTGTATGACTATAACTTTTAACCTTGATATGGTTGTTGCTTGCCTTGAATATACAGATGTGGAATTTTTTTTAATATAAAGAGGTGGGATATATATTTTTTTAATTAAGTAAATGAATAAAATTAAAAGCAGGTGAAGTGATGGATACTAAATAAAAGATGTTTAACTCACCTTTCCACCATATATGACCCTCAAGTTGGGTTTTATTTATTATTGATTAAAAATACAATGCATTTGTAATGCATGCATGCACACAGAGTTGCCATTTCATTGATCTCTGCCTGTTCTTCAAGACTTTCCTCTTACTGACAGGCTATGTGTTCTTCCTTCAGTTTGGGGTGACCTGCTCTGGAATAGGCTGCCAAGTTTATCTTCAGGAGCCAGATAATATTAGACTCTCTCATCTTTGTTAGTAATATGGAGAGGCCATTTCTTTGATGGCCTCAGCAGCTGCAGCTGGAAGAAGTAGCATAGTTTGAAGCAACTGGAGGAGAATGAACTATCCAAGAAGTCAAATTACTGAAGGAGGATATCACAATGGAATAGAGGATGAACAAAAATCCTCCAAATGACCTTTACAGCAGGAAAATTTTGCTCTGGGTGGTAAATGATGACAGATGCCTGCAGCACTCACTAATGAAGTTTTTTTTCAGGTCTACAATTTCCCTGTATGACATTCTCATCATTTCATTTCCCAATGACAGTTATGTTATTCAGACTGAAGAAGATACGACTTGGTTATTTCAATCGCTGACATCAACTTTTCTTCCTTTATTCCCCCAGTGGGAAACAAAACAAAAACAAGCTTTTGGTTCTGTTGACATATTTCAGGTTAATCTTCCTTGGATTGTTCCCCTCCCCCCTTATAGATGTGTATTGGGAATTTGGAAGAAGACACCAGAAGGCAGGGGAGTGTTCTCAGCATGTTTACTTAAGGCTGCTTTGGTAAGGCACTCAAGGGGACATTAGCTATTCTGAATGGCTAAATTAAGTTTTTCTTTTGCAACCCTTTCCTTCCTCATTTTCTTGTTTCTTGGATATATTGCTGCTAATAGATAGAAGACTGTCCTCCTTTCAAAAATGAGCTCTCTTATCCAAAGCTACATATGGACAATGACAGTTTCCAACACAGCTAGAGCAGTTGTTTCCTTTTAATGTGGGGAAGGCATTCACCTCCATGCCCTATTTTATACTCATGGCAGAAAGTGAGTTTATTGCTGCAATTAGTTTTAAATCAGCTTAAATATGAAATCAGCTTAAATATGGAAGTGATCATGTCCTCCTGGAAATACTTTTGAGATTTGGGGTGGGGGGCAAGGTTAGATGTTTATGTTAGACTTTTGTAGGGTAGACTTTTATTAAAGTCTCTTATCATGTCTCTGGGTTTATTAAAGAGTCATCCTGTGGATAAGAAGGCTGGAAAAGAAAGAAGCAAGTGAGGGGTGAACTCTTGTTAAACAAGAGCTATTGCATGCTCAAGCCATGACTATTCCCGCAAGATAGAAACATGGTGGGGGATCCAAGAAGCCTATTTGGATGAACAAAAAAGTTCAGGAGGAAATGTTCAAGAAATTGAGTGAATGTCAGACTTCTCAAGAAGAGTATCTGCAGGTTACAAGGCACTGTAGGTCAGCAATCAGAGACCAAAGCTGGGAGTGAGCTTGGACTGGCCAGGATAGCCCACTATAACAAAAAAAAAGTTTTTCCAGATATATGAGGAGCAAACATAAGGTAAATCAGGTTATGGGCCCACTTTTGGGTGAAGTTGATGAAGAGTTGGTTCTTATATGCCTCTTTTCTCTACCAGAAGGAGTTCCAAAGCAGTTTACAATTGCCTTCCCTTTCCTCTACCCACAACAGATACCCTGTGAGGTAGGTGAGCCCTGATATTACTTCTTGGTCAGAAAAGCTTTATCAGTGCTGTGGCGAGCCTAAGGTCACCCAGCTGGCTGCATGTGGGGGAGCGTGGAATCATATCCAGCTTGCCAGATTAGAAGTCAGTGCTCCTAACCACTACACCAAGCTGGCTCTCTGACAGAGGACAGAGAGAAAGAGGAAGTGACACTGACAGAGGACAGAGAAAAAGCAGAAAGCCTCAGTACCTATTTTGCCTCTATTTTTTTCCGGAAAATATGGATACATCCAGGGAAGGTATAGTGTCTGGATAGTGGGTTGATATGGACAGAGAGGTTGTTGAGAGGCACTTGGCTGTACTAGATGAGTTCAAATTCCCTGGGCTAGATGGTGTGCACCTGAGAGTGTTCAAAGAATTTTCTGGAGAGCTTACGGAACCCTTGTCTATAATCTTTAGGACCTCTTGGAGGACTGGAGATGTGTCAGAAGACTGGAAGAGAGTGAATGTTATCCCAATCTTCAAAAAAGGGAGGAGAGATGATCCAGGAAACTATAGGCCAGTTTGTTTGACTTTATTTGCAGGGAAGATAATGGAGCAGATTTTAAAGGGGCGATCTGAAAATATCTGAAGGACAATGTGTTGATCTTGGGAAGTCAACACAGATTTGTCTCTAACAGGTCCTGCCAGGCCAACCAGCTTTCCTTCTTTGACTGAGTGGTGGGGTTACTAGATCATGGAAACTCAGTTGAAGTTGTTTACCTGGATTTCAGGAAGGCTTTTGACAAGGTTTCCCATGATGTCAGGAAGCATCCCACTCACCTTGGTAAACTGTGCAAAACTGAATTATTCAGGAAGGCTTTTCGACACAGGCAATAAGGCTGTACTGCAACAAAATGGTCCTGACAGACATTTGGGCAAAAGATTAGGGACTGTAGTTATACTATTGGTTATGCTCTTGCTGCCTGTTGCTGTCAAGCAGGATCCTAAAATGTAATTTTTTTCAACATTTAACTTGTGATATTAATAGTTATGTTTTTCTTGAGTTCTTTTTCAGATTTCTGGTTGATTCCAGATTTCTACTATACAACTTCTATTGCATTGTACTCTTGGATGACCTATCCTACTTATTGCATTGACTCACTGTGGGTAATTTGCCTTGAGTCCCAGTGAGAAATGAGGACAATAAATAATGTAAATAAATGTGTAAACAAAGGAGTTGCAGGAGAAGGGTGACTTAGATTAAGTTGTACCACTGCAGAGGGCAGTTTCTCAGAGTGTAACTGCCTTCCCAGAAGTGCAACCCTGGCATGAAGAAGGCGGAGTATTTCTTATGTGTGGGTTGAACCAACTGAATAATAATATGGAGACATTTTGTATAAATCAGTCATTCAGATGAGATTGTCACTGTCTGGAAGGTCATGAAATTTGTTGGTCATTCATCAGTGGGACTGGTTGGCCACTTGATATTCATTCGATAAAAATTATATAAGCTCCATACATATACATTCAGTAGATGAATGACATACTCACTATTTGTCACTACTTTACCTCCTGGAAAGTGGGGAAAGAGGGAACATTTTATTTTGTTTCTATACCCCTCCTGATCTGCTTTGATAGAGTGTCTTCCCCAGATTTGCAACATCAACAGAATCAGACTATGTTCAGTTTCAGTCAATTTTTCACAACCAGAAATAATCAGATAGTTTGGATAAGTGGTTTGTTTTTGACTAGCAGGGTGGTATTAGGCCAATCAAGACACAAGTTGTGTTTCTTTGGCAAAGTAAAGGCCACAGCTTTATTTAACCACATAAACTGAGAGTTGGCCTGGCACAAGGTAAGAGCAATCTCCTGCACAGCTGTCTGGCTGCTAACATGGGCTCTAGGGGATCTCTGGGTCCCCCTCCTTCCCAACTGGGAGGGTGGGTCCTTTGTCCCTTGATCCCTCCTCAGGGAGGAGGCTAGTTAAATGGTTGCCAGGTGCCCACGTCATCCAACCATTTCTTCTACCTGGATCCAAGCTCCTGGCCTTCCCAGCCGGGTAAGGCTGTGCTTGGTATTAGCCAGTCTCTTACAAGGACCCCCACCCCAGGCGGTCCTTGCCCAACAAAACTCCACCTCGTGCCCTCTTTTTACACAGCTGTGATGAATATAATGCCAAACCAAAACCCTTAAATGCAGGGTGGGTGGGTGGGTTTCTGCCCATGTGACTCCAGCGGCAGAAGAGGCCAGGCTCTGACACGCAGTGCCTTAAATAGGTGCCTTGGAGCCCGCCCCTTATGTCTCTTCCATGTGCAGGCCACAAGTGCGTACCTCTCATCTGGGCTGGACGCGACTTTGGCCCACCCACCGCGCCAACTGCGGCCTTAGCTGACTAACGGCCGCTTTTTCTTACCTTATTCTAAGAGGTAGGAACACTTTTTCTTACCACATTCTAAGATTGGTCCCACAATCTATCCAAGAATATTTTGTGCAGATCAGCTGATGTTATTGACCTTACTTGCATATGAAGATCTGTACAATGAACAATCTTCATGCTGGTGGATAACTGTACCTTTGAAATAATTCATCTCCCCAACTTTCTTTTGACTTAGGGACAATGTTGTTTTAATCATGACTTTATCTCCCATGATGTTTACTATGATCAACAGAGGAGTGTCTCTGCATCCCCTATCTTTATTTCATGCTGTATACTCCTCATACTGTAACTTCCCATCCCTGCAAATCTGCTATCCTTTCGAAGCAACAAATCTGACAAGTGGCAGCTGACCTCTTAGTTCCCAAGTTGAAATTTCTGCAATATGCACCATAAGGATGTGCCTCTATTTAATCTAACTCAAGCAAGAAACTCCAGACTTTCCCTCTGCTCTTAGAAACCACACATACCCACACATACCCATAAAGACTGGCCACACTTGATAATAATTTGTTGACCATACAGGAGCCAAGTGGCTTGATAAGGTGGCTGAGTAGGAGGCAGAGTGTTGCTGCTGTGTGTGCATCACACCACACCAACACTAGCAGGCAGATCTCCCCTCAGGGGTGGTTTAGTGATTCTGGGGCCCTGGACAAAAGTCAAGGATTTACCCCCACACACAAACACACACCGCCTCCCTTCTTCCTGCTGAGCTCACTGCTTACAGCCTACTTTAAAGGATGATTTGTTCTGAGGCTAAACTAGGAGATTTGGGTTTACTTTAAGCAGAAAACAGGTATAAATGAAGTAAGTAAATATTTATATGGACAGAGAAATTAACCAAGAGCATCTCCATTCAGCGTGCCTTAAAACTTAAAATCTTTGCATGTCCTAATGTTTGCCTGTATTCCAGGAATGTCATAAAGGCTGTAGCTTCATAAGAATGCACATCCCTGCTTTCAAGTAGATTTACTGCCATACTCAATAAGACAAGCAAGTGCCAGGCCATGTTCTAAGCCTAGCCCAGAGATGAGATAGGAGGTTAGAAGATGAAAACATAAACCACAAACAGTTGCCTACCATTGAGTAAATGCCTGTTATTTTTAGGGTTAGGGTGCCTTAACAACCAAGTGCTGAGATGTATGTTAAAGAAATATAATGTCATCATAGTAAATGATAATGAAAACATAGTGACTATGTAGTGAATGGGTCACAGGGTAACTGTCTGGCGATGAAAGATGATGCTTTATAATGCATGGTGTGTCTGTTAGATAAATATTTATTTTCAGTATTTGCATAGGATCTCCCTCTGTAGTAAGAGCAACTTATGGTAAATAAATCCTTTCTGCTGAAGTCCACTGTTTCCTTTGCAAATCCCTCGAAAAAAATTCCCCCATTAGCACCCTTAAGACTCATAGTTCAAATGACTCCCCCCCCCCATCTCACCCTTGTCACCTCTGGAGTCAGGGAAGTGGGGGCCAGCGAAAAGCTGCCATTACTGATTGCCAAGGAAGGAAGGAAGGAAGGCAAAAGGAGGGACGGTAAAAACAAGTGCTCCTAACCACTACACCTCTGAAGTGATTTTGCTAACTGTTCTACTGATTTCTAAACAGTGACAGCTCCCCCCCTCCCATCCAGTAAGCCAGGAACATTATCACAATTGGGCTGAGAGACAGAGACAGAGAGAGAGAGAGTTTTCCTAAATAGGAGCCAGAAGAGGCAGTCAATTTGAAAGCTGTGGATGAGAAGGAGCAGGAAAAGCAGCTCCCCAAGTGAGAAGGGGAGAGGGGAGAATAACTACAATGCGAATGACCCAAAAGGCAACTCTCTCTGGAAGCATTCTTATTCCAGGTTCAGGGTTTCAGTCCTTATCTAACAAACCCATTACAGAAATTGGACTCCTGATCTACAGCAACAGTAAAAGTTGATAAACAATGAACCCCTGGAAAACCAAAAGTAGAAATGGAGAACTGCAGAAAATGGTGCAAGCATGTAATGTGCTCTCCTGGTACATGTGACAAGAGCACCAAAATTGTATGACTGTCAGGTCTTTGGGTGTTTCTATGGGGGGTGCAGCCTTCCAGCATGGCCTGTTCCTCTCTGGATGACTTGGACTTTTCCCTCCCCCAGCTGCAGCCTGGTCATCTGTCTCCCTCCCCCTCCATGCATGTTTTCACTCTGGTGGGAGCTGGGGGCTGTTGCTCTGTGTCAAAAGGCTCCACATGAATCAGGGGAAGAGAATCCTGACAATGACCAAAAGAACAAATTTAGAGTCCAGTGGCACCTTTAAAACCAACACACTTTTATTCAAGGTAGAACCATTCGTGTGCATGCACTCTTCCTCAGATACAATGCACACGAAAACTTATACCATGTTGGTCTTAAAGGTGTCAGTGGACTCTAAATTTGTTCTCCTGCTGCAGACCAGCATGGCTACCCACTTGAAATTACCAAAAAGGCAACTAGGCCTGAAGTAAGAGGATATCAGATTATCCCATACATATGCAACAGTCTGGGAATTCTGTATGAGCTGCAAGAAGCCTTGTCAATGTAACACAAAAACACACTACCAAAATTGTGATGACTTTATCATCCTAACAAGCTCAGACTGGGATGGGAAATCTCTAGGGTAACTATATTTTGAATAGCAAAAAAGGACGACATATTTCCCAACTGACTAATTTAAACAAATAATCACTAGGACAAATCTCAATTTAAACACCCCATACTATTTAAGTTCTGATAATTGCTACTAACTAGGAATAGTTGTAACCTTGCAACTGCAGAACTCCATTTTAAAAAAGAGCCCAAAAGTGGACAGACCCTGAAAAAGAGGGCATGTCCCCTAAAAGGAGGACATCTGGTAACCCTAGGAATCTCTATGTGATGACTGACAGCCTCTTTACAAAAGAATGGTTACCAGCATTTCTTAAGTAAAGTTGTTATTGTTATTGTTATTGTTATTGTTATTGTTGTTGTTGTTGTTATTATTATTATTATTATTATTATTATTATTATTATTTCAATTTATTTCCCGCCACTCCCAAATGGCTCGTGGCGGGTTACAGTGTCTTAAAACCCCATTAAAACCCCCATTAAAAGACTTAAAAATATCACAGCATGGCGGCACAATAATTAAATCCCCTTCCTACCCCACTTCCTAAAAAAAGGGGAGGGGTGGAAGAGAAGGAGGTCAACGGTGTTCAAGAAGAAGCCCGGGGCAGAGCAGTCAATGTACCACAGCAGTCCCAGCCTCAACCATAGACCTGGTGACAGTGAAACATTTTGAAGGTTCCATGCAGCATTTTCCCCCATGTACCAGGAGCAGGATAGCAGGCTTTTTATCATGGTTGATTAATAAGGAACGTGACTTGATTTCTGTTATTGCCAAATAATGGCTGTGCTTACATTGTTTACACCGGCAAACAAAAACAGAAGCATCTGGCAGTAATGAGTCAGGAATAGTTTAAGATGATGAAAATTAATAATTTTAAATCAAATTTGTGTGGTGTGGGAGAAAGCAAAACAAGACAAATAAGGAGTAGACATTCTTCCACTCAGGTAGTCCTTGAAATTTGCCTTCCAGAGATCAGAAGAGAAACAGTGAGCAGTTAAGCACAGACCCTTACAGACACACCAGTCATAAGCTGTCTGTCTGTACAAAATAGATTCAGGTGGGTAGTTGGGTTGGTCTGAAGTAGCAGAACAAAGTTGGAGTCCAATCGCACAAAACATAGCCTCCTGATAAACATAAAAATAATACAAAATTTGTTATTTTGAGTTTTGCATTCATAAACTCATATATTACTATACATATAAACATGTGTGCTTCAAAGGGCTTTTAAGGCAAGCAAGAAATAGAGGGGGTTTGCCATTGCCTTCCTGTGCAGAGTCTTCTTTGGTGGTCTCCATACAAGTACCAGTCCAGCTACTGAGATCTGATGAAATCAGGCTGTACCATGCCATCTTCCTTCCTAATATGGACATAAATGTACAATATGGTAATAGTGTTGATATCATTCTTGATGTGGAACACATCTACTAGTTCATTCCCTAAAATGGAAATGAAAACTGACATGGAGTCCATTGTCCCACCTTAGAGAGAGCACCAGTTGATGCCAGCTGCAGCGGCAGAGCTGTGAGGCTCATAGCCTCTGAAGCTTGGCCAAGCTGGGGCACGCTAGTGCCTCTGCCTGCTATCCCTGGGAGGCACCTCAGAAGCCCACCTCCATCCCTGGCAACGTCCAACAGCAAAATGAAGGTAAGTGGTATCATTGGGTTTGTGGAGGGGGCAGGCCTGAGTGGGGCTGGCCAATCAGAAGGTGCACAGTGAGGACAGGAAGTAAAGTCTGGACAGCCTGGACAGTCTCCACCCAGGAGGCTGTTTCTCAAATATAAGATAAGCAAAGTATTAAGGATGATTGATCTCACTGGCAGTCTTCAAGCAAAGGTTGGATACACACTTTTCTTGGATGCTTTAGGATGCTTTGAGCTGATCCTGCGTTGAGCAGGGGGTTGGACTAGATGGCCTGTATGGCCCCTTACAACTCTATGATTCTGTGATTCCACCAATTTAGTAAGCAATACAAATTCTAGTGCATTTTATTGCAAAAATTTTTCCTGTGGAACATTTGAGAATATTATTCTTGCATGAGTTGTCACATAAATGCCTGGCTATTCTGATTTCTGAAAGTGCCTTTCATTTCCTGATATCAGTTCAAACCTGTGTAACAGGACTGTCACTGCAATGAGATGTGGAAAGGCTTCTCATCCTTAGCCACTTTGCTAAACCAGCTCTGTGACATACTCCTTGTCACAAGGACAGGAAAACTGCCTCACACAATGACCAGCAAAGACTGAAGAACTCTGAGGCAAGGCGAAATTTGACAGTAACTTGTGTCAACGTTTTACAATGAGTCAGTGAGATGCTCCTGTCAAATATTCCCCCTGCCATGTACACCAGTCTGAAGGCCTATGTCAAGAAGAAAACCGGATAGCTCCATAGCCCGTGTGCCTAAGAGTCAGGATCCACTGTGCAAGATCTGTCTGTCTACATAACTGGCAGCCTGGGTTAAAATTTTGCACTGATAGGCTCACGTGGACGGTATAGCCATTTTGTTGTTTTCATGTTTACCTCCAAGGTGTGTTGCAGGAGCCTCTTCTTGAATATAAGCATATTAAAGGTAAAGGTATCCCCTGTGCAAGCACCGAGTCATGTCTGACCCTTGGGGTGACGCCCTCCAGCGTTTTCATGGCAGACTCAATACGGGGTGGTTTGCCAGTGCCTTCCCCAGTCATTACCGCTTACCCCCCAGCAAGCTGGGTACTCATTTTACCGACCTCGGAAGGATGGAAGGCTGAGTCAACCTTGAGCCGGCTGCTGGGATCGAACTCCCAACCTCATGGGCAGACAGTTCCAGACAGCATATCGCTGCCTTACCACTCTGCGCCACAAGAGGCTCATTTTAAGCATAAGCATATTAGTAGCTGTCTAATTAGGAGTCCCAGCTTTTGTGCATGAGCGTGCAACTGCCTGCCTTGTTCCTCTGAGGTTCCACAGTGAGAGGCTGAGTTGGAACATGGCTTTGGTGGCTGGGGAGTCCTAGTAAGAAGAGTAGTGTCCTGCAGTCTGGGCATGACAGACACATACTTATGGTTATTGTACAATGCAAGTAGCCATCCATTCCTCCTCCTGACTGGCTGAGCACTGTTAGAAATGTAGCTACTGGGGACTGATAAGTGAGTCTATGGGAGGAAGAGACTTAATGTAAAGAACAGAAATGGAAGTCAGAAGATTGTAGCCAATGTGAGACACCTTGTCAATCTAGCTGCCAGCTGTTTCTCCACTTTCAGTCTGATAGACCCCAAGGTACTATGAAGATATTATAGAACAAGACATGCTTGGAACCTACAACCTGGAACCAACATATAAATACTTAATTTTGTCTTTAGCTCTCAACCTTGTTTGCATCTTTGGTAATGTTGCCTGAAGCATGGTGTTGGGACTTGACTGGCAAGTTTAAAAAGATTCCAACCAACTAGAAGCAGTATTCAGGGGCTACTTGACAAAGCACCACTTCTCCTGAGCATGTGGTCACCACATGCTGCTATGCTGCCAGACTCCTGTAGGAGTAACTGGTCACTTTGTGGCTAAGCAGGAATATCTGGATTCCCTAATTGGCTTGGTATGTATGTATGTATGTATGTATGTATTTATTATATTTATATACCGCCCTCCCTGGAGGCTCAGGGTGGTTTACATTGAACTTATGAACAATACATGAAACAGTCTTCGTTAATAATATTACAATAATTAATAACAGTGGTTGTAACAGTATAACAGTATAATATAACAGCATCTTTAAACCGCTCGCGGCGCAGCGGACTAAATAAAGCAGTAAGGGCTGGTGGGGAGGAGTTAGGGCGGGCTCTGTCCAGGATAAAAACTTGGAGAAGCGAATCAGGAGCCGCAAAGCGGCTCCTGATTCGCTACTCCGAGTGTCAATCCTGGACCAAGGAGGCAATGGGGAGGTACGCGACCGCTGTTGCCTCTGCCTCGATGCGGGGAAAGGAGCAGGGCTCCGCGTCGAAGACAGGGCGGCTCTGCTCCTTTTCCCCCATCGAGCCAGAGGCAATGGCGGCCAAGGAGTCAATGGGGAGGTGCACAAAGTGCGCCTCCCCATTGCCTCCTTGGCCGCCATTGCCTCCGCCTTGATGTGGGGAAAGGAGCGTCTTCGACGCGGCGGCCCTGCTCCTTTCCACCCGCACACCCGCCTAACACTGCCTTCTCCCGGCCACAGGAGCGGCCG
The DNA here is from genome assembly GCF_049243985.1 of Paroedura picta. Taxonomy (NCBI): domain Eukaryota; kingdom Metazoa; phylum Chordata; class Lepidosauria; order Squamata; family Gekkonidae; genus Paroedura; species Paroedura picta. The sequence goes on from NC_135369.1 coordinate 67,140,426, forward strand.
CGCCGCATTGCAGATCCCGGGAGAAGGCTGCCGCTAACTCGCCATCGCCGTTGGGGCCCGCCGCCTTCTCCTTACCGTCGGTGCCGGGGCCCGCCGCCTTGGCCGCCCCTCCCGTGACGCGCCATGTGGCTGGCCGCTTCAGGCCCGCCCGCAACCAGCGTCCCCGTAGCTCCTGGCCCATGAGGACACGACGACGCCGGAAACAGGTAGGCCGCTTCCCCCCAATCCAGCGCCGGCCCTGCTTCAGCCTTCTGTCATCCACTGGGGGGGGAGCATTAAGGCTTCTGCGGCCCCACGGACCCAGTCCAGGCCTACGCAGAAGCCTTTGGGAGTCGGGCCCGGGTCCTATGGCATCTAGCGCCCATTTTATTTTCAATTAAAATGGGCTTTAAATCTAGTAACAATATAATATAACAGTACAACAATGCAACAGTGCAGTGGCACAATAGGTCCAGAGCGCTCTGGTGGAGTTTTGGGAGGAAGAGGGGAGAGCGGGGGCCCTTCATTCGCTGTTGGTTGTGCCTGGTCTCAACCAAATGCCTGGAGGAAGAGCTCCTTTTTGTAGGCCCTGTGGAACTGTTTAAGCTCCGTCAGGGCCCTGATCTCTTCTGGGAGCTCATTCCACCAAGTGGGGGCCAGGACAGAGAATGCTCTGGCCCTGGTCAAGACCAGGCGGACTTCTTTAGGGCCAGGGACCATTAGCCGGTTGGTGGCGGTGGAGCGCAGAGCTCTTTTGGGGGCATAGGCAGGGAAGCGTATGTACGTGCGTGTGTGTTTGTATATGTGTTTTTGTGTGTGTGTGGTTGGTGGGATTGTTTCATTTATTTACTTGATTTATTTATTGTATTTGTTGGCCACCACTTCCAGGCCATGCCAGCTCATGGCTGTTTACAATAAAATGATAAAATCACATAAAACAGAAGGAAAAAAATATACAATCCCATACTCTGGCAATAGAACTAATCTAATCCCTTCCTCCCTTTTTTGGACAGCCAACCACAGTCACCTACAGTCCCCAAACAACATCTTGGGAGGTAACTTCTGCCCAGCTGACCAGCAAATAGGGCCTATATAGGGCCTATACAAGGAGGGACCCCATCTTCTTAGTCTGGACTCAGCCAAATGCCTGTCAGAAGTGCTCCATCTTACAGGCCCTGTGGAACTGAGATAGTTCCATGAGGGCCCTTAGTTCTTCCGGGAGCTTGAGGCCAGAACAGAAAAGGCCCTGGCCTTGCTCGAAGCCAGGCATGCCTCCTGGGTCCCAGGGACCACCAACAAATTCAAACACATAAGGAGACAAATGGTCCCTCAGATATGCTGGGCCCAGGCTGTGGATAGCCTTAAAGGTAAGAATCAAAACTTTAAACCTGATCCGGAAGCTAACTGGTAGCCAGTGCAACTGCCTTAGGACCGGCTGGATGCTCCAAGATGACCACATGAAGACCCTAGCAGCTGCTTTCTGGACCAATAGCAATTTCTGGGTCAGAGTTAAGGGAAGGCCAGCATAGAGTCTCGTTTCAGAAGTCTAGTCTAGTTGCATGGATCAGAGTGGCCAGTTGTTTTTGGGGCAGGTAGGGTGCTAGCAGCCTCACTTAATGAAGGTTATAAAATGCTACTTGGGTTACCTTCATGATCTGAGCCTCCATGGAAAGGGAGGCATCAAAGTTCACCCATAAATTTATGAAGGACAGTATAGCGGTAAGCAGTACCTTGTCCAGGAAGGGTAAACATTCTTCCTGGTTCTGCCCCCATTCACCCAGCCAGAAGACCTCAATCTTGGAGGGGTTGAGTTTCAAGTGAGCCATTCAGAGACTGCTTCCAAACATCTGGCAAATGTTTCTGGGGGGGAGTCCAGATATCCATCAGGAGTTGGATACTGGTGACAGCCTAGCCCCAAACTCTGGATCATCTGTGCTAGAGGGTGCATGTAGATGTTAAATAACGTGGGAGAGAGTATTGCCCTCTGAGGTACTCCACAAGGGAGTGCAAAGTCGTGTGATAACTCTTCCCCCACTGCCACCCTTTGGGTCCAGTTCTGGAGGAAGGAGAACAGCCACTTCAAGGCTGACCTCTTAATCCCCATCCAGGTGAGGCGGTACGCTAACAACTTGTGATCAACCACAGCAAATGTGGCCGATAGGTCTAAAAGCACAAGGATAGACAAACTGCCCTGCTCCAGCTGGTGCCGGAGATCATTCATCAAGGTGACCAGGGACAGTCCCCACCCAATGGCCAGGGCAGAAGCCTGACTGGTATGCATCAAAGGGCTGAAGCTTCCTCCAAGAATGCCAGGAGCTGGCCTGCAGTGGCCCTCTCCTCCAGTTTACCCAGAAATGCTAAGTGTGAAACCGGCTGTAGCTGGCAGGGCTCTGCCGTTCCAGTAATGATTTCTTCAAGAAAGGGCGAACAACTGCTTCCTTAAGCTTTTTTGCTTCCTTTAAAATAAGCCCTTTTTGCTTCCTTTACAATATCACTAAGGGGTATATATAAATAGGCCTGGTCTCTTGGCTGGTTAAGTCATAACTAGTTTGGCAGGAAGTGGGTGGATTGCTCATGAGAGGTAAGGAGAATTAGCAAGCAATCTGAAGCATCAAGCATTAAAGAGGGCTATTACTTTCTCAACTGAAAACATGCCAGTGCAGTACTCATAAACAAACTCTTATAGACCAAGAGGGATTTTTGCCAGATGCATGAAAAAGACCATTTTATAACCAATAAACCAGCAAAAGGAAAAGAAAATGCAGGAATGCTTTGAATGGGATAAACATTTGTCACAGGAAGTAGTGCACATCAATTAAAATGTGTACATTACTAAGCATACTTCATCAGATTGTATCCCTTTTCTGGTAGATTCATATTGTCACATGCCTATTCATCAGTCAAATGATCTTAATGTTATGATGAATAGAATTTCAGGTTGCATAATCATAAGATGCTAGAGAACATACTTTGAAAATAGTTCCCTGTAATTGCCTTGTAATTTCTTGTCAGTTCAATAAGAACCACCTATCTGTCAAAGATCATCAACTGGTAGTTCACATGAAACCATTATCCATTTAGTTTCTTGGGATTCCTGATATTCTACATCTTTAAAAATCAAAGAGCAAACTGAGGGAACAAAAAAGAATTCTGTAAATTATATATAAGAAAAATTATTATATGTTGCAGACTATATTAAAACAGAAAATATTTCTCCTAGCATCCCCTTCATTATAATTTATAGAATCATAGAATCATAGAGTTGGAAGGGGCCATACAGGCCATCTAGTCCAACCCCCTGCTCAACGCAGGATTAGCCCTGAGCATCCTAAAGCATCCAAGAAAAGTGTGTATCCAACCTTTGCTTGAAGACTGCCAGTGAGGGGTATTTAAAGGTATTTTCTATAGAATACAATAGTTTTTACTTCATTTTAAAATTCAAATTTCATGTGATCTATTTTGCAAATATATTATTAATTTTATAATCACTACATATTCTATATTAAATGTTCTGTTAGTGCTAAATACCAGCTATAGTTTATAATATATCAAAGTTTATAAGAAAGTGCACTATATATCTCACAATCTTAACATATAAAGAAATATGTATACTTTTGATGACATGCTGAATGTTCCAAATACACCAGACGGAGCCCCACCCATGCAAGGAAGCTTTGGAACATTTGGCATGGCAGCTAAAGCATGTTTCCACTACCTTAGAATCATAGAACGATAGAATAATACAGTTGGGACCTCCTGGGTCATCTAGTCCAACCTCCTGCACTGTGCAGGACACTCACAACCCTATCGCTTATCCACTGTAACCCGCCACACCTTTGAACCTTAACAGAATCAGCCTCTCCATCAGATGGCTATCTAGCCTCTGTTTTAAAATTTCCAAAAATGGAGAACCCACCACTTGCCAGAGAAGTCTTTTCCACTGAGAAATCACTCTGTCAGGAACTGTCAGGAACTACTTCCTGATGTTTAGAGAGAATTTCTTTTGAATTCATTTCATCCCATTGGTTCTGGTCTGTCCTTCTCGGGCAAAAAAGAAAAATTCTGCTCCATCCTCTATATGGCACTCTTTTAAATACCTGAAGATGTCTATCAGATGCCCTCTCAGTCGTCTCCTCTCCAGGCTATACAGATAAAGCTCCCCCAACCTTCCCTCATCTGTCTTGGTCTCCAAACCCCTCGCCATTGTTGATGCTCTCCTCTGGACACGCTCCAGTTTGTCTTGGTGGTGCCCAAAAACTGTGGTGCCCAAAATTTAGCACAGTATTCTGAGGCTGAACCAGAGCAGATTAAAGCGATACCATCACCTCCCGTGATCTGGTCACGATACTCCATTTGATACAGCCCAAATTCCCATTCGACTTTTTAGCCCCCAAATCACATTGCTGACTCATGTTCAATGTGTGGTCTATTAAGACTCCTAGATCCTTTTCGCACATGATATTGCCAAGACAAGTCTCCCCCATCCTATATTAGTGTATTTGGTTTTTCTTACCTAAATGCAGAACTTTACACTTGTGCCTATTGAATTTCATTTTTCACAACCTTCACAGGCAAAGGGGGAGTATTTTAAGGGGGCAGGTGGCCACCTATCAGCTGAGAATGACAGCCACACTGCTTAATCCCTTTATATTCCTTCCCATTCTTAGTTTACTAATAATGGTTCACGACATTTTATAATTGCATAGAGGTATAGCATTAACTTTTGTATCTGCACTAAGCTCAGCTGTCAACAATTGACGGGCATACAACTTATAAATCTATGACACTTCAGAGATTCATCAGCCTTTGTAGAAAAGAAAGATTTTTCCAATTATAAAGTTTTAGTTTTGAATCTCACTAAGGTAAACATATATAAAAATACATATCTGTAAAACCGCTCCACAGGAGCGGTAGGAATAAAAGGCTAAGGGCAATGTGGGAGGAGAAAGAGGCAGGGCGAGTCTGGGATAAAAACTCGCAGGGGCCAATCAGGAGCCGCGAAGCAGCTCCTAATTGGCCCCTCTGAGTGTCAGCCTGAGAGGTGAGGGAGCTGGGGGGGAAGAGACATTCCCAGCTGCCCAGGCAGTGTGGCCACCAGCTCAAAGGGAACACCTTTAGCCTAGGGGGAGGGGGAGAAAGCCATTCACAGCCACCTGGCCAGCGCTGCCAGGGTAGCTTGGCCCGGCAGAAGCCCGGAGCAGGCTGTGCAGGCAGGCGAGGGATTCTGCCAGGCCCAGGGATGACCTCACCACATTATAGACATGGCAAGGCTGCCCCTGGGCCCAGCAGAAGGCCAGAGCAGGTTGCGTGGGTGGGCGGCCAGGGGCTTCTGCCAGGCCCAGGACTACCGACCTGCCAGAAGCCTGGAGCAAGCTGTGCAGGTGGTGGGGCTGTCTCTGGGGCCGCCAGAAGCCCCAAGGAACCTGCTGCCCACCCGCACACAACACTGCTCCCGAGGAAACCAACTGAAGAAGCCCAGGACACCTGGATCAGGTAAGACAGGGTGGGGAGAAATCCCTCCTCTGTTCCTTCCCTTTGCCCCTTCTCTCTTTTCAAAGCCCCATCTTACAAACCCCCCAATCTTCCAAGCCCCCCCCATCTCCACTCACCACTGCCGCCGGTTTCCTCCTACCCCTTTTCCCCCGCCCGATCTTCCAAGCCCTCCCATTGTCACTCACCACTGCTGCAGCTTTCCCACTCTTCCTTCCTTCCTTCCTTCCTTCCTTCCTTCCTTCCTTCCTTCCTTCCTTCCTTCCTTCCTTCCTTCCTTCCTTCCTTCCTTCCTTCCTTCCTTTCCCTCTTTCTTTCCCTCCTTCCCTCCTTCCCTCTTTCCCTCCTCCCTCTTTCCCTCCTTCCCTCCTTCCTTCCTTCCTTCCTTCTGCCCATCCATCCACCTACTCGCTAGCGCCCGCTGTATTTTGGGTACAGCGGGCTTAATATCTAGTATTAAATATATTCTGTTAGTTTAATGCCATTTGTTCACAGCTTTGTGCCTATGTTGTTGTTATTATTGGTGTTGGTTTTACATTCTAGCAGATAGCAAACCTTGAATTACATCTTTTGAAGAATTAGCAAAGAAAATTGGCAGATGAAGATGTATCAAAATGGACTTTTATTCAGAACTCTGTTTTTTGAACTATTATTTGGATGCCACTCATCTACATTTTCAGCATCCTATTATTATTTAATAGTAACACTGAGAAAACAATCATCCAATTGAAATTATGTAATGTGCAGTTTGGGGAATGTTTTACATCTCTACTTAATATATTATTATGTGGCATGTTATAGTTCCTAATATAAATGCATTTGTATTTTGTCCTGCAGTGTTGCATTCTGCTTTTTGTTTGACATTTATTTTATGTACCTACCTTGTTTTTTGCCTCTATCCACTAACGCCATTGTTTTCAACATGAAACCCCCAGTATAGTAAGAAAATTGCAAATCCTTATCCATTGGTCCTCTTAATATTTGTGAAACAGCCGGGGGGGGGGGGGGGGACGAGTCCAGGGTATCCAAGTTAGAATAGGGCCAATCTGGGTGCATCCAGCAAAACTGTCTGCACCCTTATTGGCCCTTCCTCTCCAGTTCCCGCCCTCCTTCCCTGGACGCTAGCCACTTTGCTCTCAGACGCCTGAGAGAGACACACAGAGACACCGCAAACGACCCCTGATTACCTGCTATGGCTCCTGCTGCAAGGGAGAGAAAGCGAGAGAGAGAGACAGAGACAGAATGCAAACGAGCCCCAAACTGCAAATGACCCTTGGTACCCTGCTATGAAGGAGCCCTGATTTCCTCCTATGGCTCCTGCTGAGAGAGAGAGAGATCTGCGCCTGCCGGTGTCCCCTGGGTCCTAGAGCCCATTGTATTCCTGGTTGCAATGGGTTTTCTTGCTAGTAAGAACATAAATTCATAAAATTGGCACAAGCCAGACTAATTTGCAGAGACTATCTCAAGTGAAGAGTTAAGATTTTTCAGTCATAGACACGATGATTTTTAAGTGTATGGTTCCAGATTTCTTAGTTTGTGTATTTTATCATTTTTGTAGAGGAGAAATTCTTCCCATTGTAGAGCTGAACAACAATCAGCATCAAAGTTGGAGAGAGGAGTCCTCTGCATCTAGTCTTGTTTATAGATCTACCCTGTTGCACATTTTACGAATTTATTATTATTGATGTTTTTACAGTCTGACAAATACATTTTTTTCTGTTAAGGGAAACATAATTAACAAGTCATTTATATTAATCAGAAGGGGGATAAAATCATGCAAAGTGGGGGCAATTTTGCTCTGAACAAGGCATACTCTCTAATGAATACAGATGATGCTGATTTATGTGTTTACCACAAAGTAACAAACAAGGAGGGGGGAAACTATGAGGGGGAAAAGCCTGTTAAATGATCTAAAGCAAAATTTGTAGAGCCTTGTACACAAAGTGCTTCAGATTTTTATTTTAAATGGGACTGTACTAAAAGTTTGTGGAGTTTATTTTTGCCTGCAGAAAGGGAGATTTAAGGGGATGCAAAGTTCTTTTCTCCCCAAACAGCTTCCCTCTCCTTAAAAAAGAAATGCCAGTTGGCACAATATTGCTTCCCCTTCAAAAGAGGCCATCTGCAGCAATATGCAGAATGTGTCCCTGCTGTGTTGCAATGGCCTCTTTTGAAGCGGCAGTTTCAACTTTAAAGGAAGCAAGCATTCTAGCCCTCATTCAGAGCCTATGACCAATTTTATTGGGGGCAAATGTTTTCACAGGAAGAGGTCCTCTGTTTCATCTCAACTCTGATGATAAATCTTGAAGTTTGGATTAAAATACACTATTCCAGAATAGTGAATTAACAAGCTTTGCAAATTGTCTGTGATAGCAAATGTTTATAAATCCTTTTCAGAGTGTTTTAACAGGATATAGAGTGGGGTTGCAACATAGTGATAGAGAATCTGCTTTGCACACAGAAGTTTCATCTTCATTTACATGGTACATGATATCAAAAGCCTGAGACCCAGAGTCTCAAAATCTACCTGACAGGCTGCTGCCCTACCAGATGGCTCAGCCCTACTCAGTGTAAGGCAGTTTCATGTGTATTCTTGTCCCACTTGTCTGAGTACACATGTAAGTGGATAGGGTCCATATCTAAAAGGTAAAGGTATCCCCTGTGCAAGCACCGAGTCATGTCTGACCCTTGGGGTGACGCCCTCCAGCGTTTTCATAGCAGACTCATTGCAGGGTGGTTTGCCAGTGCCTTCCCCAGTCATGACCGTTTACCCCCCAGCAGCAAGCTGGGTACTCATTTTACCGACCTCGGAAGGATGGAAGGCTGAGTCAACCTTGAGCTGGCTGCTGGGATTGAACTCCCAGCCTTATGGACAGACAGCTTCAGCTAGCATTTCTGCTGCCTTACCACTCTGCACCACAAGAGGCTCTGGGTCCATATCTATCTCTTCTCTATTTGTCTGCTCTTTCTTTGCTCAAAGGGGAGCTTATCTAGGGATGCCAGCCTCCCCATGGGATCTGGGAATCTCCTGGAATTACAGTTTATCTCCATACTTAAAGAGATCTGTGCCTCTGGGGAAAACGGATACTTTGGAGGGTGGCCTCTATGACAACGTAGCCTCTGAAATCCATATCCCCCACTGATTACATCCCCAAATCTTCAGGAGTTTCCTGACTTGCATCTGGCAAATCTACCCACCAACTTATACCAAAACACTCCCTAAGCTTATCAAATGTTAAGGAGAGAACTCCATTTCTCAGCTGCCTAGGTTACCACTTACTTACAGGGTATATCCTGTGTTTGCTGTATCTTCCCATCCCCTTTGTACTACATGTGCACGTCTGAGGCCTGCAGCTGATGAGGTCTGTTCAGATTTCCTAACAGACAGTCTGGCTTTTGTTTGCTGCTGCTGCTGCTGTCAAGAACAGACTTGCCTATTTCATAGAAAACTGGGGTTGCAATTCTGAGACGTGACAATGGTTACCTGTCCCTGCTACTGCCCAGTGATGGATATTTTGGAGAATAACTGAGAAACAACTTTGTAGCATTGTATCACAGTACTGAATGAAAATCCTTTTAAAAAGAAAAAGCATGATGCCTTTAACCTTGAAAGCCTTAGCTATATTGTAACAGCAGATGCTATTCATACATGTACAGGTGTCCAAACTCCTTTTGAATCTGTCTTAGCAAGAACTTGCAAGGATAGACTATTTGCCACAGTAGATCAGGCCACTTCTCTATTTGAGCTAAATTGGGGCACCCACTACATTAAATGATCATTTATCTATTAAATACGGCATGATAATGGCCAGTTGTGAATTGGTCTGCATTCAATGAACTAGCACTTCTAGAAGAGTAAAAACAAACAAATAGGTTGGCTTCCATGTGCTACTTGTTGCCTCTTGGGGGAGCCAAGCTGACATCAGTATATCTTTTCTTCAGTTGCAAATGAGAACATTGAATTGATTCTTTTTTTTGCAATTTTGTTATTTCTATAAATACTGTGCTGGTTTGTATGGTGGGAAACATCCATAAATATAAGGGTTGTATTGGTAAAGCCAACACATAATCAAATTTGTGTGGTGAAAATAGGGACCTAGGCTTAAGGTTGTCACCACAGTTCTCCTGGAAAAGATTTGTCCTTTTGCTCAGAAAAAGGGGGTGTAATGGACTTCACTTTTAAGTTTAGTAGTAAACAGATAAAAGACTATGCAGGGTTAATTCTTCACAGAGTCTTGAGTGAAAGGTTGTTTCAAGAGGTTAGATTTGTTAACATCAACTGAGCAGAGAAAGACTTCTGGATTCTGAGGATGAGATTTCATTTGGAATTCAGCCCTGACTGAAAGCAGTCTAACACAGACAGGAGAACTGGGGGAAATTGTCAAGGACAAGTGGATAATTAGATGGAGATTCTCATTTGGGCCTGTACTGTTTTTACTTCAGAGTAATCTATAATGAGTTACTATAGAAATTGTACCCCTGATTTCATCTTCCCAGTTGCATTAACAAATATTTTGTTAATTCAGAATACAAAAGACCCTTAACATTTAAGATGTATGAGTTAAAGGGGGCTCCTGTGCCTTCCTACAGGTTCCTGTGTTGAACAAACAGCCAAAATGTTATACTATGACTGAGCAGGACAACCAAAGAAGAAAATAGACAACTAGGGTGGCTCAGTCACAAAAGGAATAGAAAAATAGATTTAAAAATTGCCTCTGAGGGGGAGATGTGGACAGGGCCATCATAGATCTCAACCAAATATCACATACAAATTAACCACATGAAATGCCCAGTTCTATGTTCCCTGTAGACCAGCCAAGCCTCCCTGGAATTTTGTCCCCTTTTTAGGCCAAATTGAAGTTGCATAGGATTACCTGAAATATTTCCAGACTAAACCTATGTTTGTGAGATACATCTTTTGAATCTTACTCTGGAAATTATACTTCCAGTGGGAAAAGAGCTTGGATATTATGTTCATAAATTTCATGGGATTTTATCAGTGTATACGCTCTGGCAAAGATTTTCTCTTTTAATCACATTAAGAATGTTTATACAACAAAGGAAAATACTGAGAGCATGTAGAATAACCTCAGTCATCCCTAACCTGTCTCTGTAGATGTACCAACTCCCCAAATTAAGCTATTTTATACATATGTTACCCACCTTACAAAAATTCTGAGGGCAGTTTTACATATCTGTTGTTATTCCACCCTTCTTCCAAGAAGCTCAAGACCATCCCTCCCTCTTCTTCATTTATCTTTACAATAGCCTTGTGTGATATGTTATGCTTACAGATAATGATTGCTCCAGGTTTCTGCACAGTGTGGATTGGTCTGATATCTTTATTCATCTAATAACTCCATTACGTTGGAATTGAAACTGAGAAGTGAATAAGTAAATGAAAGATAAAAATATATGATAATGGGAAACTTCAACTACCCTGATATTGATGGCATGAATTTGTGTTCATGTTAAGATAAGAACCATTTTTGACAACAAAAATGGTTGTGCATTGGAAAAGTAAATCATGGAAGTGACCAGAGGTGACCCTGGCTTGGTCCTGTATAGTAAAGATCCCCAACCTTTTTATCACCGGGGACAGGGCAACACTTGACAATTTTACTGAGGCCCGGGGGGTGGGTTGTCTTTTGCCGAGAGACACCACTGCCACCGCCTGAGCCCCTGCTCCACTTGCTTTCCTGCTGGTGCCCCTGACTTCCCGCTGCCCGCTGGGAGGTGCTGCCAGGAGCAGCTGTGCAGTGCCACACCAAGGGAGAGCCCCAGCCATGGATGCTGCTGGAGAGCACCAAAAGTGAGCTGGTGGCAGAGTGGCAGGATGGCCCCTGAGCAGCAGGTGGGGAGGAGAACGAGGAGGATCTGCGGCTTGGTACCAACTGATCAACGGACCAGTACTGGTTTCCGCACTGGGGGTTGGGGAATGCTGCTGTATAGTGCCCATTATTTGATGCAAGATGCTATTATGCCAGTTAGCAATAGTATAGTAGTCACAGTGGTATTGTTCAGCATTTATTTGAATGAGAGATTGCCCCAACAGTTCAATTCAACCAAATTTCATTTTAGAAGAGGAAACATCTATTTAAAAAAGGAGAAAGCTAAAAAGGCAGGTAAAAAGAATCCCTTCAAGATATGTGGAAATGGAAGTTCAGAAAAATTCAGTAGTATTGATTACCTAAGGTGTCATTGAATCTAATAGAATGCCAGTATGTATTACAAACGAAACCAAACAAATTGTCTTTCCCCAAATGTACCAGAATGAGCTCTGGTTTTGGCAAAGTGGAACAAATTATTTGCATCACTGAAGAAAATGTAGGGATGCTACCCATTTTGGAAAAGTTGTATTCAGGAAAGTATCAGAGAAACACAATCAAATGAAAAGTGGAGAGAGATGAAGTTATGGGCTGAATAGAAATATTATTTTCATGTTGTTTACTTAGTACATTTCTAGGCCATCTTTTGTTCATTTTTGGTCCCCAAAGTGATTTGAAATACACTTAAAAACATAATAGCATAAAATCACAAGTTGTTAGAGTTCATATTAGAGGGACAAGCAGACACCTCCCCACATCCAGTTGAACTACCATGGCACCACTTAGACTAAGCTGAAGGTCCACCAGAACAGGCAGGTCTTTTATCAATCCAGAATTCTCTTAAGGAAATAGGTTGGTGTTAATTCCTGCAAGGAGCCATTCCATAGAAAAGAAAATCAAAAGATTCCCACCATCATGATTGTTTGGGGGTTTTGGGGTTCATTCTTTTATTGTGATAATGTTAGATGTTTTAAATGGTTTTATGGTTGATGTTTTATTGTCTTATATGTTGTGAACCACAGCAAGCCAGCTCTTGCAGGGAGCAGTGGTATATAAATGTAATTCTAAATAGATAAATTATTGATCTAACAAAAATATGCAGCTTATCAATGAAAACAGCCAACCTTCAAAAGAACTGGAAGGTAGTGAATGTAATATTATTTTTCAAGAAGGTGATCCAGAAGAGATACAGGCCAGTTGGTCTAATGTCTGTTCTAGATATGTCTGTGGAAACTGTTATAAAGTTTTCTATTTTGATTATAAATTATAAAGTTATAAATTATAAATGATTCATAGTTTGCAAGAATTAGCACTGTTTCTGTAAAGGTAAATCTTATCTCAGCCCACCAGCCTTTTGGAGTTCCCTGAGAGGGTTAACAAACATATAGACAAGGGTGATCCAGTTGACCTAGACCTTGTACAAACACACAAAGCTTTTAAAGCTTTGCCAAGGTCAATGTTGGCCACTATGGCTGGCAGTGACTCTTAGTCTCAACTTGCAGTCTTTCATATCATCTCCTACCTCCTGCTTTTACCTGAATTAGATTATCATCATCAACAATAAAGTTAATTTGGAGCATTATTTATCTCTACAAAAATCCACCCACTCATGTTCCTTCTACTTCTTCTGTCTCTATGACATTGACCCTTCTCTCACATCTCTAGGTTTTTCAGCAATTCAAGGCTGTCTATAGAAATATTACCTATATTTGAATATTTGGTTAATATACCAGAGTTTTGTCCAGTCATAGATACTGAGTGCAGTAAATAAATCTCCCAAGTAGTATATTGCAAGAAAAGTAAGCTTTAATTGATTCAAGAAAATCAAGTTCACATCCAGGTTGCAACTGAAAGGACACACATACACACACAGAGAGAGAGAGACAGACGGAGAGAAAAGACTAATTTGAAGAGTAAGGATAGGAAGAAACCAGGAAAATGTTGTTCATTTTGGTTTGTGGCATGCTCAGTTTGTGAGCCACAAACCATCACGAACTTTTAAGAGCTAAAATGTTTCAGTTCATGAAGTCCATGACTACTGTAAAATGCCTCCCTCATAATCTAGAGACACCAGACTCACAAGTGTTCTCCCACTGATTTTCCTCTACCTGCCCTCCAAGTCTGGGGAGTTTAGATTTATGGGGTCCAAGTTATGCCCCCAAGAAGGTGCCCTAACTTCCATCTTCCAATGGAGGAGGAAAACAAAAAACAAAAACAAATGCAGGCATAGTAGAAGCCCTGCAAAACAGAATCAAAGTCCCAGAGAATATCTGAAGTAGAAACTGAAGGGGGGGGGGTATCTTTGCAATCCCAGTAGAACTAATGTAATGTACTTGTGCCCAGCAAAATCCAGTGCCATTGTAGTATAGTACGGAATATTGCTCTAAGCATGGAGAAGGCACTGGAAGCCCTGCAGAATCTGTGCAATATAGTAGTGCTCAACAGAACCCAGGGCTAATGTGGCAAAGCCAGCTCAACAGGACTGATGTCAATGTGGCAATCTCAATAACAATCTAAGCATGGGGGCATTTGCAAGACCAGCAGAACCAGTAGAATGTACAGAGTGCCCAGCAGAAGCCAGTACCACTGGCACTACAAGTTTAAAAGGACTCATCCCAAAGGACAGAGTTACAAATCCAAGCAAGGGGTGTGTGGGGGATTTTGGAAGTGCTGTGCAAGAATTTTGGAAGAACCCTTCTTGAAACTGACTACTTTGAGACTGACAACAGTGTCTACAAGGCTGGAGAATTGTACCTCCCTGAAGTTTGCTAAATGTTTTGTTTGAGCAGAGACATTCTGTCCATTCAAAAACCTACATGAACCTCTACAAACTGATTGAGGTTCATGGAAGGTTTGTGCTGGCTGACCTACCACAAACTTCAGTTCATGAATCACAAACTGGCCAGAATTCATCATAGACTTTAGTTAGTGAGCCAGTTCATGCCCATCCCTACTAAAGAGTACTTTTCTTATCACAAATGGCCAGCTTGTTTGGCATCATGTGTATGGAAGTATGAGAACAATTCAGCTAAAGAAGAAACCTGTGAGACACGTGTATCCATGAAAGGCCATGTGTAGCAAGTGAGATGACAAAATGAGAGGAGTCAGAGGGAAGTTCTCAGGATAAGACAAAGAAAGTCTTCCTATTCAAGGAGAAAACATCTAAAAATACTTAGAAAGATATAGACCCCCCCCCCCAACATGTCCAGACATGTTGAGTCACTCACTCCAACAACCTGAACTTTATACTTAATGCTTCTTAACTATGTTTTTCCAGCACTCATCTTTGCTCTTTTCTTTTCTGATTTGTCCCTTCTCTTTTTGCTTGTAAAACAATGTGTCAAAGATGCTGTGGAAATCCAAAGTGGTTTGAATGGCCGCTTCCTTTTCCTTTCTTATTGTAGTTATTTATACTGCTCTTTAAGATTTCAGATGGACAGTTTTTCGTTTATGTCTCATTTATCTAATTATCCTCGCTAGCCTGAGAAGAGTTAAACTTTTCTACATTCATTGAAGTAATTAGAAGTCATTAGAATTCTGCTTACAGAATTATACTGCAAATTTCACAACCCTGTGAGATGAACTGTTTTTTTTTCTCCCCCAGGCTGGGAAATGACTCTTAAGCAGGTTAGTGTGTTATAGTGGGTGATAGTGTTGGACTAGTATCTGGGAAACCAAGGTCAGATTGCCCACTTTGGCCGTTAGGTGACCTTGGGCCTGTCACACTCTCTAAGATTTGTTGTGAGGATAAACTGGAGGACAGGACAAGAACATAAATAACTTTGTATCCCCATTGGAGTGAAATAAAATAATATATACAGAATAGTAACAAACAAGAGTGGAACATCTGAGGTACTACAGAGGAAAAGCAATTTTTTTATGCTAAGCAACACATAGGCATTATAAATCTTTAGTAAATGGAAATGATATAAATACAAAGTTTTGAAGATTGGTTCTGTATAATATAGAATCATAAAATCATAGAATCATAGAGTTGGAAGGGGCCATACAGGCCATCTAGTCCAACCCCCTGCTCAACACAGGATCAGCCCAAAGCATCCTAAAGCATCCAAGATAAGTGTGTATCCAACCTTTGCTTGAAGACTGCCAGTGAGGGGGAGCTCACTGGCAGGTGAGCCAGTGAGCTCAAGGTGAGCCAGTGAGCCAGTGAGCACAAGGTCAAGTTTAATCATCCTAACACCTTTATTACCCATAATTCATAGGCCATTTTGAGCCTGGTGTTGTATCTCCTCTATTAGATATTCTATGACATAGTTATCTGCTGCTTAGGTCTTAGAGAAAACATTTTTATTTCTGTATCAATATGCAGATATTCTCAGACAATTAACCATGGCAAATGAATATGAAACAGAATATTCTTTGTTACAGTTTCTTGAAATTATTTTTATTAATCAACAAATTTTTGGGAAAAATATGTGTCATAATTTTTCTTCCTATAAGGGATAGCAGGGAACCCAATAAAAACTCAGAAATTAATGAACCTAATTCCATCTTAGTTGTGTCATGGTCAAAAATCTGGCCACTGACAAGTTTCTTCATTATTGTAGCTCTCATCAAACTTTTAAAGGTTGAGAGAAATAACTTAATGGTTTGCAAATCACAGTTCTGAAAAGGGTGTGTCGTCTCTGATCATTTCTGGAAACTTGATAATAATAGAAAACTGGGCCTATCAGCACCAATGTAACATGTCCTGAGTGATCTTAATCTAGCTGTAGCAAACAGGATCATAAACTAGAATGGATCCCATTCACAGTGCAGTGCCACCCACCACCTCAGCCTGCATGAACAAAGGGTACAGTGTTCAGTTTGTATAACTATTCAGGGATGCCAGCCTCCAGGTGGGATTTGGGGATCCCCTGTCTCCTTTCTAGACTGCAAAGATTACTTCCCCTGGAGGAAAGAGCTGCGTGGGATGGGGACGGTGTTGCCCCCCCTCTCAGTGGCACACCCAAGGGAGGGCCAATCAGGCAGGGAGCGAGTTGTCTGCATGCAATTTGAACCGATTGGCCCTCATTGGCAGTATGCAATTTGAACTGATTGGCCTTCATTGGCACTGTGCTCTTTCTCCCTTTGTGGCACATCCTTAGGGAAGGCCAATCAGGTAGGGAGTGAGTTGTCAACTTGAACTTTATTATGTTTAGTAATAGTGACAATTTAATACAACTTAAAAACTCAGATGGTTGTGTGGTTTCTACTGGCTGATTTCACAGAGAAACACTGGTGACAAGTTCTGTTGTTTTTAATATCAAAACATTGTTTTTGAGTCTGAATGTTGTTCATCTGATAGACAATATACTTTTCAACAGCAAATATAAAACTTTTAAAAAGTTGGCCTATTTTATATTGTTTACACATATATAAACCTTCATCACAACTAGATAGACTTGAACTCCCTGGAGAATGTGATTAGCTAAACTTGGGGGAAAGAAAAAAAAAAGACAGCATTTGATGAAGTGGCCCTGCAGGAGTTGGCTAGAGGAAGAACATGGGTTAGTTGTTGCTGACTCTGTATCTCCTAATCATTCTATTAATCACAAAATCAAAAACAGAGTGGTAGGTGATTGCATGCATGTGCTAATTAATTTGGATGCGTGGGGGAGGGAAGCTGATGGAAAAACAGAAGGCCTAGCAAAGAATCACAGAATCATAGAATCTGTAAAAGCTCCCGCAGTATTAGCATAATGGAATCATAGAGTTGGAAGGGGTCATACAGGCCATCTAGTCCAACCCCCTGCTCTACGCAGGATCAGCCCTAAGCATCTTAAAGCATCCAAGAAAAGTGTGCATCCAACCTTTGCTTGAAGACTGCCAGTGAGGGGGAGTTCACCACCTCCTTAGGCAGCCTATTCCACTGCTGAACTACTCTGACTGTGAAAATGTTTTTCCTGATATCTAGCCTATATTGTTGTACTTTAAGTTTAAACCCATTACTGCATGTCCTCTCCTCTGCAGCCAACAGAAACAGCATCCTGCCCTCCTCCAAGTGACAACCTTTCAAATACTTAAAGAGGACTATCATGTCCCCTCTCAACCTCCTTTTCTCCAGGCTGAACATTCCCAAGTCCCTCAATCTATCTTCATAGGGCCTGGTCCCTTAAATAAAAGGGTAAGGGCAATGTGGGAGGAGAAAGGGCGGGCTCTGTCTGGGATAAAAACTTGGAGGTCCCATCCAGGGCCAAGCAGCCAATGGGGAGCCACACAGGGGAGTCACCACGCAGACACGGCAGGGGAGTCATTGGCAGGGGAGTCACCGTGCAGATACTGAAGGATGGCCGTGCGGTAAGTCCTCCGCCCGGGTTCTCCTCCCACTGGGGAAAGAAGCAGGGAGGCCGCGTTGAGGACTAGGTTTAGAAAGAACTGCTGGAAGAGTGCCAACACAAAACAAAGAGTCACATTTGAGGATGGAGGGATCAAGCCAACTTTTTACCTTGATTTTGGGCTTATGCTCTCTGTAGGACCTGAGACATGTAAAATATTATATATTTTACTGAGCCACAGTCAAAATACCTTTTGGATCTATCTCAGGCTAAACATTGAAATGCTGGGGGAAATTTTTATAGCACTCTATCAAGCAGGTTCTGCCTACAATGCCACAGCAATCTTCTTAAACTGAATGCTGAGAGTTTTTGCATTTCAAACTCAATTTTCAGAGGAGTTGATATTACTTTTCCAGTGGCTTCAGGTAGAACCAGATTGTCAGGGTTGCTATAGCAATTGTCTGGTTGATCAAATCAAGGTCTGGAATAATAAAAAAGGGGAAGGTTATTTCAAAGATTATTGCAAGCAGCATGCACCCACAAAAATCTTTATTTGACCAAGAGAGGAAGAGAAGGAGGAGGACTATATAGAAATGGAATTGCAGATACAGTGAGAAGTAAACAGATGGTAGAATAAAAAGAGAAGACACAGAGACGTAATGTGCCTTTTGCCTACTTGTATTCAGTTAGAGAGCCAGCTTGGTGTAGTGGTTAGGAGTGCAGACTTCTAATCTGGCATGCCGGTTTCGATTATGCACTCCCCCACATGAGGCCATTTGGGTGACCTTGGGCTCACCACAGCAATGGTAAAGCTGTTCTGACCAAGCAGTAATATCAGGGCTGTCTCAGCCTCACAGGGTGTCTCTTGCGGGGAGAGGAAAGGGAAGGCGACTGTAAGCTGCTTTGAGATTCCTTCGGGTAAAGAAAATAAGCATATAAGAACCTCCCCTCCCCTTCTTCTTCTTCTTCTTCTTCTTCTTCTTCTTCTTCTTCTTCTTCTTCTTCTTCTTCTTCTTCTTCTTCTTCTTCTTCTTCTTCTTCGAATCCTCTGGTCCTGAGAGGAAATTGAATGATACATCTCAATTCTTTTATTTTGAACAGTTCTGATAGTATAATTCAAACCTTAATTCACTGTCTATAAACCGCTGGGGGTTAGCAGAAAATTACGCATAATTGATTATATGTGAACTGAGGGTATGTCTTGTAAAATTCTAAAAGGCAATGAGATATTTGTTTGGAAACTATTATTGGCATTGGCATTTCTTGGACCCAACAAGCGAGAGAAGTTACACAGTTAATTGTGTGGACAAATTCCATTCACATCAATGTGACTTTAGAAATAGATTCCAATTGACCTTTGAATCTATCTACTTCCAATGCCTTTAAGTAATGGAACTGTTTCCTTTGTTGGTGTGAACTAAAGCCAACAAACCGTCGACTCCTCAAAGTGTCCAAGCAAAAGGAAAAGGAAATCTTGTGGCCGATTAAATATGTTTTCACAATCTAATACATTGTTTGATTGTGTTATTTATTGAAACCAATATAAAGGCTGACGAAATAAGTAGTAATCAGAAGTAATTAAAACAGGGTCCAAGGTAAGTGCCTGTTTTCAACAGGAATGCTTTCTCAGTGATTACTTCCTATAAATAATAATAAACGTACAATTTCATGCATGTATTAATAAATGAAACACTGGATAATGACAGTTCTCTTTCCCAAGCACCAGGGGTAAACCCTTTCTTTCACACATACAGCCTCCCAATATCATGCCTTGAATAAATCTTTGTTGGTCTTAAAGGTGCTACTGGACTCTGATTTTATTATATTTTCAATGTACCTTGATAAAGTGTTGGCTTTTACAACTAAATATATGTATGTCTACCCACATTTGTACTGGTATGTTTACAAAGCGCAACAAGTGGCGCAGGGTGGTAAAACAGCCGACATGCTGTCTGAAGCTCTGACCATGAGGCTGGGAGTTCGATCCTAGCAGCCGGCTCAAGGTTGACTCAGCCTTCCATCCTTCCGAAGTTAGTAAAATGAGTACCCAGCTTGCTGGGGGGTAAAACGATAATGACTGGGGAAGGGAATGGCAAACCACCCTGTATTGAGTCTGCCACGAAAACTCTAGAGGGCATCACCCCAAGGGTCAGGCATGACTCGGTGCTTGCACAGGGGATATCTTTACCTTTACACATACAGCCACATACATACACAGAGAGAGAGAGACAGGGAGGGAGAGAGAAATATTTATAAAAATCACTGTTGGGTTTCAGGAGAAAAATAGGAAAAATACATGTCTGGATGGAAGGCTCCTTTTGTAAATGAATTCATATATATTGGTATACTAGAGGCAAAGGCCTGTGTACCCAGGAATACAACGGGCAGTATAATGCAAGCCTGCACTGTGGCCTTCCTGGGGGGGGGGGGAGGCCACATGGCAAAAGCTCCTGCCCAACCTTGGACTCTTGAGGCACTGCTCCAAACCCCAAGGAACATTCCTGACCCAGGGGTCACCATCCTCCAGCTGAAGCCTGGAAATCTCCTGGAACTGCACTATAGAGATCAGCTCCAGAGGGGAAAATGGATGTTTTTGAGGGGAGACTCTACAAGGACAACTTGTAGAGTTGCCACTGTTCAGGCATGCCAGTCTCCAGGTGGGACCTGGAGAACCCCCAGAATGAAAGCTCCTCTGCAGAACACAGAGATAAGTTCCCCAGGAGGAAAGGGGACAGGGGCTGTGTGGCACTTCCCTCTACACACATATGTACACACACACAGAAAACACGGAAGACAAAAGTATTCCTTTCTTCTGAAATTGCAAACTTTATTAACTACACAATCATCTCTCCATTTAGGAAATATATGAGTGTCTCCCTCCTTGGATTGCTCTGAAAAGCCATTGGCCAGAAGATCCAAATGTAAAGGAAAATAATTCCATAACAGTCAACGAGCAAGTCAGAAAAGACAGTATTTTCCTGCAACAGATTCTTCTGCCTGTGCTCTCGCTACATCTCTTTAAGGCAATGACAATCTGTAAAGCTTATTGTAGCGGTTATGAGCAGTAGTTTTTAATGTGGCGAGCTGGATTTGATTCCCTGCTCCTCAATGTGCTGGGTGACCTTGGGCTAGTCACAGTCCAGTTTGAAACTGTTCTCACAGAGCAGTTTTTCTCAGAGATATCTCAGCCTCGCCTACTTAACAGGGTGTCTGTTGTGGGGAGAGGAAGGGAAGATGATTATAAGCCACTCTGAGACTCCTTTGGGCAGTGAAAAGCAGGCTATAAAACAATTCTTCTACTGGGAAGGTGCTACTACGGGGAAGTTGCTATTCAGAAACAGTGTTCTCCCTCTCCACATGTGCCTATGGCCTCATGATACTTCTGTGTCCCCTTTACAGTTTCCCCATTTTCCATGTCATTGGTCTCAAATTTGTTTTGTTGTGATGTTCTTGGAAAGACTGCAGCAAGACCAAGGGGAAATCCATATGGAAAGGGAAAGTCTCAATCTTCCCATGTCAGCATTATGTTCCCTGCTTCAATTGCCTATGATGGCTACCC
The DNA here is from genome assembly GCF_049243985.1 of Paroedura picta. Taxonomy (NCBI): domain Eukaryota; kingdom Metazoa; phylum Chordata; class Lepidosauria; order Squamata; family Gekkonidae; genus Paroedura; species Paroedura picta. Next base: position 67,161,557 of record NC_135369.1, read on the forward strand.
TTTTTGGGACTAAACTACCATAGTGAGCCATTCCTGCATGAGGACCATCACTTACTAATGAGTAAACATTTCCAAGGCAGAGTAATTTCCTTGGGACCGTGGATCCCAGAGGGCCAGCAGGGGGGCATTTTGGGGCCTTCTTCAGCCTCCCACCTTCAGAGGGCTCTCAGAGGTTCCCCCAGCTCCCCCCCATGTCCTCTGAGTTGAATGAGGCCAAGAGGCAATGGCAACTTACTGGTAGCAGGGCATACTCTGAGGCTGCCTCCTCTTTCACCCTGCAAACTTCTGAAACTGTATGTGAAATTGATATGTGAACTTGTAGATATGATGTTAATTGTTGGAATCTGCTATGAGAGTATTGTTAGAGAGGGGCAACCTAGAAATAGAAATATACATAAATATATGCATAGAAAAGAGCAAAAGTCCAGTAGCACCTTAAAGACTAACAAAATTTGTTGCAGTGTGTCATGTTCCCAGATCATTTCTGCATGAGGAATTTGCCCCTGGACAGCCTCTGATTGCTGACGAGTTTTACAGCCACCTCCACATGACATTGCCTGCATTCCAAGGCTGTCTTGCATTTTGCCCACATTTGCCTTGGGATGAGGGAAATGGCAAAAAGTGGATTTGCCACCTTTTATCTCACATCCAATCTTACATCGCTGCCAGTGAGCAACCACAGGCAAGCCTGTATGGAGGGGGAACGGTGCGATAGTCTCTGTAATGTTGTCCCACCCTTGCACCCTCACTCCCCTCTCAATTTCCTGCTCCAAGTTTTTTTTTAATGTCATGGTCTGCGTTGCAGCGCGATCACAAAACTACATTGTCAAAGATAAAGTAAAATCTTTTGCAAAGTGTCCATGGTCTTTTTTTGATCCGGTAGTACAGGAAATAGCTCCGATTGTGTTTTCTGAAAATGGTAAATGAGCTAGGAATGATGGGGGGGGGGAGGGTGATTGAGCAGCCTCCTCCCTATCATACAGGGGTCTGAGCGTTTTGTTTTTAAGTCAACCGTTTATACCAAATGTCTTTTTGGGCTTCAGTTACCTTGTCCAGCCTTCTCACAACTCAGACAGGCAGAACTCAGCCCCAGTTGTGTTTTCTGGAGATTCTAACAGTATGAGGTTTTGTGAGTCATTGCTCACTTATTCAGATACCCTACCATAAATTTTGTGTCTTTAAGGTACTACTGGACTCTTGCTCTTCTCTACTTCTACAGACAGACAAACACGGTTACTCATTTTAATTAATCATCTATATATGAATAGTGGAGTCAACCAGATCCGAGGACATTTATATGGAAGAGTGAATGGGCAAGACAGATCTTTTGAAAAAAATGAACAATGGCCCAGGATTGCAGAAAAATCTGAATGGCAAAACACTAGCGAGACTTTCTTCTTTCAGACAGGCTTGCTCCTGTTTTCGCCTTGTTGTGCATCATGACAAGAAAGAAGAAGTGGATTCTCCTGTATTCTCTCATCATGGGACAATGGGGATGAAAGCTCACGCCAACCACTGGAGAGCTACAGGTTGCTGCTGACATCATGAGGAAGCAGCATTAAAACCTGCAAACAATGGAAGGCTGGGAAGGGGCAAATTCCTTGTGCGGAAATGATCTTTGTTTCACCAGACTTCTGCTTCTTCAGTAGATTCAAGAAACCAAATAGGAAGAATGTGTGAATAGTGGCCAGAAGAAAGTACCTCACAGCTACAATGTCCCAGAAGAATTCTTCATAATAAAGTTACCCTGGATCATTCCTAAGGATCAAGGAGGAAAGTTGCTCTTTTGAGGTACAACCTATGTGAAATTATGAAGAATTCTTCTAGGACTGGTGTATAGGGCCAGGGCTACATCTAAGGATGGAACATTCTGAAATCTGATGTCTATACTGGAAAGCTCCCTTAGGCCAGGTGGGCTTTTTCTATGTTTTCATGACCTGATCTAGGATTTTCTGTCTACCAGAAGGATTGTGGCCACTGTATTAACAGCAGTTCTCAGATGGAGATGTCATAATTTAACAAAACATACAGAGAATAACTAGTACTTAAGTGCTGCATCACTATGCTTTCACCGAATAACTAATATAGCCTTGCAACAACATGAAAGGACGTCCTTTGTAAAGGTGGCAGCATTGAGCCATGACTGAACTTTCTGATGCTTGAACAGCAACCCGTTTTTTTTCTTTAAAGAAGCCACATGGAATGTGAAATAATGAATCCTTTGGGAAGCTTCTATACCAACAGGCAGCACGTATTAAGAAAGAAGCTATTATATTCTTTGGTTTATTGAGTCAGAGCAGTATAATCCTTCCACTTCTGCCTTTGTGCAGAACAGTGGGGAGGTCTCGTCGTTCAATAAATTGATGCAACGTGCCTCAGCCTCCATCCCTGGTCCTACCACCATCAGTTGGAAATAATTCCTGAAATAGTGAAACTGCCTTTTCCCTCCCATTAAGAACCTGTGGCTAAATCAGATCAATGATGATTGTAAAATAACCCTAGTTCTTTAAAAATGTACATTGCAACTCAGTGGGAACTTAGCTTTGATGGTCCATGAACACATGAAGCAGCCTGGAATGCAGGCAGGGATGCAGAGTTTTATGACGTTGCATGCTTTGAGGTTTTATCAGGTGAAGGTTTTTTAAATGGTTGTTCACTTTAACGACTTTGTCTTTATATGTAATTATTTTTATGCTGTGCCATGATTGTATCATGTTTGATTTTATAAGCAGCATCAGTCAGGTTCAATGGAAAGACAGCACAGACATTTTCTAAACAATCAGTGAGTGAGGGTGGAGTGAGGCAATGCACCCCCAGAGCCGGACCTTTTCTGCAGGAGAAGGGCTGGAGTTTCCATGGGTATGTGTGGGGGGATTCCTCTGTCAAGTGAGCTATTTGGGTGTCACTGCAGTGGCTCTGTGTGACTGCCTGTCATAGGTTTACAGGCTGGCATGAGAATCTTCATCACCTGAACTCTCAGGAGAGTGCAATTCCTGGGTACTTCTACAGTAGAGGGTGTTGTATTACCTTTGCACCACCCTGTGTGGTGCTCTGCAGTTGGATGGAGGCATGGTGATGGCAGACTTGTCAGCATACCATGACAAATGGCTGACATGGGAATGTCTCTAGAGTGCTGCTGTATGAATGCTGGACTTGGGTGGTATTACTGGGCAAAGCAGTGCAATTGTACTCTCTGTTTTCTTGGATCTGAATCTTCTGGCCATTTCATTTCTATGGTGAGAGGACACAGATGAGAGAGCATAGGATACCAAACCTCCTGTGCCAGTAGAGGTGGGCAAGAGAATCTGTACCAAGGCTGGGTCTGTTTGTGTTGGTGCCATATTCATTTACTAATGTCAATACATAAATTACACTCTTACTTTTTTACTGGTGCCTCTTGGTAAACCCAACCAGTACAAGTAGTTCAGCAGCTGTTTGTGGTATCAGCAAGGACTCGATATATTTCAAGGTTTTTGAGCTGACCTTGATGGCACAAACTAGTTCAGTCTTGTGGGAATTCAAAACCTAATTTGACCCTGGCTACTATATGGATGGGAGATCATCATGGAATGCCAGGGTCATGACACAGAGGCAGGCAATGGCTAACCATCTCTTTTGCCTTGAAAATCCTATGGAGTCACCATATGTCAACTGTGTCTGGAAGTTTTATACAACTCATTTTTCCATTAGCAGATTTATTGTGAGAGCATTTATCCTACATATTTTGCAAGGTTCCTATTACCATTTTGTAAAAGGAACAACACTCATTTTGTACCCTGTATGGATTTCATCCAGGTCAACATGTGAGAGAATCTGAATTTGTGGAACCAGTGAACTCCAAGCAATATCAGCAGAAAAGTCGGAGATATTCTATTTGCTTTAACTGTAAGAAAAACTGACGAGCATTTCAGCACTCAAATGGGCTTTTTATTTTAAACAGCCACTAAAAAAGCAATTAAAAAGCTTTTGTTTGCTGAGTGTTGTGTGTATTATTATGCCTGCCACTGCAGATATTCAAAGTGACTGTCAGAGAAGCCCCGGTCGATGAATGGCAGGCAACCATTTTCTGCTGCATAAATTGATATGAATTAAAGAGACCTACTTACATTTTTGGGGAAGGCACTGGCAAACCACCCCGTATTGAGTCTGCCATGAAAATGCTAGAGGGCGTCACCCCAAGGGTCAGACATGACCCGGTGCTTGCACAGGGGATAACTTTACCTTTTTTACTTACATTTTAACTCCATGAAGCAAATCAGAAAAGTATGGGCTTGCCAAGAAGAAACCAAGGTGAATGACCCTCTTGTCCTGCTGCTAATAAGAATGAAAACACTTTATTAATGTAACCTGAGGAACATGCATGAGGTTTCCAATGAAGATGCCAGATGTGGGGAAAAGAAGCTACCAAGAGTCTTCTGAGGGGCTAGATGGTTGCACTACCACCTTCATTTCCTGATGTGGGCCTTGTTTTAAATATGATGTGGGAGCATTGGCAGATGATCTTTCTATCATGGCCGCATTTCTCCGTTCCCCTATAATCCATGCCTTTGTCAAGCGCAGTTATTCTTTTGCTGTATTTATTAGAGAAACTGCACATTTTTCAGCAAAACTGTTGAGCAGGCAAACTTACTGTGTTTGACACAATCAAACTTCGCGCCAATAAGGATATGTTTGGATAGCTGCTAAAGCCCATTCGTATCTGATCAGGAGATCAATGAGAGTTGGGTATTGAATCTGGCCACTCAGCTAAATAGCTACACAGTGGAGTTGTAAAATGGAGTAGCTAGAGATTATTTCTGTCCCCTTCCCTCTATGCTAGGCCTGAGATACAATGGTTTTAATCTCAGCATTATGAGAGGCAGAGGGGAGAGAGCTGGAGAAAGGAAACATACTTTTTTCTGCAACCCAAACTGAAATAAAAATGCAGATATTTAAGAAAATGTATAATTTATACACAAAGGCTGTAGGGGAAACACTGCATTGCTTTCAGAATTTAACTACCTGTCTAATAGCTTGAGTAAGGAAATGGAAGGCACTCAGCTGGATTTTTGATCCTCTCCCTAGCCCCACCCAACTTTCTGTATCTCAGTAGATATAAGAGGCAGCAAGGTTTCCACAATTGGGAAATCAAATGAATTAAGCTTTCAACTGTTCATCTGGGAGAGTGCGTCTGATCCCTTCCCATAAAAATTCCTTACTCATCTTTGATACCCATTCATTCCACCAGAGCTACCTTGAGCAGTTTTCTGGAGAGGTAGACAATAAATAACTTTTCCCTTATGTCTCCAGGTGACATAGTCTCAAGATTTAAAAGATAAAAAAACAATAAAAAACACATAAACTAACCTTTAAAAAAATGGTTGTGTCTTAACCCCTCATTATAAGGACCCACAAATAAAATGGCTACACTGTGCCTCCTAAACACCTCTAAAACTGGTATCTCCATTTACCTCCTTAACAAACCTGTTCTACAGTGGGGGCCATGCATAAGAAATGAAGACTAGTAGGCACCAAGGGAGTCATCCTAAGCAGGGAAGTAACTCTAATAGATTCAAATTGAGTTGCCTAGTCATACAGTGTACAGATTCATTGCACACTTATACATGAATCATGTATAAATGAATCAGTTCTAAGTTACCACTCGATAAATAGTCATCTACATCTATACTTGCTGTTATTTATTATTTTATTTATTTACTTTATTTATATCCCACTCTTTACCCAAATGAGGCCCAAAGCGGCTTATGTCATTCTACTCTTCTCTTTTTTTCTCCCTCACAACAATCCTGTGAGGTAGGCTAAGGTGAGAATGTATGGTCACTCCCCAAGTTTCATTCAGCAAATTTCCATGTCACAAGTGGAGATTCAAACCTGGAATTCACAGATTCTAGTCAGATACTTTATCTACCATTCCACACTGACTCTCCAAATGGATGTAAGTGGTGTAAGTGTGAAGTAGACAATCAACTGCACTTTAAACGCCTTACAAATGTTATCTCACAGTAGCAAAGTATAAAAGATGATAAAAATCCAGGCCTTCGATGGCAAACTCATTGTGATACGCAGTGTGATGAGACCTTTAGAGCCCATGGCTGCATGCTTAATAACAAAATGACAGAAACACATCAGATGTCACAAAATTTTACCAATCTGTTATCTAACACTAATTTTACAATTTACTTTCTTAGCACAAAAATGCTATTTTAATTTACTAGCTCATTTTGAATAAGAATAAGAGAAGGCTTTATACCTGGCTTTGCTTGAAGTACTTCAAAGATTTTATTGCTCATGCTATGGTACACACTGAAGTAATTGTGTAATTAAGACGTAATGTCAGGGCAATAGAACATGGCTGACAAGATAATAGTCTCCTGCAGATATATAAATGTCAAGGCAAAGCTGACAGATATGTAGAAAGAATACACACACAAAAAGAAAAAAAATAAATTAAGTTTTGTTTGCATTCTGAAGTGGTAACTTGCAATTGGCTTGAATTTAATCACTCTGTTCCCAGTGATTGCCTCACATCACCAGAAAGAGCGCAATATCCAGCTTTACTCAGTGGGTGCTGAGATCTTTTATAAATCTGTCGAGAGCTGACAGAGTGGAAACTGCATGAAGCCCAGCATGATGGGTAGGTTCTGAGTTTAATTGAAGACCTGGTCCCAACTTTAAGTTACTAGTTTTAAATGACAGAAGCCACAGTTAAAATTCAGCATGAGAGAAAGTTATGGTTTGGTTTCAGACATTAAAAAAAAAAATCTTCACTAGATTGTGTGCCGTTCCCTGGAACAGTGGTGACTATGTCAGCAGAAGTGTGGATGGATATACCCATAAACAAGTCCTCGCTTTGTGACCCCTTATATCTATAAACAAGTCCTATTTTGTGTTTCTTTAATAGTAGAATTATAGAGGGTATCTGCTACACTTAATATTTCTGGAAAGGGTTAGGTGGAGGAGCTTGTCACATGGCTTAACTGCCACTCAGTGCTTAACACCAACTCAGGGCGGCTGTCCTGCCCCTGAGTGCCTCCTCCTCCAACTGGCTTGCCTGTCTGTCCAGCAGCCAGCCAACTGCGTTCTATCCTCCACTCCCATCCCCTCCCTTCTCCTTCCACTTCCCTTTGGGGCTTGGAGGCTGCAGATCCCTGGTGCATGAGAGCTGCCCCCGCCGGTGAGTTCCCTGTTTGGGGCCTCCAGCCTGCAGCCTTTCCAGGGTCTGAGGGGAGGGAGAGGCCATCCGCAGAGTTCTTCCACCACCACTCCCAATACACCTGTTGTATTCCTGAATGCAACGGGCTTGGCCCCTAGTATAGCATATGTTACATTCTTTGCATAAATACATCCCAAGGACAATTTAGGTGTATCACATAGAGACATCTCTCACATAGAGATCTCATGGCTACATTACAAACATGGATACTATCCAAACTACCAAGTATCTCAAGAAAACACTGATAAGGTATTTCTGAATATATATCAAGCCTTGGAGTACCCAAACATACATCGCTATTGGTGAATTGATAGCCTAGACCAGTGGTCCCCAACGCCCGGTCTGGAGAGAATCCGGAGAGAGGTACCAGTCTGTAGAGTCTCATTACCCCCCAGCCTTGCCTAGATGTGCCTGGAAGGAGAGGGGGGGCTTCCTTAGCCCTCCCCCCTGGAAACAGGCTTTTGCACCACCCGCCCAAAGCCTCCCAGAAAAGATAATGGGGCAAGTATCTCCAGGGCAAGAAGGCTGCTGTTAAGGGAGAGGGAAGGGGGGGGGGACAGGAACAGCTGCTTTCCCTGCAATCTTTGAAATGCTTTCTGGGGAGGGAGGAAGCCCCCTTGGAGCACTTCGGAGCATGAATTTGCCTCTGTCTCCTTTCCCCCCTCCCTCTGGCCATTTGTGAAGAGGGCCAAGCACGTGGGAGGGATTCCTGTGTGCAGTCACCCGTGAGCAGCCCCATCCTGGAGCTGTCCTGGAGAGAGGGCAGAGCCCGGCTGAAGCAGTCTGGTCCCTCCATCCAGATCTGGGTGCTGTGCCTGGTAGGAATGGCAGGAGGGTCTCCTCTCCACTTCCACCTTCACCTGCAGTCCCGAAAGAGTTAAGCTTAGCCACCACTTCCTAGAGAGGCCAAATAAGAAGGGGAGGGAATGAGGCTTGGCCACTGAACGGCTAAATGGATGGGGGGTGGGGCAGCCTGGCAGCTTGAGGATACTGGGGAGTTTTCCTCACAAATAAGTCATGGGGGGAGGATTGACTCGACCGCAGACCTCCTGCATACCTGCCAGGAAAACCTAGGGGTTCCCAGACCCCTGGTTGGGAATGATTGGCCTAGACAAATAAACATGAGAAGGAGATAAGCATTTGCAAATCCATATATCCATTTTTCACTTTATGGATTTTTCAAAATAAATCTTTCCCATTGTTCAGTTAGCCCCTTTCAAGGCAAGACTAAGTAAATATGTGAGTGCTTGGCTTAGATTTAAAGACATGGCTGAACTGACCAGGTAAAAACTGTAGGGAAGGCAGATAACACATTATCTTATTCGTAAGAACTAGGAGCATTTCTGCACCATTTAAATATAGTGTAGCATTTATCATTATATTGTGTCGTTATATTGTGGCCCCTCCACATGACGTCGCCAACATCCAGCATTCAAGCAGCAACAGGCCAGCTATATCCACCATTTTGAACCACTAGTTGCTGAATCTCAAAAAAGTAGATTCACCAACTTAAGTAGCGCTACCTACCAGAGAGCAACTAGCAGGCCACCAGCAAAATAATGTATGGAGGCAAAGAAGCACTATCTTTGCCTCCAATATCTTGCCCTCGACCCACCTCCCTTTCCCTTCTCCCAGGGATGGGAGTTTTTTTTTTTTTAAGTGACCGAATAGGCATTCATTTGTGCGGGCAAAGACAAAAAATTGTTTTCCTCAAAGTTGTAGCACAAAGCATGCCTCTCCAAGCTTCCCCCAACCCCCATAATCAGGAACAAGATTTATTTTAAAAGAAGCAAGACTCGTGATTCTATAAGGGGTGGCAATAAAGAAGCACTGTGAATCTATGATTAGATACATAGGCGTTTCAATGGAGAAGTACTGATTAAAAAAAATAACAGGCATCGCAGGCCCTTTAAACCATGGAGAAAAATGACTGGCTGCCTGGCTTGATTGACAGGCGGAAGAGAGTCAAGTATAAATCATATTGCTCTCTTCTGCCATTTACAGCAGCACTTGTTTGGTGTAGTGGTTAGGAGTGCTGACTTCTAATCTGGCATGCCGGGTTCGATTCTGCGCTCCCGCACATGCAACCAGCTGGGTGACCTTGGGCTCGCCATGGCACTGATAAAACTGCTCTGACCGGGCAGTGATATCAGGGCTCTCTCAGCCTCGCCCACCCCACAGGGTGTCTGTTGTGGGGAGAGGAATGGGAAGGCGACTGAGCCTCCTTCGGGTAGGGAAAAGCGGCATATAAGAACCAACTCTTCTTCTTCTTCTTGTGGAGGGGGAGCAGTGCAAAACAGAAGCAGAGAATAGTGACAATGCAAAAAAGGTGAGGAGGAGCTGGGAGGTGCGTTTTTATATAGCATTAGGCCACTCAGCTGGCATAATTCTGTTTTTAAAGATGTGAGGAAATGCTTTAGGAGTTAGCCTCCCTCAGTGGCATAAGCCTGATTTCTTTTGAAAACGATATTTTTTTAATGAAGTTGAAGCAATTCAAGTAAGATTTGACCCAGACTGAAACCAAAGATGTTGCCTGCTCAGGAAAAGTACAAGGAAAACGCTTGCTGTTTCTCAATGTTCAGTTTTAAATGGCCTTCTCCAACTGGGGACAGTGTCTGATCTATCAGAAGGCTGAACAACAAAGGATCTTTGCCAGCAGGATAACTATGAGATATTGCAGAACTGAATAACTTTGAGCTGTCAACATATCATAAGGTTTACCTCAGTACTAGGGGTGTGCAGCAAAAAACAAAACAAAATAATTCTTTTGTATCCAGGATGCTGGGATTTTTAATGTAATTTTTAAATCTTCCTATAGAACATTACCAGTTTGGGATTCAAATCTGTGGGTATTAACACACCTTGAGAATATAGCCAGAGAGCCCTCAGAGTTAGGTGGCATATTGCAGCCCCTTCACATGACATTGCCTACCTCAAGAGGCTGGCCAGCAGCTGGCTCGGTGAATCCCAAAAAGTGGATGAACCACTCTAAAATGTGCAATCCCCCAGTGTACAACCAGCCTTCAAGCAGCAGAAGGAAGATATGGTGGGGGAACGTGCTGTAGCTTGCCAGCTCTGTACCAACCTCACTCTTGCCCTCTCCCCCCACCTTTCCATGCCCAGCCAAGGAGGTAGATCCCCCTGTCATTTAACAAGCCCCTTCCCTCCCCAAGTACCTTGTAAGCTGGGTGCTTCCCCGCATAGCCTCCATGCCTCCTGCGAGGTGTGTGTGTGTGCATGCAGGGGCAGCAGTGGTGAGGCCTCATGGGGAAGTGTGTGTGTGTGCATGTGTAGGGAAGGTGGCGTCAGCAACAGCAACAAGCTCTCATGGGATAGTATGTGTGCGTGTGTGTATGTGCATGTGCGTGGGGGGGGGGGAGGCAGCAGCAGTGGCGCCCATGCTTCAGAAGTCTTCATGGAGAAAGACGCCAAAGCAAGTGGGCAAGGCTGAGGGGGAGGTGCACGGACTGGTGGGGTGGGGTGGGGTGGGGTGGGGAGAAGAGGAGCGGAAGGGACAGCTTGGGCAGGGAGACAGCCACGGTGGCGGTGGTTACTTGGATAAAGATGCCATTTGAGCTACTGCCTCCCTCACCTGCTGTATTTTTTGTTGTTTGTCTTGCATGGCAATGTATGTACATTGCCATGCATTGCTATCAATTTTTCATATTGTTATGCATGTATAATGCAGTGTATACACATAGAAACAAATAAGTCATAATTTAAAAAAAATCCGGACTTCACAGGGATTACCAATTGGATATGCCTGGGTGGGATTGGTTGCCTACAGTGATTGACAGGCCAATGAGAGGTGCATTGCTCTCTCTTCTTCTTTTTCAAGCCACAACTGAGCAGGGGAAAATGTGAGAGATGGTGGCTGAAAAAGGTGCGATGGCATGAAGGGAAAGAGGGGACAGAAGGCACAATATGCTATTGTGTGTTTGGGAACAGAATATGTGTCACTATTTTGAATGATCTGTGGAAATGATCTGTGTATTTCAGGGGGTTCCAGAGCTTTGGGATCATTACTTTCAAGATGGAATCCATTGGATGGTCTGGAGCAGCTATTCAGAAAGATAATGACACTAAATTTGTACAGAACAGATTCCTCCCTCTAATCTAAGGACCCCCACAATTTCAAGTGAATTGTACCAAGGGATTCAGTTCTACAGGACCCTGAAGTAGCTGCTTCTTGGTGAAGACATTAACCATTACCACACAGGAGGTCATTACCACACTGCTGTCTGTTTTCCGGCTCAGAGCAGATTACACCAAGTCTTCCTGTTCCTGCACGGGGGCTAACTGCACCCCATCCATCCTGGATTTGTGCTCCTGTACAAGGCAGCACTCTGCACTGTCATGGGCCTTTAAAAAAAATTGTAAGAACATTCTCATCAATAATTTTAAAAAGTGCCCCAGGCAGCTTCACTGGGTGGGGAGAAGCCAGGCCAGGCTAGCCTGATTTTTTCCCCTTCTGGATGGCCCAGACACAACATATGCCCCGATGAGTCCCTCAGGAAAAAAGGGAACTAAGGGCCTGAGTTGTGCCAGGCTTGAGACTGCCCTGAACTGGTGCCGGCCAGCATTATCCAGAGTTGGGAATTTGGACCCAGGTAGGGCCGAATTCCTGGTGCAGAAAAAGTCTCAGTTACCTCTACTGATTCCTCTAAGGGTGAGGGAAATGGCACTGACCATCAGCATTCCGAGGCACACAAACAAACCTGTCTGCATTCATTTCATTTTTCTATTTTTACAATGACTGACTGACAAGAATATTTTTCAACCTATCTGCTGAAAACTTTCATCTGCCACCTTCCCATGTTGTGATCTGTTTCAAAAAGACCGTTTCTGCACTGGAACCTTTGCTGCCCAGGCTTTTTTAACATTTAATTTAAAATACTAGGGAAACCAGATTGTGATTGTGATGGGAGGTTGTTAATTCTTTCCCTCCCCACCCATTCCCTCCTTCTAAAATGACCCATGAGATCAGGGCACAGCAATATTAAGGAAACAAAAGCTTTAACCTCCCCCCCCCCCATTTTCGAGGCATGACAGAAAAGAAAGATTGGCTAGCCTGCTAGAAGCATCTTCCTGCTTCCTGTTATATACGCTACCTGGAGGCTGCAGCCAAAGAAAGCAGGATGCTCAAATGACCTTAGGTGAACTTACTTTATAAGGAGGGCAGCGTTGATGAGCAAACCATGAGCATAATGCTAATTGAACTAAGTTCAGTTAAGAGTGCAGTTCTGGGCAGTTAGGTGTGCATTTAGACCATGAGACTGTGCAATGGACCCATGTGTTAATACGTTTAGGACTACACCTTCCATGTGTTTTAATCTCTAGCTCAGTCTTCCCTCATTAGTTTCCTCCTTGATACCATCTCTGCTCCTGCCCTAGAGTATGACATAGAGTCTAATGTGCTTTATCCTGATATCTGGCTGTCATCTGGCTTTGCCTTCCTTCTTGTATCTATAATTGCAGATACTGAAATTACCCATGAGCTTTCTCCCTTTTGTGGTCTTATGACAGTCCCACAGGCACATATATGAAGGGAACCCTAATAGAATGCCAGGGGTGTTGCTAAATGGTCACTTGAAAATTGTCACCTTAATTATACTGCTAATGGGCACTTTTAAATAAGTGAAAAGCAATGAAGCGGATTATTTTTGTTGTAGCTTCATTGATCAGTATTCCTGAAGCAAAGGGAATATTAAGAAAAAAACTCCCCCAAAGCTATTTTCTTTAAGTGGAGGTACAGGATAATAATTTGATAAGATCTGATATCTTTGTAGAGTTAGTGTGTGTATTTCTGAAAAAAATATCAAGGATACATTTGTTTATTAATTGGCTTAATTAATTAAAAAATAGTACCAGGGTGGTGTACAAAAAGTAGAGTAATACAATTACAACCAAATAAATGAAACATCTAACTAAATAGCAAACAGTTCTTATTGTACACAGAACACGTAAAACAGAATGGGACATGAGAAAGAATGTGTTACTGTAGCTCTTTTGATACAAAAGTGTCCAATCAGCCATTTCTGCCTGAGGTATTACTTCATATCAATTCCCTGTAGTTTGATTCTCATTGCTTTCCTGTGCAGACATTGCATTGTTCAAGAGAACTGGAGGGGGGTGGGAGGGGGAACTCATATGTAAGCTTGTTCATCATCAATTTTACCAGTACAGCTTATAGTGCAGAAAGATCAATCTAAAGTCAAATCAGCTAAAAATTCATAAGAATGCTGAAATGCAGTTTGTGAAATTTTGATAGCAATGTTGTTTGAGGAGAGATAATATAAGGGAACTCTGGACCCAAATACCCTGAAACTCATTCAGGAAGTGTTCAGATTTGTACTTTAGGATCATGAAGTCACATTATATAGAATCATAGAGTTGGAAGGGGCCATACAGGCCATCTAGTCCAACCCCCTGCTCAACGCAGGATCAGCCCAAAGCATCCTAAAGCATCCAGGAAAAGTGTGTATCCAACCTTTGCTTGAAGACTGCCAGTGAGGGGGAGCTCACCACCTCCTTAGGCAGCCTATTTCACTGCTGAACTACTCTGACTGTGAACATTTTTTTCCTGATATCTAGCCTATATCGTTGTACTTGTAGTTTAAACACATTACTGCACGTCCTTTTCTCTGCAGTCAACAGGAACAGCTTCCTGCCCTCCTCCAAGTAACAACCTTTCAAATACTTAAAGAGGGCTATCATGTCCCCTTTCATCCTCCTTTTCTCCAGGCTGAACATTCCCAAGTCCCTCAACCTATCTTCGTATGGCTTGGTTCCTTGGCCCCAGATCATCCTCGTCGCTCTCCTCTGTACCCTTTCAATTTTAACTACGTCCTTCTTGAAGCGAAGCCTCCAGAACTGCACACAGTACTCCAGGTGTGGTCTGACCAATGCCGTATACAATGGGACTATGACATCTTGTGATTTTGATGTGATGCCCTGTTGATACAGCCCAAAATGGCATTTGCCTTTTTTACCGCTGCATCACACTGCCTGCTCATGTTTAGCTTACAATCCACAAGTACCCCAAGGCCTCGTTCACACACAGTGTTACCTAGAAGCGTATCCCCCATCCAGTAGGCATGCTTTTCATTTTTCCGACCCAGATGCAAAACTTTACACTTATCTTTATTAAATTGCATCTTGTTCTCATTTGCCCATTTTTCCATTGTGTTCAGATCTCGTTGAACTCTGTCTCTATCTTCCGGAGTATTTGCCAGCCCTCCCAGTTTGGTGTCATCTGTAAACTTGATGAGTAGTCCCTCCACCCCCTCATCTAGATCATTAATAAATATGTTAAAAACTACCGGACCGAGCACGGAGCCCTGAGGTACTCCGCTACTCGACAAATCCATGCTGACTTCCTTGGATCACAAATTGTCCTCCAGATGTTTGCAGATCGCTCCCTTTAATATCTGCTCCATTATCTTCCCCACAACAGAGGTCAGACTCACTGGTCTGTAGTTTCCCGGGTCATCCTTCCTCCCTTTTTTGAAGATCAGAATAATGTTTCCTCTCTTCCAGTCCTCTGGGACATCTCCAGTCCTTAAAGAGGTCCTGAAGATGATGGACAAGGGCTGTGCAAGTTCTCTGGAAAGTTCTTTAAGTACTCTCTGATGCATTTCATCCGGCCCAGGGGATTTGAACTCATCCAGTGCAGCTAAATGCCTCTCGACAACCTCTCTGTCCATGTCAACTTGCCACCCAGACACTATCCCTTGGCTATTGCCATCTCTCGATGTGCCTAAATCCTTTGACCTGTGGGAAAAAACAGATGTATAATAGGCTCTGAGCCTTTCTGCTTTCTCTGCATCCTCCGTTAGAGTTTGTCCATCTGCACCCAACAGTGGGCCTTTTGCCTCCTTTACGTTTGTTCCTCACATAACTGAAAAATCTTTTCTTGTTACAGTGGGCTTCCCTGGCCAATCTGAGCTCACTCTCAGCTTTGGCCTTTCTGATGATTGATCTACAGTGCCTAGTAACCTGTAGGTATTCTTCTTTAGAGCTCTGTCCTTCCCTCCATTTCTTGAATATTTTCTTTTTCTTTCTTAATTCCTCTTGAAGTTCTCTGTTCATCCAAATAGGCTTCTTAGAGCTCCTGCAGTGTTTTCGTCTTTCTGGGATAGTCATGGATTGAGCATGCAATAGCTCTTGTTTGAGTAGCGCCCACCCTTCACATGCTCCCTTCCCTTCCAGTATTCTTGTCCATTGTATGACACTCATCATGTCTCTGAGTTTATTAAAGTTTGCCCTACGCAAATCCAACATCCGTGTCTGGTTACAAGCTTCCTTGCCCCCCCATCTCAAAAGGAATTCTATGAGGACATGGTCTCTTCCTCCTAGGGTCCCCACCTCTTTCACCTCATCCACCAACTCTTGTCTGTTGGTCAGTATACCGTAGCTTTCCCACATAATACATTTCCATGTATCTGACAAAGAGAATGAGGCTGAGAAATAATGGGGAAAATACTTCAAAGATATTAACACAATCACTGAAGAGGTGATCTTTCAGCAGCTGTGGAGAGAAGGCTAAGGGTGTGACTGATTTTTGAAGCTCTGTCCATATGATCTGATAGTCAGTAGAAAGGATTATATTTGAAGCTTTACACCAGGGATGAAACGGTGTAGAATCTTTTAAAGATACATAAGAAGTCTGTTTTAATTTAATGTCATAAGGGCAAGTCTCTCTTTCAGCCCAATCTACTTAAAGAGTTTTGAGGTTAAAAGTGGGAGGAGACCTGAGCTCCTTGGAGGGATAGTAGGATTAATATAATCATAGAATCGTAATTACCTGAATCCTCCTTTTTCCCTTTCCTGAAGATGGGGACAACATTTGCCTACCTCCAATCATCTGGCACCTCACCTGCTCTCCAAGAAGTGTCAATAATAATGGACAGAGTTCCAGAGATGACATCTGCAAGTTCTTTTAGTACACTTGGATGCAATTCATCTGGCCCAGAAGACTTTGTTTCATTTAAAGAAACTAGGTGTTTATAGACTGCCCCCACAGTGCTCCTAGGCTACCATTCCCATTCCCCCTGTTGTGATATGTTTTTGCCACATTGATCACTATTTCCCTCACAAGAGAAGATGAGAAATAGGACTTGAGCAGTTCAGCCCTCTCTTCATCATCTGTTATAACTTCACGTTCTTGTCCTCGCAGTGGTCCTACAGTGGCCCTACTCTTCTTCTTACAAATATAACTAAAGAACCCTTTTTTGTTATGTTTAGCATTTCTTGCTAGCCTAAGCTCATATTGAGCTTTAGCTTTTCTAACACTCTCCCTACAATTATTGGTTATTTCTTTATACTCCTCCTTGGTAATAAGACCTTCCTTCCATTTCCTAAATGATTCTTTTTTATTCCTCAAATCATTTGACAGATGCTTACGGAGCTACCTCGGCTTCCTTAGGCACCTTCCATCTTTTCTTCTTAAGGGAATTGTTTGTGATTGAGCCTTCAGTGTTTCACTTTTAATAAATTCCCAGTACTTCTGGACTCCCATGTACTTAAGTCTTTCTACATGGCACTCTACGCAACATACCTTTAAGTCTGTTAAAATTTGCTTTCCTGAAGTCCAGTCTATACATCCGACTACATAAAGGTTTTCTCTTTTCCACAATTGTAAATTCCAAAATCACATGGTCACTACTTCCAAGTGTGCCCAATACTTCCACTTCACCTACCAGTTCTTCCCTATTGATGAGAATCAGATCTAAAATAGCAGACCCTCTGGCTGCCCTCTCTACTTTCCATGCCCAGCAAAGGAGGTAGATCCCCCTGTCATTTAACAAGCCCCTTCCCTCCCCAAGTACCTTGTAAGCTGGCTGCTTCCCCGCATAGCCTCCATGCCTCCTGTGAGGTGTGTGTGTGTGCATGCAGGGGCAGCAGTGGTGAGGCCTCACGGGGAAGTGTGTGTGTGTGCATGTGTAGGGAAGGCGGTGGCAGCAACAGCAACAAGCTCTCATGGGATAGTATGTGTGTGTGTGTGTGTATGTGCATGTGCGTGGGGGGGGAGGCAGCAGCAGTGGCGCCCATGCTTCAGAAGTCTTCATGGAGAAAGACGCCAAAGCAAGTGGGCAAGGCTGAGGGGGAGGTGCACGGACTGGTGGGGTGGGGTGGGGAGAAGAGGAGCGGAAGGGACAGCTTGGGCAGGGAGACAGCCACGGTGGCGGTGGTTACTTGGATAAGGATGCCATGCATTGCGTGTGCACAGCTGTTACAGCAGGGCAGATGGCGTATGTCAGGGAAGACCCTCCCACGTTCATGTACTGGGAACGGCAGGTCATCCCACCCCACTGCAATGAAATGGTGGCAGCCTAGTGTGGCTGCTGCAGTGCAAAATCGGTCTTTGAGAATTTTGTAATCTTGTCTAGGAGTATCTCATCCAAGTCCTCTGACTGACTTGGTGGTCTATAGCAAACCCCCACAATAATACCATTCTCTGATAGATGTAAAAGGGAGAAGAGTGTCATCCAAAAGGGTGGAGCAACTGTTTTTAGGACACTACTTTCCCCAGGCGTCCACTTACTCTTCACTCTGTGGACCTAATGCCAATCTGCGGTACTATTTATCACTATAATTGCCTCTTCTGCTTTTCAAGAAAGTGAAACAGTACAACAATATTCAAAATCTTTTTAGGAAAGTGAGAGCAGGGGGACTGTCTGAGGTACGTGGTTAGGGAGTCCCCCTGGGAGTGGAGGAAATGGCTATCCTAGTTTACAGGGAGTTATGGAAGATGAGCTGGACCACACCTCTGATAACTTCCTTGTATCATTAAACTTTATTGAATATATATGAGATCTTCTGTATAACACATTTTTTTCATCAGTGTTAGAAACCATTATAAGTTTGTTTATTTAAAAAATATATATTTCTATTCCTCCTTTCCACTCAACATAAGGTCTCCAAGGCAGAGAATAATCAAAATAATTTTTTTAAAAGCTTTGAAAGAAACATATTATAAAAACAGTAAAAACAGGGCCTTTTCAGCCCCGACCTGGTGGAATGAGCTCCTGGAAGAGCTGAGGGTTCTGACAAAGCTATCTAGGTTGTGCAGGGCCTGCAAGACGGAGCTCTTCCGCCAGGCATTTGGTTGAGGCTGGGGGGGGGGGGTTGACTAGAGTTTTGACCTGGGGGTCCTGCCCTATTTGAACATCCCAGACTTACAATTAGGATCAGGATATTGCTCCTTGGTTGGAATCAGCAGAGTTGGGTTGAGGGATTATTGTTTTACTGCCATCTTATAATTGTGGGATATTGTGATTTTTGTTACTGCCATTTTAATGGGATTTTATGGGATATATTGTTTTATGGTTTAACCTTGTAAGCTGCCTTGAGGTGACATTGTCATAAGAGGAGAGGCATAAATATATAAATAAATAAATAAATAAATAAATAATTAACAAGCATTAAGCAAAACAGAGAAACAGGAAAGAGGGTCAGTGAGGGACTGCCAAATGAAACAGATACATCTACCCTCTGGCAAAAGACAATGATAGAAGGGGACAGACAAATCTCCCTGGGAAGGGAATTTCATAATTGCATTCCTTTTTGCAAGAGTATCAATGACCAGATAACAATGCAGAAGGACAAATAATACTATTATTGATAGCATAAGTAGAGAGTTACTCTGGCAGTGTGCCAAAACATTTAAAGAGTGTCCCATGTGTGCCAAAACATTTAAAGAATAACCCTACAGCTTTCTAAATCTTGGCTTTGAAAATGCTATTTGTCTCTTTTTCACTAGCTAACTGGCACTGGGGATTTTAGAGTTCATATAGACTTAATGTTCATTGTTTCCACCATCATTGCTACACCACAAGTTATGACTTGTCTGTATTAGAGGGATCAGCACACCAAACAAAATAATTCTGAGTGGTAGCTGTACAAATAAACAGCACACAGAAAACGCAAGGAGGAATTAAAGTGATGTTTACTCCTGATCATAGCTCCATTTCTCTATACCAATTAATAGGTCCCTTCCTCAGTCTGGAAAATTTTGAAACAATACATTTCAATACAGTAGTTTCCTGACAACAGTTGCAAGGGGGGGGTGTGGCTAAAGATGTCGTCCTGAGAGGGTGGCAGGGCATCTGCTCTGCTATCTCTGAAGCCTGACAGGGGTCAATTGCGCAAGCAATTGGCAGAAAAGAGGAGGGGTACGCAAACCCCACCTCACCTTTCTACCCAGGAAGTTCTTGGGGCCGTCTCCAATCCTTTAGGGAGTATATCTCCCTGGATTATAGGCTGTCAGTGTTCCAGGTCCAGAGGACGACTGCCATATTCTATCTCGGACTTTCTTTTCTTTCTTTAATCTTAAAGTATCTGCTTCAACCATACACGATGATTTACCACAAATGAACGTTTTGAACTGAGGGGAGGACATCGGCTGAGTTCCAAAACATCATTTACTGCAAGTATCTCTCGTTTTTTTTTCTCCGTCTCTCTTCCTGCATCAAAGCCCTTTGTTTCACCCCTCCTCTTACTCTGCTCTGCCCGAAGCCACCTCGTTATGAGGCAGGCTAATTCTCCTAACTAAGCAGAAGAAGGACTCAAATCAACTCGAATTTATTGGCAAAAGCTCTTATTGTAATTGTTTTGGTTTTCAGAGATAAGAGATAAGAGCTGTGAATGGGAAGATCTCACGAGAACTCTGTGCCAGCACGAGAATATCTGCCTTAACTGACTTCAATACGTCACATGCCAGAGGATAAAACAGAGGACCTCTACTGGCCACTTGTAAAATTGTTTGAGGCCGGGTTTTTTTAAAGTCAAAAACATGTCTATGTTAAAAAGATTGGCTCATCTAATAGAGATACAAACCCAAGATTTCAAAGTATTTATAGATGGATTGGTCAAAAATATCTCCAAGGAGATCCAAGATGGCAAGGAAGAAGTCTCCAATAGGAATGATGGATCAATAACAGTGGCTGATGACAGCTTTAAACAAGGTGGAAAACCAACAGCAGAAGAGAAATCTGAAATTCATATCTTCAAGGAGATCCAAGATGGCAAGGAAGAAGTCTTTAACAGGAATGATGGATCAATAACAGTGGCTGATGACAGCTCTAAACAAGGTGGAAAACCAACAGTAGAAGAGAAATCTGAAATTCTGGAGACGGAAAATGGGATGCCGGAGTTCTGCAGCCCAGATAAGGACACCCTTTTTAAAAAGACATACAGCCATCTCAAAGCAACAGTGTACAAAAATCAATCAAAAGAAATATGGATCTGCAGTGAAAGTAACCGATTTAAAGGAGCTCTTTGGGGAAAAAATTGTATTGATACTGGAGTCCAGGAGGTGTAACGGCCTCAAGATTTATCGATGCATATTCTGCGGGAAAGAGTACAACTGCACTTTCTACGCCAAAGGCCAATGGGACAGAATATAAGTCTACGGGAACGACAAGATGTAGCAAGCCTCGAGATGAGACCCCCTTAAGAAGACCGAAAGCTCATATTGTTTTTTGTTTAATGTTATACTGTATTCTATATTTCTATTTTTATGAAAAAGGGGAAGCAGTGTCTCTTTCTATCTTGTTTCTTGTTTCTTTTCCTTTGTAGGTATATAGGTAATATAATCATTAGTGTTGGAAATATAAAATGGGGCTCTCCCCCCTTATTTTTTCTTTCTTCTATTAGTGTATTGTTCTAGGGCCAAAGCCTACACTGACCTGTAGAAAATGTTTAATGTTAAGCTTTCAACTTAAATCTGAAAATATACCTGTCAGGATGGCTCTTAGAATGGGTCAAGTATAAATTGTTTTGTAGATGTATCAGAATTAAGGATAAGGAGAAGCTATAGAAGACTGAAAGCTTATATTGTTCTATGTTTAATGTTAAGCATTTAATCTAAACCTGGAAATCTTATTATTCTCTGTATTAACAAAATATACTGTATCCTACATTGCTATTTTTATGAAAAAGGGGAAGCAGTGCCTTTTTTCTCTCTTGTTTCTTTTCCTTAGTAGGCATATAGGTAATATAATCTTTAGTGTTGGAAATATAAAATGGGGCTTTACCCCCTTATTTTTTTTATTGGTGTATTGTTATAGGGCCAAAGCTCATATTGATCTGTAGAAAATGCAAAGCTCTCAACTTATACCTGTCAGGATGGCTCTTAGAATGGGTCAAGTATAAATGGTTTTGTAGATGTATCTGTATTAAGGATAAGGAGAAATTATGAAATCCTTTTGTAATTTTTTTTCTTTGTACATCTTTAAGGCAAAGCCCTACTTTCCTCTCCCTTCATCAGGGTATTGATACAGGGCTAAAACTCATACTGTTCTATAAGAAATGTTTAATGTTAAGCATCTAACTTAAACCTAGAAATATCTGCCAGGATAGCTCTTAGACTGTATCAAGCAGTTAACGTGAGGTCTACGATCTCTCAAGTAAGTTGATTAATAATAACTTTTCTTTTGTATATCTAAACAGGCCTTTTTTTTTTAAATGTAGTGGAAAGTGGATGGCTCTTAGACTCATGGCTCTTAGAGTTTTGGGCAAAAGTTTATATCACTGTGGAGTCAATGTGGGGTCGTATATTTTCAAATGATGATTATATTTTATTTACTGCTTTTTGTATCAATAACTCGTGTTGCATCCTATATTTCTATCTTTATGAAAATAAAAAACAGTTGCAAGGGGGAAAATGTTCTTTTTAAATGTGAGCTGAGTAACATTGTAAGACTTATGGATGAATTCTCGTTTGATTCCCTGAAGTTAGCCAAGGGCCTTTCCACACTTTTGTGTAAGTTATTATTTGATGCATGGGCATCAAAAACCGAGCTAAAAAAATACCTGAAAAATATCTTACCAGCATATAATAGCTACCAAGCCTGAATTAAAGCTGATTTTTTTTGCCTTTATTTTGGGATATTCAGCTGGCTCCTCTTGCAGCTGAGTTTAAAGTGAGTTTCAGAAGGAGCCAACACAAGATTGGCTAGGGTGGCAGGAGCTGAAAGCCATCTTATAATTGCCAGGTCTATGTGTAGTTGGGTTGGACTGTGCTGCAAGAAGAGCTAAGACAGCCCCAACCAGGGAAGGCTTTTTTAAGAGGAGCTAAGACAGCCCCAGGAGGGAAGGCCTCCAGATCCAGGATTTCCAAAAATATCCTGGACTTGAATGCAATACCGGTGTGGCGATCCAGGATTTTTCAGAAATATTGATCCCCCACCCGCCCCCAGTTCTGATAGACCTAAGCCGATTTTTTATGCACACCATTACAGGTATCAATTCAATCCTATGTTGAGTGGGACAATGCTTACTGGGTAATCTGTTGTGGGTTTTTATTTATATGCTATTGTTGATTTTAAAAAAGCTAATTCTAACCATTTTTGTTGCTGTCTTTTTGATTCTTTCCTTCTGATGAAGCTTGCTAGCCTACTAGGCTGAAAGGTGGGATAGATGCCTAATAAATAAAAGTATGACAGTGTGAAAGGAATGTGTATCATGTATTGTTTTTTATGAATAATTTGTCGGTTAACTATGTGCAATAGGACAGTGATCCCCAGTCTTTTTGTAAAGGAGCTCATGGCTCCAGACTTATGCTTCAAAACATAAACATAGCATGCACAAATCAATAAGACTGCAAAACCTTGGGACCCATTGTCATGGGCTTCATGACCCAATTTGGGATCAGGACCCACAGACTGAGAAACACTGTGATGAGGTATATGTTTGCACTTAGATTTATCTGTGCTTATTTATGGGCCACAGTGTTTCCCTGCTGTTAAAATAGGGCTTATATTGGCAGAGTACTTATGTCTGAATTCTCTGCCATGGATTCATTGATTTGTTGGGTCTACTAAATGTTTTCTAGATAGTCAATTGCATGGTTAATCCTTTGTCTATGGGATTACAGTTTGCAGTATCCTTGGTTAAATCTCTGTTTTGTCTAGATTTATTGTTAGGCCTTTTGATATCCAGAATTAACCTATTCTTGAATATGTTTGTCTATCAAAGAAAAAGTAAAGTCTTGGCCCTTCACAGGCTTGATCCTTCAGGCCTCTTCTAATTCTAGCATTTTTAAACAGCCCCGTGGCGCTCCGCGCCACAGACTGAATAAAGCACTAAGGGCTGTGTGGGCGGAGTTAGGGCGGGCCTAACGGCTCCTGATTGGCCCCTCCGAGTAACCATCCCGCCCCAAGCAGCCAATGGGGAGCCGCGCAAAGCGCGGCTCCCCATTGGCTGCTTCACCCGCCCAGGGAATGTGCCCGGCTGCTCCGCCGGCCGGGAAAAGGTTCGACAGAGTCTGGCCTGGGGGGTGGGCAGGGCAGCCTTCTCCCGGCCGGCGGAGCCACCTCGCCTTACCACCGCGCCGTCCCTCGCCCCTTTCTAGCGCCCATTTTATTGCTTCTTAAAATGGGCTTAAAATCTAGTTTGCAAATATTTGTGTATGTTTATTTGGTAATTGCCTACTCTTAATATTCCTGGATCTGTCCTTCTTTGGGTCTAGTACACTGTTCATGTCTCCCAAAAAATTATATCCATCTTGAAATTCTAGCATAGTTTGGATAAAGTTCTAAAAAAATTAACTTTAGCACTGCTTGGCACAGGCATTGTTGCCAAAACGCATAGTACCTTTACTTTCTGGAAGTCTCATTTTAAAGATTATATCTCTTCCTTCTAGGTCTTTTAATTGTTCTAATACTTCTAATTGTGAGTTGTTTATAGGTTTACAAGAACACAATGGGCCCTCCTACCCCCACTCCCATACAACAGTCTTTGCCCAGCTCCCCACTATCCCATGCAACCCCACAACTTACAAAGGCCAGGCTGGACAGGCTGTGGAGGGGTGGACTGCCACCTTCCCACCCACCCCACATCTTCTAAAGACCAGGAAGGTCGCAGTGGGCTGCCACCTTCTGCCCTCCCCCATTTCCCAAAGGCTGGTATAGGCAGGGAAGGCCTATCCCAGGGTTGCCTAAAAGGGTTGCCTCCTCTTTGTCCCTTCTTCCCCATCTCCTAAACGCCAAGGTGGGTGGGGAAGAACACAAGGGGGCTGTTTCTTTCCCACCCACTCCCAAAGGCCCTGCAGCTTGGGGAAGGCCATGTTGGATGGGCTGCCTCCCTCCTACTCCCCCATCTCTCAAAGGATAGGCCAGGCAGAGAAGCCTGTGTGTGGGGGTAGGATGCCTCCTTCCCATCCCCCCACATCTCCCAAGGGCCAGGCAGGATGGGGAAGCTGTTGGATCCCCCCAGTCCCTCTGAGGATTGGGAGGGTAGGGGAAAGCAGAGCACTCCAATGGCCAACTGCAGGACCATGGGGAGGTGTTGTGACCCAGTTCTTATTAGTGAGCTCTTCTCAGAGGAATACCTTGCCAGGAACTCCAAGCTTCACCCGAGCCTCAGCTGGATGAGAGCTTAGCCCAGCCAGATGATCAACAGGCAGGGAGCACTGACCAGCAGGAGGAAATGAAGCTGCAGAAAAGCCAGGGCTTAGATTCCAAAGTTGTTACAGGAGCTTCTCTTTCCTCTGCCCAGCCTCCAATTGCAGCTCCTGCCTTGTCAGCCAACTTAGCTCACATGGACCAATTAAGCAATGCCAACTATGTGCTGAAAGAGAGTTCCATGACACCATGTTAGCAAGACAGTTGCTGACAGCAGAAGACTGTGAGTCATAACAGAGTGAGGGCGGAGAGGCTGCTAACATCCTATATTAACTTGAAGCTTCCTTCCAGCAGCCTGCTGAAACCTGAGACCATCACAGGAGGCAAAGGAAACAGATGTCACAAGATGGGCTTGTGGGGTCTTCCTTCCCTTGCTTGAGGGAGTTGATTAGATGTTTGGTGGGAGATTTCAGTCCATTAATATTTACTTTAAAAAATTAATCCATTTTGTCCCATTGTTGGTGCCACCACTGTTTCTATTTCTGAGCTATTTCTGAGGTAAAATTGGCTTTGAGTTACTTGAAGATTTCCTCTCAGTTCCTTGATTTAGATCGTCCGCTTACAGTTCTTTGTCAAACTTCATCAAATTTTGTCAAGCTTAAACAGTTCCACAGGGCCTGCAAAAAGGAGCTCTTCTGCCAGGCATTTGGTTGAGATCAGGCATAACCAATAGCGACTGAAGGGCCCCTGCTCCCCTCCCTCTCAGAACTCCACCAGAATGCTCTGGACCTGCTTGCACTGTTGCATTGTTTATACTGTTTATATTGTTATAACTATCATTAATATTATTGTACCTCTATTCATGTTATAGATTGTTTCATGTATTGTTCATATGTTCCATGTTTCATGCATTATTCATATGTTCCATGTAAACTGCCCTGAGCCTCTGGGGAGGGCGGTATACAAACAAACAAACAAACAAACAAACAAACAAACAAACAAACAAATAAATAACTTGTCTTGTTCTTCTGTTTTGATTACTTTCCATCCCTTTGGTAAATATACAAAAAATATATTACAAATTTGATTTTTCATTTCTTTTCTTTTGCAAAATCTGTCTCAGAAAGTCAAAATCTTTCCTCTTTTTCTCATTCTTGTAATTTTACATTAATTTCTGACATTCCAGCCAATAATTCTTGTGACATACTTCCTGGATGCTCTTCTGGGTTCTGACCTCAGATTCTTAAATGTTTCTCTGGATACTCTGAATATTCTTCTAAGTTCTTTCCTGGAAGTGTTGTATTTCTCCCCCAGTTCTTCTTTTCTTTGGTTTTCATTTGTTTCTTCTACTTTCCTTTTGTCTTTTGGATGTATTTCAGTTACCATTATAATCTTTTTTCTCCTCTTGCTAAGAGTGTTATACAAGCTTTCCATAGACTAATTCTTTATAGTTTTTCTATGCAAATATGGAAATCACGTTTTATGGAAAGATATGTTATTTTAATTCTGGTGTGAAGAATTATTAATGTGGAAACACGTCTACTGGTGCACCCCATGAAACAAATAACTATGGAGAGACGCATGTTTGTCCTGCCCCAGGGAACATACCAGTACATGGTGGTTGGCCAGGCCCATTGCTGAGCCCCACTCACTGCTCTATCACCACCTCCATGGCTGGTCCTGCCATCATGAGTGTTGGGCCAGCCTTAGAAAATGGGTGGTGGATGTAGTAGTGGTGCAGCAAGAAGTGCTCAGGCACTGGGCCTCGCCAGCCACTCCTGCACCCATTCCTCCTGTGGCCTCAGAAGACATACAGCAGTGCAGCAGTGGCTCAACAAGTGGGGCTCAGTGCCAGGCCTCACCAGCCACCACTGCACCCATTCCTCCTGTGGCTGCAGAAGTCAGGCAGTGGAGGAGGTGCTTGGTTAGGCCCAGTGTTGAGCCCCACTCACAGCGCCACTGCTTCTGCCTCCACCACCAATTGTGCATCATTTGCCTTGCCATCAGGAGTGCAGGACTGGCATCCTACGATGCACACTGGTGGCAAGTGCGACTCAGCGCCGGGCCTCACCAGCTGCTACCATGCCCATTCCTCCTGCAGCCATAGAAGTCAGGCAGCAGAGGTGGCAGCTGGCTGCTTGCTGCACCACCTGTCTTACATGGCTTGCCCTGCCATCCTCTCAGAATCCGTTTGTTGCAGATTGTGTGTTTCCACATAATCTGCTACAATCGGGTTCTCAGAAATTTTATTCACTCTAAATAATAAAAATTAGGAGGAGATGAGGGATGTAGTTTATTATCTTATCATCATTTTAAAAAATAGTTATGTCACCAATAGAACAGTTTATAATATATTGAAATTTTTAGTAAGAAAAGGAAGGGTGAGAGAAATAAAGAGGGAAGGAAAAGGAGAAAGACATTAAAAAAACATGCAGATAAAAGAAAAAGAACAAAAGGAGAAAATGAAAAGAAAAAATTGGGTTATGGGGGAAGATGAAAGGACGTAAGAAAAAAGGAAAAGATCTTTGATTTATTTGCTCTTAAAAGTCTATATTTGTCTGTTATAATTCACCCAAAGAATGAAAAGGGAAGCTTGCCTGGTGACAGTACTTTTGTTTCTCAATGTGCTGATTCATCTGCGGAACCCGTCAGAAAGAGAAATATTGTAAAAAGTTAGTCCAGAGTCCAAATTCCCCTCATTATTTTAATTTGCTGAAGAGTATCAAGGAGAGTACTCTAGTAGATAATATATCTTCCCATTTGGCCATCTAATTGGTGAATCTGCCAATCTGTTCCAGTCTGCATGTAATACTTTGATTGCTGCATTATAGCAGAGCCAAGCACTGACCTTTATTTCAAAGGTGGAAAAAAGAGAGGAAGAGAACATTGTATACTCTGTAGAGAGGATAGTCAACAAGTATAAGCATTAAAATAAAGTTAATCTGAGAGATGAAAATGCAGATTGCAGCTGGTTCAGGCCTCCCCTTCTGCAAAGCTTTGTGTTAAAGCTTTCTTGAGGGAAGATATTAAATTAAGCACTGTTTAACAGTTTACCTACTCCAAAAGATAAATGTCATTTATGTGGGTTCTTTGTAATTTTTAATCCATATTTTTTCAAAAACACACTCATTTACCGGTGAGGTGCTAGCAGTCTGCCAATCTTTCAAAGTGAATAACAGTTCCAGAGCAGATCTTTGAGGGCTAGCCAACAGGTTGCAGATTTGTAAAAAGAGAATACTACAAAGAAGGTAATTTCAAGATTAATTTAGAGTGCAGAAAGTAAGAAAAAGCCAAGCGGAATATAAAGGTTAAAAGTGGTAGACACTAATAGAAGAAGAAGAAGAAGAATTATCTCTTAGAACTCTTAGCCTCATCTTGCTCCCAAGGTAACTGTTGTGAGACTCCTTTGGGTACAGAAAAGTGAGATATAAAAACCAACTCTTCCTTTCCTATTTCCAGTTTGATTTGGTCGTAGCCTCCTCCTGCAGATGGGAGGGGGATGACAGAAACTATGTGAGTGTGGATCAATATATGTAGAAGGAGAGAGGGTTTGAGTGCTCTGAGATACCTTGACCTGTGTGTATGCAGCCTAATGTGGGCCCTTCAATCATAGAGATAGAGCTTCTGTATCCAAAGTCTGTATCCAAACGGTAATGACTGGGGAAGGCACTGGCAAACCACCCCGTATTGAGTCGGCCATGAAAACGCTAGAGGGCGTCACCCCGAGGGTCAGACATGACCCGGTGCTTGCACAGGGGATACCTTTACCTTTTTTATCCAAAGTCTACATAAATGTAGATTCTATGCTCGCCATAAACTGAACTGTTGTCTCTGCAACTGCTGAATTTTAATTTATAAATTGCTTGGAGAAGGATCTTTTAAAATTTACCCTATTGTATAAGGTGCCTTCTATATTGTTGCTGTTATAATTCTTGTTAATAAAATAACAACACAAACTGCAATATGTGAACAGCCCTGAAACAACTGTTTTGCTGACTGAGGTACAAATGGTGGGGAAGGATGGTCTTGGCTCCTCTAAAGGAACACCACTTTTGTGCCTTCAGTAAGCTTTTTGCAAAGAATACAATAACATACAATTTACAATGTATGCAGAGAGCTTGGTGGAAGTGACACTGCACAATGGAATGTAGAGTTCTATTCCAGTTTTAGAAGCCTGAAAAAGGAAAGTGAGTGGGTATATTACGGTTTTCTGTTCAGGACAAACAACAGAATGTAGGCAATGTCCTTTACCATTAGATTAATTTTCATCAGCTACTCAAAATGTTGAGTTCCAAATACAGCAATACTTAGGAGGGAAGTTTTAGACACAAACTACTGTGAAACTCTTTCCAGAGTTCATAACATTTAAGAATGAAGTTAGGAAGACTGAAGTCATTAGGAGCAAAGAGAGTATTTCAGAGGGATGGAAATATGTTAGCGAACAGGCTGGGGAAAAGTATCTACATAAGTAGGCTTACGGTTAAAAGCTGAATTAGTGAACATGCTTAAGAGGATTAAAATAATTAAACCAAATAGTTAAGATAAGAATATCTCTGCTACTCTTAGCAGCCAGTGGTTTATCTTTTTCAGGGCTGTTTATAGCACCAAGGAAGATCATGAAGGGGACCTATGTTGTATCCCAGAGGAGCAAAGGAAAGAGGAGAAGTGGTCATGAAAAGGGATAAAACTTGACCCCATCTCTTTCTGGTCCTCCTTCAGATTTGCAGCATGGCACAGTTTCAACGTGAAATGAAAACACAGAGAAATGAAAGCACAGAGGCTGGAACTCAGTGATAAGACACTAGTTTCTCCTACCAAAGAGACAAGCCACGAGGTCAGACACAGGCAAATATCTTCCTTGGACTGCAGGCAGCTAATGTCTGCAAAAATTAGTTTTTGCATTTGCCTCTGTGAGGACCTCATCCCCTCCTGCATCCCCTGAGACCCCCATGGGCTTGTGGGGTCCCCATCACATTTTGGACTTAGTTGTTTTAAGAGACAGCCTATATGCCAAGAGGACTTGAAACTTAGGGAGACTTACAAAGGTACCCAGGTTCTGCCATGACACTGGAAATTACCCGGGGCGGTGCTGGCATCGCAAACTGATTAAGCATAATCTCCCCCAGCTCAACAGTAAGACTTTACTTCATTCCCAATAGCAAAAGACTTTTCAACACTGGAATGTCGTAGCATACCCCAGAGGTGTCTGCTCCACCCATGGAAGTTGCTATTTCATTCCCCAATGCCCAGTTTATCTTTTTGCTTTTTTTTGGTCAATTAAAAAGGGCACTCAAGTGTCCTTTATGTTCCATCCGGTTTCAGGAGCTCCTTGACTTGTACAGACATTTTTGTGTCCATGCAGATCTGGCTAACTTCATCCTAATTAATGTATGTTAATCACCCAGGGTCTTTGTGCACATGCAGATTTGGCTCACAATAGCCTAATCGAGGTATTTTCCCCACCAAAGTATGGCAACAATTAACTTTATACTAGCCAATGATATTCAAACTTCATATCTTGGACCAATCATGTTCCTTGGAACGTGATTCCCCATATCCAGCTATAGGACTATTGCCCATAAAAAGATCATCCCAGGTCAGTGAAAAGTGTGCCCGGTTTCCCACTAATGTGTTACAGGCTTTTTCTGCTTCCTTAGCTGGCTGATAACACTGCTCCTTGGGCCTCTCCAGACCTCAGACTCAGGATTTCAGGATGTATGTTGTCTTCTCTGAAACCTCCCAATTCCCCTCCCACCTTCCTTTTTATCAAGAGGTGACGACATCCCTCAGCAAAAGATTACCCCCCCCCCCAGGCCTCAGTAAAATTGTTAAGCGTTGACTGGTCCCTGGTAATAAAAAGGTTGGGGATCACTGTTCTATATGACACCCCTTCATGTATTTGAAGATGGTGATATTAACTCTTAGTCGTCTTCTCTCCAAGCTAAACGGACCAAGCTCCCTCAACCTTTCTTCATATGACTTGGTCTCCAAACCCCTCACCATCTTCATAGCCCTCCTCTATACAGGCTCCAGTTTTTCTTCAGTTGTGATGCCCAAAACTGAACACAGTACTTCAAGTGGAGTAAAGGTCTTCTGGCCATTTCCTGCATGCTGCAGGGGGTTGGACTAGATGACGCTGAAGGCCCCTTCCAACTCTACGATTCTATTATTCCATGATTCAGCCCAAGATTGTTTTGCTTCTTTAACTGTCTTGGACCTCTATCAAATCATAATGGGCTCAACATATGAAAGAGGTCACACATTGGATTTTTTTTTGTACCAAGTAATTGAGGCTAGGTTTGAGGGTGAGTAATTTTAGTAGACCATCATCTAATCAAGGCAAATATGAAACTAGCATGACACCCCACAGGAAAATGAACTGCCCACAAAGGGTACAAACTCACTGGAATTTGCATGTTTCCCAAAATGGCATTTGTTTGGAGGTGTTCAAGAAATAAAACTTGCTTATTTTTCAGCCTCCTTTAGCAGATAATTTGGATGAATCCTGGAAAGAAGAATGAGGATCATTTGTAACCCTTGGGTGTTGAGGCAAGAAAAGTTTGATTCTGCTGATTCTGCCTCGGGGGCTGCCCTGCCACTCTGCCGCTGGCTCACCTTTGGTGTTCTCCAGCAGCCGCCATGGCTGGGGCTCCCCCTCAGTGTGGCACTGCACAGCTGCTGCTGGCAGTGCCCCCCAGTGGGCGGTGGGAAGACAGGGTTGCTGGCGGGAAAGCAAGTGGAGCACGGGCTCAGGCGGCAGCAGCAACATCCTTCGGCAAAAGACTCCCCCCTCCCAGGCCTTAGTAAAATTGTCAAGCCTTGACCGGTCCCAGGTGATAAAAAGATTGGGGACCACTGCTTTAGGCTGATCCTTCACTAAGCAGTGGGTTGGACTAGATGGCCTGTTTGACCCATTCCAACTCTATGATTGTCCTTTACCTCTCTAAGTCCTTTTTAAGAAAGTTAATTTGAAAGGCATGAACTACAGCTTGAGGAGTCCATACATTTCCTTCCTCGGGTAAAATCATGTTTTTCATTATTTCATGGTCATTTAATATATTTATGTAGCTCTGGCCAACTGTAAACTCAGAAGTCTGGCACGGGGAGTTGGATATGCAAGCCCTACTTTGGATATTTTTAAATAACATCCCCAGTTCTTTGGCTTCATTAGATTTGCTACAGATTTGCATAGGTAAGAGTGAGAAATCAGTCTCAGAGAAAGCAAAAATAGCTTCCACTACAAATTCCAGTTTCCATTTACCTACTGACCCTCCAAGGATAGCACCAGTTATCAATTACCTAGGAAATTGGAATGATCTGTAGGCAGAGTGTCTTATCTTTCCATGCTGCATGCAGCCATCACATGAGGCACAAGTCCATCCAGAAGAGATGCATTATTATCATTTTAAAGTTATCATCTGTCATTGCTTTGCCCTTCATGGAAGGCCCTTGTAGCAGGCAGATTTCTTGAATGCTTTTGCCTGAGGGCCTTTATTTTTCTTACAGTATACAGTGTCATTTCTTTCCTTTTAAACATCCCCATGCTTTGTATTAAGACATAGTTTTGTGCCATGTGTTCTCTAAAGATGCTTTGAACTTCTTACTCCATGCACCATTAATATTGCATCGATGGCAGCCAGCTCACTCCTACTGCAGTAGAATCTGACTAATTGGAAATATCCCAGCTCCTTTTATTCCCAGAGTGACAGTGCAATCAGTTCCTCCATTCGAAGCCTACTGAAATCAAGGTATTAAATCAGATCAAATGCTACACAGAATTCCACTGTTTATTGAAGGTGGTAAAGACTGGCTTGGATAAAAATTTCTGCTAATGGAAATGCTGTCCATTAGCAGGAGAAACTTGCTTAGCTCTCCCACAATGAAGTCCAGTGGTCTACCTAAAACACTGCTGTTGGGGGACAGAGAATACCTCCCCAGAAAAGTCAGTTAGAGCAGGAAGGGGGAAATTATCAAATTATCACACATTCTTCTTTCATTAGAGGACAATATCACTGTATTCAAAACCATTATCTAGGAGAAGAAGAGTTGGTTTTTATATGCCACTTTTCTCTACCAGAAGGAATCTCAAAGCGGCTTACAATCACCTTCCCTTCATCTCCCCACAACAGACACCCTGTGAGGTAGGTGAGGCTGAGAGAACACTGATATTACTGCTCAGAACAGCACTGTCATGGCTGTGACAAGCCCAAGGTCACCCAGCTGGCTGCATGTAGAGGAGTGGAGAATCAAACCTGGCTCACCAGATTAGAAGCCACTGCTCTTCACCACTACACCAAGATGGCTCTAACAAATAGCTCTTGATCACAATAAAAAGGAAGTATAACAAACAGACATTTTTGAGTGTTAGACCTCTGGCAACTCAAGTTTCTCTGTGCTGATATCCTTAGGCCTCAGATAGAAAGGGAAGGGGGGAAACATATACACAAGCAGACTCCGGGCTGTTTACAACATGGACAAATTTTAAAGCAACATAAAATTTAAAACTTACAACCCCACCCCTACCCCCCACCCAGCCATCTTTAGTTTGGCCTGAAGGACTGGATATAGACCAGCCAAAGGGGAAAAATGTAGGGGGAACCTAAGAGAAGATCAGCTGTAGTATCTATTTATCGCATTTAGTGATACCTTTTTGTGGGGGAGGGAGGGGGCAAACCAATCAAGATTATTGAGGAAAAAAACACACTCCGTACCTGATCCAGAAGGCTAAAAATGCTTGTCACTTACATTTGTAGTCACAAGGTTGTAATCAACCTTGGATTTATTATTAAAGCCATACAATAGACCTAGTTGTTAAGACCTCTCTGGATGGGATGGGAACATGGAGTGAGCTGAAAGCCTGCACATGGCTGTCAGTGGGCCATACAACAAGTCCTTTATAGGATCAGATATTTGAATGGCTTCATTAATCTTACAGTTAGCTTCAGCAAATTGCATTGCCTTTGTGAGTGACAGTCAAAGAAGCTGAGCCCAGAGGTCACCCTAGCAGTGCCAACATGGTTATTGTTTTGGTCTGTTCTGGAGTTCATGGCGACCTAATAATCTCTTTGATCAGCCTTACACACAATACTGCATCATAAACTGTTTTGAGTGTAACCTTCATTTATAAATTGCTTATTAAAATGCCACTATTGCTCATTTTCCTTTAGCTCTTTATAGGCCTGCAGCACTGTGCATAAAATCTGATTACTGAGCTGTGCCACACAATAAACCAAAATAAGCTAAGAGAAGAATAATCAGGAAATAGGGGCTTCAGTTACCCATCTCTTCTCCTTGATGCTGCAAATTTCACTCTGAAGCAAGTCCCCCCCCCAAAAAAATTAACTGCATGCTTGTAGTAGAAAACAAAAACAGACCAGAAGAAGGTGTAGAAAGAAATCTATTGAATGTCAAAAGCAAACAAATTATTTTAAACAAGAATGTTGCAGTATATCTTTAAAAAGTTAGCTCTCATAGAACCATCAATAACAAGATATGAATATAAAAATCTTAACAATTCTAAGTTTTGCCTCAGACCCCCTGGCACTGGTGTAATATGGAGACAGCTATGTAGCTCACACAGAAATAAATATTATTGACCTCACTGTCTCCCACTGGACTCCCAGTCCTTAGTACAGCCTTTCTCAACTTGAGAACCCCCTGAAACATTCTTCAAGAAACTCCAGAAGTGGCACGATCAGTGCAGAATATGAGTGAAAAGCATAGCTGTGGACATTCCCACTAGAGGCCTCTCCCCTTCCCACACTCTCCAGATCCATCATTAGCCATTTTGGGATGGGGGGGGGAGGGTTGACATGGTCATATTGCTCAGAAAACCAATCTTTTAAAATATAAAAACTAATTAATTCCCATCAATTCAGGGAACCCTTCCAGGGCCATCAGGAAGCCGCATGATTTCATGAAACCCTGGCTGAAAAAGCCTGTCTTAGTGCAACTTAGGAACCTTTTGCCTTCACTTCCTCTTCTGGTTGTGTCTGTGAAATATACAAGCAGCTGGGGATTGTTGCCATCTCTCTCTGGATGGTCACATCAGTCTGGTTGTTCTTTGGTCACTCACTGAAGTGGACCACTCTACGGGTTAGTGGTTGTGTCTAGAATTCTGAATGTCTTACTTGCTTGTAATGTCTTACATCCTACAAAGATGCCTTTTTTGGGTTCTTGCTGGATCTCTTTTATTTTGCCGTATGATCTTTGCAATCTGTTTTGCAAGTAAACTTTGGTCATTGAAGCTTCTCTCCAGTCCCTGAAGGGAAGGCCTGAGTCTATTCGCATCTATCTGACCATATCCATTTTGGAGCAAATCTTGCACTCAACAACTCTATTCTGTTCTGGTGTTCAGGGTATAGTATGTCTGTGCCAGATTCAATGTTTCCCTAGTAATGCTTGCACCAGTCTAGATGTGTGCTACTACTATGGACAGACTGGATGGTTTGAGGTTTAGCAACAACAGCAATTTACACACAGTTGATTATCATTGGCACACTCACACTGATACCTGTTGCCAAATTCTTTGCTTGTACTTTTGAGATGGCTTCTGAGTTATGATGAATAAATTTTCTGTGCTAAAGCTCCAGGGACTTCTGGTCAGCAGGTACACGAGAGACAGGGCAATTAAATTATTTTCTTTGGGAGAAATCCTTCTGTCTCTGAGTTTGAGTGTGAGCTTGTTTACTGTTGCTGGTATTTGCATTTTTATTGCACAAACACTCTCTGAATGTAACCTGGCTTGTTACAATTGAAGCAGTCAGATGACATTTCTTTTATCTTTGGTGTTAGGCTTTCTGTAGTCAATTGGTTTCGTTCTTGTCCACCTTGATCTGGCTTCTTGTACCATGGAATTTGAGTCAGTCTTGCTTTTGTATCTTTTTATTTATTTATTTGTTGTATTTGTATACTGCCCTCCTGGAAGGCTCAGGGCGGTTCACATGAAACAGAACAGAAACAGTACAGGTAACTTAGATTAACAATGATGAATGAAATGGAACAATAAGCAACATGGAACAATAGAAAAATTAAACATTAAAGTAACTCATACTGATAGCTCAGTGGGTTGGGTGGAACTGCAGTGGGTGCTGTAGGAGGGAGCTCAGGAGGAGGTACAGGTCGACCTCAACCAAATGCCTGGTGGAGGAGCTCCCTTTTGCAGGTCTTGCGGAATTGTTTAGGTTCCGTCAGGGCCCTGATCTCCTCTGGGAGCTTGTTCCACCAGGTGGGGGCCAGGATGGAGAAAGCTCTGGCCCTGATTGAGGCCAAGCGAGCTTCCCTGGGGCCAGGGATCACCAGGAAGTTGGAATTACTAGAGCGTAAGGCTCTTTGGGGGGTGTAAGCAGAGAGGCTATTGTACTGCTTACAATAGCCCTTCTGTTAATGGTAAGGTAAAGGTAAAGGTAAAGGTATCCCCTGTGCAAGCACCGAGTCATGTCTGACCCTTGGGGTGACGCCCTCTAGCGTTTTCATGGCAGACTCAATACGGGGTGGTTTGCCAGTGCCTTCCCCAGTCATTACCGTTTAACCCCCAGCAAGCTGGGTACTCATTTTACCGACCTCGGAAGGATGGAAGGCTGAGTCAACCTTGAGCCGGCTGCTGGGATTGAACTCCCAGCCTTATGGGCAAAGCTTTCAGACGGCTGCCTTACCACTCTGCACCACAAGAGGCTCTTTCTGTTAATGGTACTCATCTCTTATGAGCCCCAGAACATTTTCCAAACATCTTTTTAATTAAATAGTGAAATGAATGCAGAATAAATTCAGATACCGAATAGTCTAATTTTTAAATCCTCATCTAATACTCTGCCAGCAGTTTCAAGCTCATCAATTAGATTTAGTAACATTTCTATATGGGTTTCTATATTTCCCCTTTCTTGTAGCCTAACTGAGAAAAGTTTTCCAAACCACCCATCTCTTTTAACTCCTACTGTTGGCAAGATGTGAGTGCATGACCATTCCTTCCATTTTAGTGGGTTGCAGATCGGAGCCCCTAGCACTGGCCACTGCCTGATACCAACTGAAGGTGGAGCCTGGAGGGAGGGAAAAACATGAATCCAACATAGAACTTTGGGGGCCATTTCCCACGGCTTAAAAATAGCACAATGGTTGCTAATTGAAAACGCTACTAATTTGGCATTACCCACGACGTCGTAGACAATCTGCAACACTCCTGAAACCGATCAGCAATAAGCGCTTCGTTTTAGCGCTTTCAGGGGAATCCAGAAAAGTGGATTCACCCTCCGGATAGCGATACACTCCTGCAACCAATCTGCAACACTAGCGCTAAATACCTGTGCGTTACCATTGTTGCTGGTTCTTCAAAGTCCCTCCCCCTGGCTCTCTTCTCTGAGCTTCCGGCGAAGCGATCGCCATTTTTTTTTCTCGGAGCGAGCGGGGATAAACGCACCGGCGAGCCTCTTTCTGTTTAGAGGCTTCCCTGGCTTCATTCCTTCACCTTTAGTCACTAAGCACAAACCACTTAAAAGCCCGTTTGCTGAAATAAAGTCCCTTTATTTTTTACACATAAATTCAGCCGAAAATCGAGCCCGTGAGAAGGGGGGGGGGAATTTTTTTTTATCACTCGAGCCAGCGTGCAAACGATCATACAATCAAACGACAGCTCACATTAGGCAGCTGGATGGGTCTCTCCGTAGCAACGAATCTACACAGATTCGTTGCTATGGGTCTGTTTTTTTTTTAAAAAACCTTTCTTAAAGGGAAAGGGGCTGTTTGGGAGCATGCTAACGGCTGCCCATTGGCTGCTTGACGGCCAGGGGCGGGACGAGCTTGGCAATAGCGCTTCCTTTCTAGCGATTTCTGCCGAGACCGGAAGCCTGTGGGAAACGCTAAAAAACGCAACTGATTCCACTACAAAGCCAGGTGTGCAAAACGACGAATTCCACTATTTTAAATGGCGATTTTTCATTCCGCAAACAATTTGCAACAAAGATCCCTGTGCGAAAAGGCCCTGGGAATTCAGAATTGGGGAGGGGGGTTTCTTAATTCATGAGAACTGATTTACATTTGTTGTTTGGGCCTTCACTTTTTCAACTCATATACTAGCTGTATGGTCTTAAAAAGATATTTTATGCTGGGATAGTTATAATTCATGTGCATGTAATATAATTGTGACCACTGAAGAAGGCCCTTAGGCTCAAAACGCGTTGGCCATTTTGATGTAACTTGTGTAACCATTATTGAGGATCTGTGAACAAGGCAGGAAATGCAAAACAGTCCCTCTAACATCTTCATAGCAGACCTTCTTGGGTGAACCTCAGGAAATTCTTGGAGGGTTTTTAGGTTTACTATACCTCCTAAGTTTGAGTGATTTCTTTGCAGGCTGGATAATGTAGCTACTTCTCCCTTCATTCCATCAACAACAGCATTACCTGGTTTCCCACAATGCATTGCAGCTCCAGATTACACTTCATTCAATAGAATTGCTCAAAATCTGATTTTCTTCTGACTTGCAGTATTCAAAAGTAGGTTTTTATAGCATCTTGCAACATTTGCATAATGATGTCAATTGCTGCACTGTAGAATAGATGTAGCATATTCTGTCTCTGGTATGAGGGGAAAATGGAGAAGGGGCAAAGAGAAGAATCAGCAAAGCTGATTTGGCTCACTCATTATTAATAGCAGCTTCAGGGGCAGAACTGGCCCATTGGAAATCCTTTGAAACAAAAGGCCAGAGACACTGATGTAAATCTGCTATAGCAGACATGAATGAACTCCCTATTTTAAAACACATAAATGAAATAGGTAGTTTCTTCCAACAGCATAATGAAGCAGCTTGGAGTTTTTCTACACAATTTTCTGTGATTTTTGGAACACCTCCTGATCAAAATTGTACTTCATTCTTCAAAAAGTCATGCATGAAATTGGAAATATTGCATCATATCAAGACAGGAGAAATCGCACATAGTCTCTGAAAAAGTACAGCAAACGCCGAGAATGTAACATTAAAAAAATAAAACACAGTAAAAGTTCTGTCTCACTTCCCCCAACCGCCACTATGCACTCATGCAGATTGATCATTGCAATAGTAATATATATAATACCAAAAATTGGTGGGGGGAGGTGTTGGAGAGGAGGGAGGCCTGCATGAGTCTAACATGAATTTATTCCAATAAAGGTTGTTGTTGTTGATTTTAAGCTTCCATGGCCTCAACCATATGCCTGGTGGAAGAGTACTGTTTTCAGGCCCTGTGGCACTTTGACAGCTCTATCAGGGCCCAGATCTCAACTGGCAACTCATTCTATCAGGCTGGAGCCAAGAGTGAAAAGGCCCCGGCTCTGGTTGAGGACAGGCAAACATCTTTGGGGCCAGGGATCAACAGTATGTTGGTATTTGTATAGCCTGCCGCCATGTTGTCATGCACTGTAATTGACAGAACCTCCTCTTTTTTTTGCATATGTAGAGATATTAAAACATCATAGGCTGTTTGTCATGGGGAAAAACATGGTTACTGTCGTTTCAAATGTCCCTGGATCATTTTGGAGACTGACAAACCGGATACACTGAATCAGCAATAATGAAACATGGTAAATGTATCCTCATGTACTTTGTCAGTGATAAGACCTCATTTTTTGCATATGCAGTAATGTTATAACATCATAACACTGAAAAGAAATCATATTGGGTGCTATAGGGGAAGAAGGAACGTGGAGAATGAAGAAATAATATAAACATGTGGTGTCAAAACCTACTCACCAAAAAAAAAAGGATGAAAAAAGGATGGAACTTTATGGACGGGTAATTGCACAGAGAAGACTACATGAATCCTCACTGCCTATTTTGTTCGCACATGATAATGTTACTATATTATAATAGGGAAAAATCTAATAACGCAATCGACATTATACTTAAATAAACCAGATTGCTCAGGGGACAATCTGAAGGGTGGGGTGGGAGAGTGGTAGGCAGGGTCAACGTGTGACACTGATGACACAAAATGGTGGTGAGCAGGCAATCAAATTTGAATTCAGAAATTCTTCTCCGGAAAATTGAATTAAAATCCAAAGAGGAAAAAAGACACATTTCCACAAAGAAGGATTTGGAAACTATGGGGTAAGGGTACACAAAATTTGGATCTACTCCTGGGGAGGCAAAATTTTGTGTGGAAAGTTTTGCATTGTTCAGTTCTTTAAAAATGCCAATATTGCTCTTTTGCGGTAATGGTACACATCATAAAGTCAGAGCCAGTATAATTGAATTAGCAGTACAGCCATGAAGGAAAGATCCATACAAAAGAATTAGGGTTTCTAGATTTTTGCACTGGCATAATAAGAGTGGACTGTTAATTTAAGCTTTGTCTATTCCATGATAGACCAGTTGGACATATTTAAGAACCTATGTGCAAACTTAGTACACTCATGACAGATAGTAGTGTTATTCTTAAGAATGTTGATAGGGATGGACTGAATAATTCAGGCTATCAATGAATTTCCTGACAGTTCTGGTTTGATCTGAAAGTTTAAGTTCCTTTTAAGGTTTTCCCATATAGCACACATTTGAATTTCTTAACAATAAAATTATGTCTGTGCTTGTATGAGCTGTATATAAATAGAACAAAAGGATACAGTATAGAATCTGTATAGAACAGTATAGAAAAGGAAACAGTAAAGCATCTTGGATGCTTTAGGACACTTAGGGCTGATCCTGCATTGAGCAGGGGGTTGGACTAGATGGCCTGTATGGCCCCTTCCAACTCTATGATTCTATGATTCTATGATTCTATGAATCTAATATAAAATGCTGGCTTGTATGAAGCCACATAGTACCTCCACTGTGAGAACCCTTACATTTACAGAAGAGGTGGGGACATTTTCACTGGTTCCCTTTCTTTTTGCAGACACCCAATTCCTGAGGGCCCACTAACCCCCAAGAACAAAATGTGTGTCGGGGGGGGGGATCAGTACACTTAAGCAGGAGGAAGAAGCAGGAAAGTTTTACTCTGTGGTTGATACATGCGACAGTGAAAGAAACACATGCAAATGGTAAATTTGCTGAAGAAAATTGGAAGGCTGGAATTGGCATCTAGACCAAGCATGAACATAAATGAAAAATGTACATTTAGAGTGTAGAAATACATATTCATTTGTTCCATTTGTTTCTGCTGTAAATTGTCTGATTTGTCAAGTTTATATATATATATATATATATATATATATATATATATATATATATATATATATATATATATATATATATATATATATATATATATATATATATTTATTTATTTATTTATTTATTTATTTATTTATTTATTTATATTTATATAGAAAGAACAAGGAAAAATATCTTTGATTACAATATTACAGTATCATCCCTCCCTCTACTCCCCAAAGTCCCCATTTGCTTGAAGTTTTGCATTGCTGAATACTGTAGATGCCTGTTGCTTGTAAATATAAAAACAAAGCCACAACAAAAAAATCCCACTTTAACATAATATTTCCAGCACTTACAGTCAAACTTGGGTGTTATAAAAATACAGAATATTTAACATCTGTTCCATTTTGCCATCCCAATGCCTCCTTTTTTATACCAAGGAAATATGGGCAGCCTACCTCACACAACTAATCAAGCATCAAAACAGCCCCCTCCCGGGTGGCCGCTATGGCGCTTGAAAAGGTATATGTATAAACGACCCCAGGCTTAAACCCTGGAAAACTGCTGCTGGTTATGAGTAGAGAGTACTGACATTGATAGACTAGTTGTTTTCACTTATTATAAGACAGTTTCACATGCAGTATACATGGGCACACATGGTAGGGGCTATACCCTGTTCCCCCTTTTGCCTTATCTTACATTTATTGAGGTTTTATACCCTGGGCAGTCTCCAACATGGACAAACTGATAGACACTATTGATACAGCAC
Source organism: Paroedura picta (assembly GCF_049243985.1). Lineage (NCBI taxonomy): Eukaryota > Metazoa > Chordata > Lepidosauria > Squamata > Gekkonidae > Paroedura > Paroedura picta. Next base: position 67,203,007 of record NC_135369.1, read on the forward strand.
AGTGGGAAAGCAGGGATAAGCTCTTGGAAATGCAGCAACCTGTTATACTGAAGCAAAACCAATATGCATTTCTATGGATTTTATTTCTCTTCAGTTGCATCAATACTCTGAATTTTGTCAACACATTTGCATTTTCAATATCCATTTTTCTTCCTGAGCCTGAGTCACTTCCTATGATTGATTGAATTTGCAGATAGGCAGGTTCTTAAGCCCATCAACTGCTCCTTACTGATGCCTCCATTCATTCGCTAGCACATCCTGCATTCTCATAGTAAATTGAAAATGATGAATTGGCACAGACTTCACCAAACAAAGAAGCTGCATATCTTTTTCTCCCTTCTAGTAATGCAAAGACCGCAAAAAGCTCCATAGGTACTTTTAACCATAATCATAGAAAACTCCTAATAGTCTAAAAGGGCATATATATACATATAGGGTTAGAACTGTTTTTCTCAAACTTTAGGGGGTTCCATAACTCATCCATAGTGCCCCCTATCCCACCTTATAAAAAGTATTATTTATATAATTTATATTTTGACTTAGATACTGCCACTCTCAAAGACTTACAGAGTTTACAATAAAAGTATAAAATAGAATAGAAGAAGAATAAAACTACCCAATCCACAAAATCCCCAATGCATTAAAAGATGGCTGCTCTAAGGAGTTAATACCCCATCTCTCCTCCCTTGCCTAGCAGCAGTCAGAGTTCTTTCCTTACAAGTGAGGTTCTAATTCTAGGGGATCCACTGATGATAACTCCAGGACTTCAGCCCCGTCTTAACCATACACCTGGTGGAAGAGCTCTGTCTTGCAGGCCCTGCGGAAAACTAGTAACTCCAGCAGAGTCCTCAGCTCTCCTGGGAGCTCATTCCACCAGGCTGGGGCCAGGGCCGAAAAAGCCTTGGCCCTTGTCGAGGCCAGGCGAATGACCCTGGGGCCTAGGATGACCAGCAGATTTATACCCACAGAGTGGAGAGCGGAGTGCCCTGTGGGGGGCATAGGCAGACAAATGGCCCCGCAGATATGCAGGGCCCAAGCCATGCATAGCCTTAACAGTTAAAACCAATATCTTAAACTTGATCTGGAAACAGACTGGTAACCAGTGCAGATGTCATAGCACTGGCTTAATGTGGGCCCTCGAAGGTGTGCCAGTGGGGACCCTCCCAGCCGCGTTTTGTACCAGCTGTAATTTCTGGGTCAAAGCTAAGGGTAGATCCACATAGAGCAAGTTACAGTAATCTAGCCTGGAAGTGACCTTTGCATGGATCACTGTTCCACATAATATATCTTTGGTAAGATCTTGGAGGAGCGTGTCTCATGGCTTAAGTGCCACTAAGTGCTTAACACCAACTCAGGGCAGCTGTCCCTCCTCTGAGTGCCTCCTCCTCCAATCAGCTTGCCTGTCTGTTCAGGAGCCAGCTAATCGCCTTCTGCCCCCCACCCCTGACCACCCCCTCCTCCTTCCACTTCCCTCTGAGGCTCAGAGGCTGTAGATCCCTGCTGCATGAGAGCTGCCCCTGCTGGTGAGTTCCCTAACAGCTGCCTGCAGCCTTTCCAGGTCTGGGGGGGGGGGGACGGAGGGGAGGCCATCCACAGAGTTCTTCCACCCCCCCCATCATAAACTTATCACAGTTTCTTCCTTTGATGAAAATATTTAATTGATAACAAACTTTGTTTGAAGATCATGAAGTCACATTACATAGAATCATAGAATCATAGAGTTGGAAGGGGCCATACAGGCCATCTAGTCCAACCCCCTGCTCAACGCAGGATTTCTTAAACTCAAAATATATTTGCATGAAACCTTGACTTGGATCAGGACACACAGGGAAGAAAACGTACCGGGCTACTACTCAGAAATAAACATATATACCTTTGATGTTATTAGTGTGTTAAAGAAAAAAGGCAGAATTAGCTCTCTTTTTTAGAGGCCTCAATCTTAGTTCCAGGGCCTCAATACTGATTTACAAAACTGGAGGTAATACCCCTTCCCCAAAAAAACCTGACACGGCTCAATCTAAATCAGGACTGTGTGCAGGTTTCCAAGTGTCCACCTGTTTCATCTGCTAAAGAAATCTTATCCTGTATATCCTTATACATTCAGGTGTCTCTTGTTCATGCATGTGGTGAAGTGATGGTCTTCATCTTTCCTGCCCATTAGCCAGATGAAAGTTGCCTTGTATTTTTTCCCCATTTTTAGGCATCTCGCATCGAATACGGAAATTCTGCTCCTTCGAGGAGTTCAGCCCACATGGTTGTTCCGTATTTTAACCCACAACAACCCTGGGAAACATTAGATTGAGAGAAGGTGCATAGCCCAAGGTCACCAAGAAGAAAAATAAGCAGAGCTGGTTTTCATACCCTGCTTTTCATTGTCTCTCAGTGGCTTAAAATCCCTTCCTCTTCCCACAACACACACCCTGTGAAGTAGGTGGGGCTGAAAGAGCTCTGGCAGGACTTCTCGGTCAGAACAACACTATCAGGGCTGTGATGAACCAAAGATCACCAGCTGGCTGCATGTGGAGAAGCTGAAAATCAAACTCAGTTTGCCAGATTAGAAGCTGCTGCTCTTATCTACTACACCACACTGTCTGTCTGGGTTTTAAATCCACATAAGTTTGGTCTTGGTTGATCTCTCTTGACATTATACCACACTATTGTTTTCATAGAATCATAGAGTTGGAAGGGGCCATACAGGCCATCTAGTCCAACCCCCTGCTCAACTTAGGATCAGCCCAAAGCATCCTAAAGCATCCAAGAAAAGTGTGTATCCAACCTTTGCTTGAAGACTGCCAGTGAGGGGGCGCTCACCACCTCCTTAGGCAGCCTATTCCACTGCTGAACTACTCTGACTGTGAAAAACTTTTTCCTGATATCTAGCCTATATCGTTGTACTTGAAGTTTAAACCCATTACTGCGTGTCCTTTCCTCTGCAGCCAGCAGAAACAGCATCCTGCCCTCCTCCAAGTGACAACCTTTCAAATACTTAAAGAGGGCTATCATGTCCCCTCTCAACCTCCTTTTCTCCAGGCTGAACATTCCCAAGTCCCTCAACCTATCTTCATAGGGCTTGGTCCCTTGGCCCCAGATCATCTTCGTCGCTCTCCTCTGTACCCTTTCAATTTTATCGATGTCCTTCTTGAAGTGAGGCCTCACTTCAATATGTGCTTCAATTCAGTTCAATATCAAAATAAAACAAAAACAGTTGTATGTTTCAAACAAATGTGAAAACATTAGTTGGCAAAGAACTTACAGAGGGTTTCTCAATCACTGCATCTATGTCAGCTTTTCTTAACAGTTTACCATTGAGAAACCCCTGGAATATTCTTCAGACTCCAAGAAACGTGGGATCTCCAGGTCCCTGCTGGAGGCTGGAATCCTTGCCACTGTTCAGGGATGCCAGCCTCCAGTGGAACCTGGAGAACCCCCAGAATTAAAGCCCCTATGCAGACTGCAGAGACCAGTTCCCATGGAGGAAACTGCTGCTTGGAACAGGAACAGGGACTGTATGGTACTCAACTTTACACACACAAACAGAGACAGAGACAGAAAGAGAATGAACACAGAAGACAAAAGTATTCCTATCTTCTGAAATTGCAAACCTTATTAACCACACAGTCATCTCTCCATTTAGGAAATACCTGAGTGTCTCCATCCTTGGATTGTTCTGAGAAGCCATTGACCAAAAACTCCAAATGCAAAGGAAAAGAATCCCATATTCAAGGAGCAAGTAAAAAAAAGATGATCCTCCAGCAGCAGTTTCTTCTGCCCATTATCTAGCTACATCTTTTTCAGGCAATGACAATTTGTACAGCTTGGTGTAGTGGTTAAGAGCAGCAGCTTCTAATGCAGTGAGCTTGATTTGATTCTCTGTTCCTCCATGTGTGGGGTGACACAGTCACAGTCTGATTAGAAACTGTTCTCACTGGGCAGTTTCTCTCAACTCTCACCTACCTCACAGGGTGTCTGTTGTGGAGAGCGGAAGGGAAAGCCACTCCTTTGGACAGTGAAAAGCAGGGTATAAAAAACCCTCATCTACTGGGAAGGTGCTACAGGGACATGGCTACTGGGAAACAGTGACTCCCCTATCCACATGTCCTCATGGCTTCATGGTGCTTCTGTACCCCCTCTGCGGTTTACCATCTTCCATCAGTCTCATATTTGCTTGGTTGTGATAGTTTTTGTAAGATTGCAGCAAGACCAAGGTGGTATCCATATGGAAAGGGAAAGTCTGCATCTTCCCAGTCCCAGCCACATCAGCATTATGTCCCCTGCTGTAATTGTCTGTAATGGCTACCCCACAAAGCATTCCTCCCTTCTCAGATTGCAAGTTGTAAACCTCACATGACTTTTTCATGAGTAAACATTCCCAGGGCAGAGGCATTTCCTCAGCATCCTGGATCACAGAGAGCCTGCAGGGGGGCATTTCTTGGCCTTCTGCAGATTCCCACCTCAAGAAGGCATGCAGATGCTACCCCAATCCCCCCCCCATGTCCTCTGAGTTAAAAGAGGCCAAGAGGCCAGGGGAACTTACTGGCAGCAAGACATGCTCTGAGTCTGGATTCTCTTCCACCCATCAAACTTCTGAAACTGGCAGGAAGTTGGAAGTTGGAAGTGGAGAGCTGACATCTTATTAAACCCTTCCTGGCTGAGGGCTGGCTGCTGATTGAATCTAAACTACCTGGACAGGCCATTCCTGGATGAAGGCCAATCAAGTAGTGAGTGATCAGTTCGTTTGGATCTTATAAGGGTTACTGATGATGATGATGTTTACAAACTGATACACACTGTAGGGGCTGTAAGTTCGTGATCATGTTCTAAACTATTTTGAGTTGAGAGTTGTATGTGACTACCAGTGGTATTTTGCTACTGTCTCTTTGGGGCCTGTCTTGTGACAGTTAGCTGTAGTAAATAACTGAAGGCCCTTGCTGCATCTATGCAGACAGGGTTGCCTCCAGAGTGACTGTTTACAGGGCTGTTGTAAGAATTATTCAGCTACCTTATTAAATAACTGCAGCCTGCCTAAGAAAGTAAACCAAAAAGGGTATGGCCATTGCTTTTGAGCCATAGTGCTTATGAGCTGAGTAAGGTGCCTGCTGCTTGCAACTGCAACCCAGGGATGTAGAAATGTCCTTGCCAATGAGACCAGAGTCTTCTTGGGTGACTAACCCACATAAGAACATGTACAATGAACTGATAGTTCTCAAAGGCTCTTTCTTACTCTTTCTAGAATAACTGTCTGCAAAGAGATCGTGAAAATGAGAAAAACCTTTGCAGCAGTGGAAGACAGGCTCTATTAGGCTATTAATAATCTCCCATTCTCACTGATCAGGATTTTCTATAATGTGGGACAAATCTATTACCTCTTTCATCCTGCATCTATGTTGTAGAGTGCTCAGTTTCAATAAGGCACATCAATATGTGCTATCATTTACTGAAAATGGTTGCATTAAAGACACTGCAGGGAGAATAACTATAGCTATTCTTGCAAAGTATCTGAAACTAAGAGAATGAGACAAGCCAAAATGCAAGCCAAGGAAGATTGAATAATTTTGGCTCAGCCTTGTAAGAACACAATATGCTATTATGGTGATGGAAAGAAGGAGAGAGAGAGAGAGAGAGAAAGATGGAAGAATCTACATCGCCAACTCTAAGACTGATTATGCTCAGCAGCAGCTACACTGGGCCACTGTTGGTTCCTAGTGGTGTATGCATGGAAGTATTCATGGGGACGAAATCCCCCAGTGCACACAGACTGCCCCAGAGATGTGCATGCACACAGACCACTCTGGGGCAGGAAAGATCTGCTGCACCTCATGTTGGTGGCTGGGGGTGGGGTGGGAAGCATGGGGATCCCACCATAGGATGGTGGGTTAGTGGCATGCCACTATCCCACCATCATGGGGATATAGACATGCCCTGTTCAGTTCCACAGCATCACGAAGCCAAACAGGGCATTTTGTGTCCCTGCAGGGACAATGTAAGTATGGGGGAAGAGCCAGGCCTCAAAGGCCCCACTCTTCCCTTACACAGCCTGGCCCAGCTGGGCCTCTGCTGGCTGCCACGGCAAGACAAGGAATGTGGAAGAATCTGTATTCCCTTGCTGTGGGCTATAAGAGGCCCTGATTTGGGCCAGGGCCAGGAGGGGGTCGGGATGGTGGCAATGTCATGCGTACGCGGGGATTAGCCCCACTGCCCTGAGAGCACCAGCCCGGCCTTTCTGCTCCATGCATAATCATTCTAAGGAAGCAATCCTAAAACACTTTCCTGGGAATGTCACAATGAATAAATGGGGCTTACTTCTGAGTAGACTGGCAATAGTTTCTAAGAACAGCAAGAAACTAGAACAGTAATGAAATGTTATTGCAACATTTTCATTCCCCTTTTCTTTCCAATGACAATGAAACACTAGTTAATGGAAGACAGAGCGTATAGACACAGATACATATTCCTAGGAGACATAATTCCATAGTTTTTGTGCCAGGACTGAGAAGGTCCTCTCTTGGGTTGCCAACTGCCTTATCTCAGAAGTTGCCCTGAGTAGTTGGGCAGGTTTTCACGTAGAGCTACCAACTCCAGGTTGGATAATTCCTTGAGATTTGGGGGTGGAATCTAAGGAGGGGTCATCCTTCAGTAGGGTATAATGCCATGGAGTGCACCTTCCAAAGCAGCTATTTTCTTGAGGGGAACTGATCAACTGTAATCCTAGAAAAACTGCAGGGCTGACCTGGAGGCTGCCAATCCTATTTGAACGGGAGCAGATGGTCCTTCAATATACTGGTCCCAAACCATATAGGGCTTTAAAGATCAACACCAGGACCTTGATTTGTGGTCAGAAACAAATTAAGAGCCAAGGGCAGCCTTACACACACACACACAACCCAATTGCTCCCAAATCCAGGAATTTTATAAGTGTGTGTGTGTGTGCGGCTAGCGCTAGGAAATGCAAAATAACTAATACATTATGAACCAAGCAGTAAACAGTGATGAAACTATGTCAATGTCTACAGCATAACAGAGGAAAAAATACCATCAGCATGCTGTAATGAAGCAACTTTGTACTAGCTCTGAAATTTACCCATGTTTATAACATCTCCTAGGCTATGTGACATTAGGCCTATGATCTTATCAAGGTCAAACAGATCTGAAAGAAAGGCACCCCCCCCCCCAATGGCTCAATGGACCGAAGCAGCTTAGGGCTGTCAAACTCCAGGAGGGGCCCAAAGATCTTCCAGAATTATAATTCCTTTCCAGAGAGGTCAGTTCCCCTGGAAGAATAAGAAGAAAAGTTTTGTTCTTATATGCCGCTTTTCTCTACTTGAAGGAGTCTCAAAGCAGCTTTCCTTTCCCTTCCCTCTCCCCACAACAGACACCCTGTGAGGTGGGTGAGGCTGAGAGAGCCCTGATATCACTGCTCAGTCAGAACAGCTTTATCAGGGCTGTGGCAAGCCCAAGGTCACTTAGAAGGCTGCATGTGGGGGAGGAGCAGGGAATCAAACCTGGCTCACCAGATTAGAAGTCCGTACTCCTAAACCACTACACCAAGCTAGCTCTCTTTGGAGAGAGATAGAAGACATGGCTGCTTTGGAGGATGGACTCTATGGCATTTTACCCTTCTGAGGTCCCTCCCCTACTCAAACCCCACACTTCCCAGGATCCATCCCCAAATCTCCAGGAATTTCCCAGCCTAGAGTTGGAAACTTTAGAGAAGATTGATAGATGGAGAAGTGGTTCTTCAACAGCTGTAGGTTTCTTTAACAGTTAGAAGCAGAAGGAAGCTAGTGCAACAGTTGCAGAACTCATGTTATATGTGTATGCTGCTTATTTATTCTACCATGAACGGAGCATGGTATCAGGAAGAAAGAAATACTGAACAGGTGATCAAAGAACAAAATGAAAAGAGATAAGCACAAGCAATACAAACAAATGGTATATTAAACAGCTCTTTGTTGATTGACTATATCAAAGAATACTGTTGTGTGTTGTAAAAGACTTGGGGCTCTGTATGATCAATTTATTGACATTCTGGGTACACCAAAGAAAAATCTATAGAATCAAACGTTGCTGGGATAGAAGGCATTCATGTTTTAATTCATTCTGATTTTAAGAACCAGTAGTTGCTAGATCTGAGGCATATTGTTTGCAAAGATATAATGCTGTAGACGAGGCTGTATTTTGTTGAAGAAACCAAGGAATGACAGTAATTTTTGGACTGTCCTTAAACAGAGCTTATTAAAAACATGGCACGTAATTTATACACATCTGACTGAATCCATTATAGATGATCAAATAGTATTCTGGAAGAACGACCATCAAATTGAGATACTATTAGAAAAACCTTAGTTGACTCTGAAAAAAAAAAACTCGGGAATCCCTCTTGCATCTAAAATGAATCAATAAAGATTTCACATATGTGAAGGGAAAGAGACTGTCTTTTCTATGAATTAAATTAACAAAAAGAAGGCAAAATGCATGTAGAAACTGTGTATCAAACTGAGAAATTGTTTGAAGATGTATAAGTTGAGTTTTTAATACTAATAATGAAGGAATCACTTTGCACAGATGATCCATTTATGTTTACATGTAATTAAGACATGGGATTAACACTTAATACTGAATTTTCAGTGCTTTACTACTGAAAAATGTATGCATTATGAAATCAAGAAGAATTACCCATTCATTCTGAAGTTTGGTAAAGATAATCTACCTACAGACTACTTAGCTCTGACCAAATTTCAGTTAAATCTGATTTTAAATGGCTCAGTTTTAGAATCACAATAAACAGCAGCAAACAATCCTTAACTGAGTAGGTTAACAAATTGACAATATTTTTAGTACAAAACAATCACATTAAAAAAACCTAATCAAACATTAGCTGTAACAAGCCCAAATATACATTTAGTGTGTCCTTTTCCCGGTTTACATGCTTCCAAAGCTTCCAAAATGATCTGAATTTGTTTAACATGTTGGCACAGTAGTGAAATGGTGAAACAATGGAGTAAATGAAGGGAGGAGCATCAAAATAAACTGATTTTGTGAAAAAATGTTTCACACATAACAATTTAATTTTAATGGGGGCTTCACACAAATTATTTTGTGTTGTTCTACTTCCCCAGAAACAAAGGGCAGCATAAATAAAATTTACCAGCATCCCTTCTTGTTGCTTTCCTTTTTAAAATATAAAAAATGCCTTAAATTTAAAAGCCCTCAGTTTAAAAGGAGGAAAGCTGATTTTCATTACCTGCTTCTCCCTACCCTCGGGAGTCCCAAGGCAGCTGACAAACACCTTCCCCTTCCTCTCCCCACAACAGACACCCTGTGAGGGAGGTGGGACTGAGAGAGCTTTGAGGGAACTGCTCCATGAAAACATCTCTAAGAGAACCCTGACTAGCCCAAGGTCACCAAGCTGGCTGCCTGTGGAGGAGTGAGGAATCAAATCTGGTTCTCCGGACGAAGTCCACCACTCTTAACTACTACACCACACTGGCTCTCAGGAGAAGAGTTAAGGTTCTGACGAATGCATCCATAATCCCCCGACCCCAAAGCCTATGTGCAAGGGATAGGTTAGAGCTGCTGATTTAAATTCCACAACAGGTGAACAGTACAGATATTGAACAATCTGACTTTTTGCTCATGTGCAGAACGGACTCCGCATATCTATACTTTCCTTGTTCTTTTAACCCTTCTTCTTTACCTTTGCAGGTTGGGGATGCAACCTTGAACACTGGGGTCAGAGATACATAAATGTTTAATAAAAATGTGAGTACATGTCAAAATTAATGATAGAGAATGTCTATTTGAAGGGATGGATATAACTGCAATGCCAGCTCCGGGTGGTGGGGGAGGAATAGTACAAGTATAGCTACGTAGACCCAAAGGGATACCTGGGCTCAAAATGTCGGATGGTACCAAGTCTGTACTGCTAACTTTGTGCAGAAATTGAGATGCCAGACTTAACTGACAATTTCTATGTCATTTGAACCATATATGAATTTCAAAGGGTCTTAACTTTTCTTTTAAACTCTGTTTAAGAGGGAAACATTCACTGGAACCAACATATACATCACAAGAAAATACTGTATCTTTTGTTACATGGTAACAAAAAAAGTATGCTTGTGGAGTTGCCATCTTTGGGTGGTCCGAAAGCTGGGTGACCAGTAGGTAGAGCTAATTAAGGTTTTAACAATGTAGGAAAAGGAACATAGTGTCCACAGGAAAGTTGTGGGGTGGGGTGGGGTGGGGGAGGTGTGTTGACTCACAGAAAAAGAGACAGAGTAACAGGATTTTGTTCATCCACTGACTCCAAATACCAAACCCAAAGGAAAAAAGATGCTGACTGTACTGGTAAATATCCAATGTCTAACAAACTCTATGTGGCTCTGAAACCATGGTTTTATTATCCCTGCCATAAGTCCACGGCCAATCTACAGAATGTCATTTATGCCCAGCAGATGGATTGTATGCATCATTCTAGCATGGCTGAGAGCATTACAGCCATACTATGAATCTGGCAGAATGGGAATCTGTCATAGACACATCAAGATTTGAGCACAAGCCCAACTGAGGTAATAAAAAAAGGCAAGGTGGCACTTTTTGGTGAGTAATGAGCTATTAGACATAGCTGATGAGCTGGGCCCCCCAATTTGGAGCACTGGGCTGACATGACATGTTTACTACAGTTACCAGAGGAGCAATATAGAAAGCCATTGTGAAGTTTAATCGGCAATAAATAATTAATCATGGACTTCTAAATGAGCCGAGTTCATAATTCAATGGTGAGAACATGAATGGCTCAATTATTTAAAAATTCATATGCTCCTGCCTACTGAAGGCATAAATACTCCAAAGTGTCCTTCCATTATCAAGTGGAAGGCACTGTGCTTACATATTACATTTTTATTGTTAATTGCCAGAAAATGGTGGCAGCATATGTTGGTGTTCAGTTTCCTGATATTTGCTTGACAGGATTTAGCTTTTTAAAAATGAAACAGGTGATACCTTAGTTGAATAAATCTGATAGACATTACCAACTTTAATATTAAATCCCTTCTTTGGCTTCATATAGAATAGCTGGCCATACCTGACAGCAGGGGTTCTGTACTTGTAATGTTTTTTTTCCCCCATTTAGGAGGTTCAGCATCTGGGCTCATTTTACTTGACCATTATTATGCTGAAGGAATATTATTGTCTTTATTTGTTATTAGTGATCTGTTACAAGAATTCCCATTCAGTTGGAATTTGATTGGCCAAGGCCATTTTACTTCTTCAAGGAAGGTTGTTGACAGAAGCTTACACACATGTATGGGAGGGTCAGTTTGGCCTTGCTCCACCATCATTCTTTCCTGATGCATCTACACTGGCTGTCATATTCACCTCTGGCTTATGCCATGGCGATCTGACAAATGCCCCAGGATATTCTTGTGGCAGCGAGCTGGTTCTTTCCCCCAAGCTGTTTCAAAATGCAGCTGCCAGGACTCTCACACAAACACCATGGAGAGCTCATATAAGACCTGTTTTATGGCAATTGGACTGGCTTCCAGTAGACTTCTGGATCCACTTCAGGGGTTTGGTACTTACCTTTAAGGCCTTACATGGTCTGGGACCTGTGTATCCGAGGGATTCCCTCTGTACCCTAGAGAAAGTTTGATCAAATAACACCAATCAATTGAGAATCTTTGGCCCTAAAGAAATTCACTTGGCCTCAACCAGAGCCAGGGCCTTCTTGGCTCCAGCTCCTGCTTTGGTGGAATGAGCCGTCTGAAGACATCAGGGCTCTAACAGAACTTCCTACGTTTCTCAGGGCCTGCAAGATAGAGCTCTTCCATTGGGCCATGGGTGGGGGCCAATCAGGAAAGGTGACTACACCACATATACACTGGTTCTCCCTCTCCTCATCCACCCTGCCTCTGACTCCTCTCAGTCTAGCAGATTTGTCTTATAACATCATATAGACCAATGTGGGCAGCAATCACTGTAACTTCTAAGACTCAGCATGGGTTTCGCAAGAACAAGTCATGTCAGACCAACCTTATCTCTTTTTTCGAGAGAGTGACTACCTTGCTGGATCAGGGGAATGCCATGGACATAGTTTAGCTGGATTTCAGTAAAGCTTTTGATAAGGTTCCACATGATATTCTTGTTCACAAGTTGGTAACATGCGGTATTGATCCTAATTCTGTCAGGTGGATCAATAACTGGTTGACAAATCACACTCAGAGGGTACTTGTTAATGGTTCAGCATCTTCTTGGAAAAGAGTGACAAGTGGAGTACCCCAAGGATCTGTCCTGGGCCCTGTGTTGTTCAACATATTTATAAATGATTTGGATGATGGATTAGAGGGGATACCTATTAAATTTGCAGATGATACTAAACTGGGAGGGGTAACAAATACAACTGAAGACAGCAACAGAATACAGGATGATCTTGATAGGCTTGAGAAGTGGGCTAAAATGAATAAAATGAAGTTCAATAGGGACAAATGTAAAGTTCTGCATTTAGGTATGAAAAACCAAATACACCAATATAAGATGGGGAAGACTTGTCTTGGCAGTAGCATGTGCGAAAAGGATCTAGTAGTAGACCATACATTGAACATGAGTCAGCAGTGTGACTTGGTGGCTAAAAAGGCAAATGGGATTTTGGACTTTATCTAACAAAGTATTGTGTCCAGATCACAGGAGGTGATGGTACCGCTTTACTCTGCTCTAGTTTGGCCTCACTTGGAGTACTGTGTTCAGTTTTGGGCACCCCAATTGAAGAGGGATGTTGACAAACTGGAACGTGTCCAGAGGAGGGCAACAAAGATGGTGAGGGGTTTGGAGACCAAGACATATGAAGAAAGGTTGGGGGAGCTTGGTCTATTTAGCCTAGAGAGTAGACGGCTGAGAGGGGATCTGATAAGTATCTTCAAGTATTTAAAAGGGTGCCATACGGAGGATGGAGCAGAATTGTTCTCTCTTGCCCCAGAGGGACAGACCAGGAAGTTCCTGACAGAGCGGTTTTTCAGTGGAACAGGCTTCCTCGGGAGGTAATGGTTCTTTATCTTTGGAAATTTTTAAACAGAGGCTAGATAGCCCTCTGACAAAGAGGCTGATTCTGTGAAGGCAAATGGGTGGCAGGTTAAAGTAGATGAGCGACTGGGATGTGAGTGTCCTGCATAGTGCCAGTGGTTGGACTAGATGGCCCATGAGGTCCCTTACAACTCTATTATTCTATGATTCTGTGATAACTCTTTAAAACTTTCTAGTTGTTGTTTTATGATGAAATTATGCTTATTTTACTAATAATTATTGTTTATTCTTTGTTGTACACCACCCCAAGATGGCTAGACTGAGACAGGTGGTCTATAAATCAGATTATAAATAAATAAATACATACATACATACATACATACATACATACATACATACATACATACATACATACATACATACATACATACATATTTCTCAGGCCCTTGGACCATCCGAAGTCCTATCATGTTCCGAATATTATTGTTGTCCTTTTTTTGCCTCTAGGTGTCATGTTGTAAACTGTGCATACTCTTTGATGATAAGGGGGATCATGATGATAAGAGAGCCAGTTTGGTGTAGTGGTTAGGAGTGTGGACTTCTAATCTGGCATTCCAGGTTCGATTCTGCACTCCCCCACATGCAGCCAGCTGGGTGACCTTGGGCTCGCCACGGCACTAATAAAACTGTTCTGACCGAGCAGTGATATCAGGGCTCTCTCAGCCTCACCCACCTCACAGGGTGTCTGTTGTGGGGAGAGGAATGGGAAGGCAAATGTAAGCTGCTTTGAGATTCCTTCGGGTAGGGAAAAGCGGCATATAAGAACCAACTCTTCTTCTTCTTCTTTTCTCCTGTAGGATCACAAAATATGGGAACCAATCGCATGAAAGTGTGTGTGTGTCAGGGAGAAGAGAAAGTGAAATAAGACTCGTAGGAGCAAGTAAGAGAAGCTCCTTTTATGCTGCTTCCATGGAAGCAGAAAAGTCTGTGGGAAGTAGCCCTTGTCAGGAGCTGGTCTTCATGGCTGAAAGAATGGAAACCTTGTAGAGCAGTGGTCCCCAACCCCCGGTCCAGGGACCGGTTCCGGTCCGTGGATCAGTTGGTACCAGGCCGCAGCTCCTCCTCGTCCTCCTCCCTGGCTGCAGCCTTGGGGGCTGCCCTGCCACTCTGCCGCCAGCTCACCTTTGGTGTTCTCCAGCAGCCACCATAGCTGGGGCTCCCCCTTGGCATGGCACTGCACAGCTGCTGCTGGCAGCGCCCCCCAGTGGGCAGCAGGAAGTCAGGGGCACTAGCGGGAAAGCAAGTAGAGCTGGGGCTTAGGCGGCAGTGATGATTCCTCGGTAAAAGACTCCCCCCCCCGGGCCTCAGCAAAATTGTCACGCATTGACCGGTCCCTGGTGATAAAAAGGTTGGGGACCACTGTTGTAGAGTACCCATTACATTCTAAGCAAAGCCTTATATTTAACATCTGACAGAGTGTATATAGGGGAAAGGACAGAGGAATTGCATTTTACATATTTTACACAGTGGTTCTCTATACCAGGGGTAGTCAACATGTGGTCCTCCATATGTTCATGGACTACAATTCCCATGAGCCCCTGCCAGCAAATGCTGGCAGGTTCTCATGGGAATTGTAGTCCATGGACATATGGAGGACCACAAGTTGACTACCCCTGCTCTATACCACATGGGTGTCCACTGTCTTGGACAAACTGTTTGAAAAAGAGTGCCAGGATGAAGAGGAAAACAATCAGTTGGCTTATGGCTACTCCCCTAGTGATGAACAAGGCAGCAAGTTGTCTTCATGGTAACTAGACACTAGCAGGAGACACAGAAGCAAGGCCTCAGAACTTGGAAGGGAAATTACAAGTCCTGATCCTCCCAATGGGCAATTCATGCAAAGGCCAGGTGGTGGTGGTTGACCAAAGGCAGAGAAAAACCCCTCCAGGTCTTGGGAAAACCTTGGGGGGCAGTATGGAGCAGAGCCTGTAGGTCAGAATAGGACTGTTCTGACATACTACCCAGTGGCTTTGCAGCTTTTAGGTAATCCTCCATGCCCAGAACACTACATAGCTTCTCTTTTTCATGTCCTTATGTGCACATCAAAACTGTACAGAGAGATGTCAAATCATGGACATTCTTAAGGTTGAAATGATGACCAGCAGCACTGAGAGAATTATCTCCTCAGAGACTTGGCCTGGCCAGGGCAAAGTGACTGGTTTGGTTATCTGTTCATATCCTAATCTGCCTCAGGATGCTTGCCAATTTAATTAACGTAACAATGAACCCACACTAAATCTGTCACCTTACTTAAGGTTTTACCAGTCAGTCAGTAATCTTTTATTGGCATAAAATCTCTTCTGAACCAGGCCTGTCAATACCTCTAATTCTTAGCATCACCAAATCTGGAGACAGGAGTCATGAACAAGCAGGACAGATCTTTCTACAATCTTGAAAAAAGCTTAGGTTTACAGAAAAATCTGAAATTTAAACAAATACCATAACCCCCATACCAAATATTGCCCCCAGGAAAAAAATGTTGCTAATTTCCTGCTCCCACTTTCTTGAACAAACTGTCACTTTGCATGGGTTTTGAATATTGTTTCAAGGATTCAAGAATTATCCTACAGTTTTGTTCAATTTATTGAGTAATGTTCTCTGCATAAATTTAGAATTCCCTGGTATGGATGATCCTTTCCACCCAGCAATTTTAATATCAGCATTTCCAGTCTGTAAAACAGATGAAATGTATCATATATGCTTAGTGCAAAAAAACACAATTCCTTAATAAGTAAATTAATATGTTCTAATTTGTTTAAGTTATATGCCCTTTTAGTTCTTGCTTTCTGCTTGGGATAGAATAGGGCTCTGGGGCGCAGTTAGGCATGAGTAAGATTTTTTTCTCCCAGGTTTGGCTATATTGGATCCCCAAAATATTCCCAAATACCAGTACCAGTATTGTTATTCAGGTTTGGCAATATTTGAGAATACTGAATATTTTTGGCTCCATTATACCATATGGGGCTATTAAAATGAATGGCAAATCTAGTCTGAGTCTATTCAGTGGTCTGGTGGGGGAAGAGTTCGATGTAGAGGTGTCACATTTGTAGCATAGTTGTTGGAATCTTTCCTCAAAAGAACCCCCAAGCTTGAAAAATATCGGACCAGGAGATCCTATTCTATGGGCACTCGAAGAAGGTGCCTTCATACTCCATTGTTTCCAATGAGGGAAAATACTTTGGCAGCAGTACAAGCCCAGCAGAATGTCCCAGAGAATCTCTGCAGTGAAAATGAGGGGGGGGGGTCATTTTTGCAAGGCTAGCCCAGCAACAGAACCAGCACAGTGTACCAAGCAGGATGAGTGCCACTGGGGCAGTGCCAAAACCAAACAGGACTATGGTCAAATCTGAGAATCTCTGAATAAGAAACTGAGAGAAGCCATTTCTGCAGAAACAGCAGAACCAGTGCAATCAGTGCACTAGTCCTCACCAGCAGAACCCAGTGCCCCAGTGTGGCAGATGCCAGGTCAACCCAATGCACATGCATAGTTGTTATAGAATTATCTGTATTGGTTCTTATCATGTAAGAATAATCAAGATTTACAATGACTCTTACATGAAAGAGGGATTACAATGTCTCTAGACTAATACACAGAGTATGGGAAACAAGCAGGAAGAGCTAGAAGTCCTAATAGAAGAAGGAAACTATGACCTAATAGGCATTACAGAAACTTGGTGGGATGACATTCATGACTGAATATTAGGACTGGGGGTACAAATTATTTAAAAGGGATAGAAAAATAAAGAGGAAGGAAGGAGTAGATTCTTTGGCTTAGATTCTTTTAGGTTTATCTTTTCTGTATTTGTAGGTTTTTCCTTCTTGTCAATGTAGACTGTGTTACAGATAGTTTCAGTTCTTCACTCTGTGGGCCCGGGAGGCTTGAGTGTTATTGTTGAGGGGTCATATTGTATTTTTATTATGTCATATTGTATTTTATTCTATACCACCATGAGCAGGGCTGGTTTTGGGAGTGGCAGGGATACATTGAAATATAATAATAATAATAATAATAATAATAATATAAAGCATTTCCTTTAAAAATGTCCATCTTACATCATTTCTTCTTGGGAACATAGGAATGGTCTTTTGACCCAAACACATTCAGGTGGTTCATACTTGGTTTGTGTCCATACCGTAATTCATATGGCATTATTCTGGCACTTTTGGCAGGTAACCTGTTCTGTAGGTCAGTAGCAGTGTTAAACTCTTCTCCCTAGTATTTTTCAGGTCGCTTTGTTTCTATGCATCTTGGTTAGGGAGTGAGTCTTTCTTTCTGCTATGTCATTCTATTCTGTATATGGAACAGAGAACCAATGTTCTATTCCTTTAGTCAAGTAGTCCTTCATGTCAAAAGCCCCACATATTGTCTGTGTGAATAGCCAATGTTTTTCTCTGAAACCTATTATTGCAACATATGCCTTCAGCTTCTCCTGCACTTGGATTGTCTCCTTGATTAAGTAGGTAACTGTATACTTTGAGAAATTGTCAATAAAAGTTAGAATAAGAGCAGCATGCTTTCAAATATTATTATACTAAGCTGCAGTCCACCAGACTAATGGGAAGATGAGAAGATATTTTGTGAGTTCTAGTGCACCTTGAATGAAAATATATGAAACAGAAAACCATACCTGGGAGTTCTGTTGGTCCTTTGTTTATATTAGGATTTTTATCTTTGACCATTTATGCACTGGGAACTTAACTGCCCCAGCTCCTGTGCAGGAGCACAAATCAGGGGCGGACAACGCTCACCAGGCCAAATGCTCCCCCATGTGGGTGCAGGAAGAGGTGGGACAACCTGCCATGACTTAAACTCCAGCCTGCAGCTCGGCATGAAACCTCCAGTGCATAAACGGTCTTTGTGGCACATTTGCTTCAGCCAAAAATGGCATTGTGACTCCATGGCAACTTTCCACCAGGCAGATAAAAGATAACATACATTGAGTGAATCTGGTGAAGGCTTTTCCTGCAGTGAATAGATCTTATTGGAAGCTATTGGACTTTGGGTTTTTGATGGCTGTTATTGTAGATTATCTTTGTGATTTAGTGTGTTTATTAATGCAAGCTATATATATGATATATGAGAGTTACCACTTATTGTTAGCTCATCACAGTATTTTCTCCTTTTTGTGGATGGTATATACCACCTGGAGGTTGGCAACCCTATGCCAGGCAGACTTTTCACCCTATAGGGGTTAAGGAAGTTCTTTAGTGGTCCAAGTTCCAGCTTGGCACTTCCATGCTCTCACATAAAAAATTCAACATTCTGCGTGCAAAAGTAATGCAATCTGGCTTGTTTGCCACAAGCAGAAGTGGAAATGTTTCACAGCAATGCACACATTCTCAGATGTCACACATGCCCTTTGTAGGCCCTCACTTTGGGCATAGAAAACAAGCAGCCACTGTGAGTAATGCAGTTATTGTGCTGAGTCTGAGCATAAGGTGAAAAAGATACAGACTGGTAATGGGTTGTACTTAGGAGGGACAATTTATTACTTTAGCTGTGGAACAATAGTGAAAGATCGGAAGTTAAAGATCTTAAACAATATCAAGTGTGTGTGTTCTGTACCCTCCAGGGGCCACATTTTATAACCTTTTCCCTGTCTTGTAAAAATGACAGTATAACTCGATAACTGCAGAACTGACCATTGTGGCCAATCTAAGCAGAGATCAAGTAAACAGCAGGCAGTAAATGTTCAAGATTGCTTTCCATTATATTTATTCTTTTCTGAAAGGCAATATCTTGGTGGAAGTAAGGACTTTGCCAAGGAATTATATATCTGTCCCTCTTAGTAAAACAGTAAGGAGGGTTGGGGTGGGCTGAGTCCATGATCAAAACTCCCGGATTGGCCCCTTGGCCAGGACTGACAAGCGGAGGGGCCAATCAGAAGGTGTGAAGCATCTTCCGATTGAGCCCTCACCAGGACAGACCAGAGTTCCAGGGCAATCAGGAGACATGGCTGCCAGTCTGCTCCTGACCACCGCAGGGAGAGGAGGTCAGCAGGGCTGCCAAGGGGGATGAGAACAGAGGCTTGGACAGGCTGTGCCCCAAGGCTGCCCTAACTGTCATGTCCAACTGTGAATTGCCTCAGAACCCTGACAGAGCTGTCAGGAGGCTGGTGAGTGCGCTCCCTCCCTCCCCCTCCCTTCAGGCCTGCTGGGAAGGAGCCTCTGACAGGCCCTGACTGAGGGGAGGGAGGCCTTTCCAAGAGCAACGCAGGGGAGCCTGAGGGCCTTCCTTTTGAGAGGGGGGGGGGCTTTCCCCTTCTGCCAAACAGTTGCCTGACAGGGAGGCCACAGAAAAGCCCCTTCTCACTTAAAATACTGCTCTGGCCAGGGGTTAGGCACAGCCAAGCCATGTGTTTTTCTTCTTTGCATCTCTCTGCAGATTTGAGGCCACTGCACAGCATTATTCTGCAGATGAAACTGGTTCTTTTCATCTGCACAACCCTGTGTAGTAGGCCTCAAGTCTTTCAATTCAACAACAACCTGTGTGGGAGGCCTTAAATGTTTCTTCTTAACCACAACCCTGTCCAAAGTAGCCCTTTCTGCCTGGGGAACTGATCTTTATACTCTGCAGGTAAGCTGTAATTCCAGGAGCTCTCCAGGCCCCACCTGGAGGTTGGCTACTCCTGGGTTGGAAATATTCTTGGAGGTTTGGAGGTGGGACTTCAAAATCGTACAATGCCTCAAAGTCCAGCCTTCAAAGGAGCCATTTTTGCCTGTGATTGGGAGGGAGTGGTGCAGGTGTGTCCCTCCTGGGCTGAGTGGTGCAGGTGTGTCCCTCTCGCTGCGTCAGGCCGCCGACCAAGGGGGCCCCCGGCAGCTGCGCTCAGTGCGACTGCCGGGGGCTCCCATGCCTAGCGCCCGCTGTATTTTAGGCACAGCGGGCTTGATTACTAGTATTAAATAAAGCAACACTTGCCTCTATTAAAAAAATGTTTTTGGTTCATATATTGATGTGAACTACCCCAAGCCTATTTTAGGGAAAGGCAGCCAATAAATCTAATAAATAAAAGTAATAAATAATATACATGTGGCTGGAATTTATTATCCCCACCTTCAAGTTCATGCAAATGAGCCTAGATAGATCCCTCCTTTATTAATAAAGCTCATGGACTGGGACAAGAAATAGCCAATGGGATAAATGTGATAGAACCCTCAGAGTCAGGACTGTGTAAACATTTGATGTGGCTCTCTATCTCCCTCTAAATTATTAATAAGGATGCCAATGACAACGACCTCCTGGAGTGTCCCACAGTTCAGGCTCTCTTGTTTTATTGAAAACATGAAATATGTGCTCTAGCATTATCCTTTTGTCAGTGATGACTGAATCTATGAATGTTTCTTATACACTTTTGTCCAAAACCCAGGTCCTGCATTCACCTGGAGAGAAGCCAGAAGCTGGCTGCGAGAATACTTACTCCAGAGGAGCACCTGGAGAAAAGCCAGAAGCTAGCTGCAAGATCTCCAGATGAGCACATAATGAAGAGCTGGCTATCAGGGTATGCTTGCCCCAGGAAAGAAGGAAAGTGGGATGAAGCAGCTTACAGAGTGGAAGTATTCAACCATTTAAAAAGAAGCACTGGCCTTCAAATGGGCTGTGAGGATGCTCTTACGGCCTCAGAACAGCAAGACAACAGATAATGTGCCTCAGCCATAAGACTTCATTTACAATCACTGGCACCACATCAAATTTCTCTAGTGTTAACTAGTCAACAAGCCTTTCACCCTAGTAATGGATCAAATGGATGCCGCATGCCAAATAGCATAATCTGAGGATTATGAGGTGGTATCTTTCTTTCCTGCCCGTCAGTTTCGACATCTAGCACCTACACAGGAGCAGCCATGTCAGTGCTGATTACATGTCCTGAGTTTTTGACACTGGAACCCTGAGCTCAACACCTAGGAGAGGGGAGTGACTGGAACTCCAGTCTCGCACTTACCTGAAGAGTCAGCTACAGGAACACTTACTCCAAAGAAATACCTAGATAAAATCCGGAATGTGCTGTCAGGCAAGGAGGAAGGCCCTCACCCCACAACAGAAGGTAGGAGGGGGGAGGGACCAGAATCCTGTTGGGCTGTCCATAGGAAGTAGGGGCACCACTTGGATCCACCAAATGTCATGGGTGGGCAAGTGGTAGGACTGGCTGGTACCCCCTCTTCTCTTGCACCCTATGCAATTGTCTAGTGTATGGGACATGGTTGGGTATTTTACCAAATACCACCCTTTGTCATGAAGGTGTTAAAGTTAGCTATCATTAACAGAGCAGAGAATCGTCTGGCCTAAAGGGTTGGAACCTATGGGGGAAAAGGTCCTTTGTTCCAGAGAGTTAGTGTCAAGCTTTATCAAGCATAGGAGAGCTTGGCTGAATATAGAATGTGATATCAGTTTGAATGTAGAGAAGTAAGCAGAGAGAACAAGATGCAGTAGATTAATAGCAGAGAGAGTGAAGCTGTTTTTTGTTTTCTCTCCATGTAACCCTTCCCTGTGTTATTCTAATAAACTTATTTTTCTTAAAGTTAAATACACATTTCTGCTGTATCACTGCAGTGGTCCAAATTCTCATTCTGCTAAAACCCATTTTTTCCAGTAGCTATCCATGGAGAAAGTAAGGCATTAAAGAGAATCTCTTATCTACTGTCCTTATGCAACCATTGGAGAAGATCTTGGGGTTCCTTTGAACTTACCCCTTCTGGTCCACCCGGCTCCATAATATCTTCTCCTAACCTGATCCATGCATCAAAGGACAACCTGTCACTAAAAAGACTCAATTGGTGAGAATTCTTGTCTGATGGAGCTTTCAGTTTACATTTTCATCCTCAGACTTAATAGTAATAGAAACTCAATCTAAAATTGGATTTTACTCCAAGCCTTCTTTTCTTTCTGTATCTCATTTTTTAAATACCATATAGGGAAAATTGTTTGCAATATTTGAAATAGTTCGGTCATCTTGTTGTTGGCCATTCAGTCATGTCTGACTCTTGGCAATCCCAGAGCACAGCCGTTGCCTCCCTCAGGCAACTGCCACTCACATCAGTTTTTGATCTAAGAAAAATGAATTCTTGAACACATTCAATCTCTTCATCATCATATTGTGACATGTCTGTTGTTGTTGTTGCTTTTTGCAGTGGTCATTATTTTTGTCTTTTTAGTGTTTAAGAAAAGGCCAAATTTCTTACTTATTTCATTGACCTTTGTAACCAGCTATTCTAGGCCTTCCTTAGTTTCTGACAGGAGGGTAGTGTTATCAGCATACCAAATATTATTTATAGTCTGTCCTCCAATCTTAATTCCAGTGTTTGATTCTTTGAGTTCAATCTATCTCATAACGATCTCAGCATACAAGTTAAATAGGAAGGGGGAAAGAATACAAGCTTGACACATTCTTTCTCTTTTTTGAACCAATGTCACCAAATGGTATACATACAATGGCTACTTAGATTACATACAATGGCTACACAGAGTGACTGCATGTGTTTGATGAAATTCACTGGCACTCCCAAATTTTGCAGGGCTTCCCACAATTTCTTGTGATACACACCATCAAAAGTTTCTTTGTAGTTAATAAAGCAGATGTAAACATCCTTCTGATATTCCCGCGACTTTTCCAAAATCTAGCGCAGATTTTCAATGTGATCATGAGTGCCATGTCCCCATCAAAAGACAGCTTGAACATCTGGTAATTTGCTTTCAATGTTGTTGCTATACGTTGTTGCATGATTTTAAGCAGGTTCTTACTAGCATGAGAAATGAGGGTTATTGTACATTATTTGGAACAGGTTTTTGAGTTAACCTTTTTTGGTAGTGGAATGAACACAGATTGTTTCCACTCCTCTGGCCAATTATCACTTTCCCATATTTTCTGACACAAAGCTGGTTTTGATTAGTACACATCTCACAAGTTCCGTGGGTATGATGTCAATGCCTGGGGCTCTGTTTGGTAACTGAATCAAGGCTCATTCAACGTCTTCTTCAAGAATGGCCAGTTCAAGTTCTATTTCTTTTTCATTTTGAAGAGAGCAAACTTCCGTTCTGTATCTGTACTGTTCTTCTATGTATTCCCACCATGTCTTCTTAATGCTCTGTCGGCCAATCAGTTCCTCCCTTTGTTTATCTTTGATAATGCTTTTGTGAGCAGCAAATGGCATTCGGAAACACTTTATTTGTATGAAAGCATTTCTCATGTGTCCTTTTTTGAAATTGTCTTTTAACTACCTGCATTTCAGATTCCAATAAGCCTCTCTGTCTATTCTTGTTGAATTTTGGTAATCCACATTTAATTTTCTTGTCTCCTTCCTTTAGCCTGCATCTTTTGCTGCTTTTCTACATTCATCTATTCTCAGAGTTTCATCTGAGAGCCATTTTGATTTTTTTCCTGGCTTCTTGTGCTTGGCTGCTTTTCAACAACAGTTGATTAAATTTCCTGCCACAGTTCATCAGGCATCTCCTCTGTTGTGTCCAAGAGTTGGAGTCGATCTTTTACCTCCAGTGCATATGTGAATGTAATTTTATTTACATCAAACTTCCTTAACCCTGATGTTCTCTTGATGTTGTGAAGTTTTGTTTTGATTTTAGCCAGTAACAAGTCATGATCTGAACCCCAATCAGCACTTGGATATGTTTTGACAGCAAGAATTGAACTGGACCATTGTCAACTGCACAAGATAAAGTCAATTTCTGTAGTCCATTTGTGATAGGTGATGTCTAAGTGTATAGGCGATGTTTATGCTGTTTGAACAAAGTGTTCATGATGCAAAACCAATTTTCATGACAGAATTGTGCCAGATGATCACCTGCCTCATTCCTTTCTCCAAGTCCAAAGTTGCCAATAATGTCTCTCTCTGCTTGTGTGCCAACCTTTGCATTGAAATCACTTATTATGTATGTTACATCCTTCTTGGATACTTGTTTTGTTTTAAAGTGTCTTGAATGGCAGTATAGGAGTCTTCAATTTCTGCCTGTGTTGCATCAGTTGTCGGAGCATATACTTGGACAGTTGTGATATCTAAAGGCTTGGAACAAATTTGAATTGTCATGACTGGATCATTGGGCATCAAAAAACTGCTTGAGAAATATTTTTGCTTGCAATGAAAGCCATGCAGTTCCTTCTTATGGAGTCCTGTCCTGAATAGTAGATGGTAAACTTGTCAAGCTAAAAGAAACCATTATCTGCCCAATGTAATTCACAGATGCCAAGGAGGTCAGTGTTCAATCTGACCATTTCTCTTTTGACAATATCAATTAATTTGGCAAAATGGTATTTAGTGTTTCTATGATGTGTAGCATTTTGTAGTGGACAGCAACTAGAGTTGTGTGCAGTGGCATCTGAATCGGCCATTCCAGGCCAATGCAGCCAGCGCTGTGCCATGGGGGGAGGGGAGGCACAGGCGATGGTGCCTAATTTGGCACACACATGAAGGCATGGAGCTCCGGTGCCTGTGCCTCCCCTCTCCCCCCCCGCAGCATGGCACTGGCTGCGTTGACCTGGGTGTAAACTGCATGGGGCTTTTATTCCAACCCCAGATCGATTCAGTCCCTGCCCTCTACACAGAATGTGATTTCCGTTTGGATTTGGGGCGATTTTAATTTTCCTTCTGCAGCAAGAAGGATTGATCCGGAGTGACCTTTATTGTGTGATATCTTAGAGTGCTTTTAATGCTCAATATATTTTAAAATCGCATTGTTTTTAATCTGGGCTCTCCTCCGTGGTAGAGAACCCATGATTGGCCACAGGTGGCCATGTGACAAACTTGCCTTAAAGGAGAAACCCCTAATTTCTCTCAACTTCTGTCGGCCTTGGATTTTTTTCCCTGTCTTCTTCGATCCCCTCCCCACCCTTCAAGAAAAGAAAAGATTTTTTCCTCCCTCCTCTGACTTTTTGGATCCTCTCCCCCCTTCAAGAAAACAAAGAAAGAGTCCCCATTTGCCTCCCCCCCTCTTCTGAGCCTCCCTAACCACGTGCAGAAGAATTTCCTGTTTCAATGGGGGGGGGGGGGAAGAAGAAGACTCGAGTTCAAAGCAATCTGAATTCAACAGGATTGACAATGGAATAAAAAAAGTAAGTGCAGACTCTGCCCTGGAATGGCTGATTCAGACGCTGCTGCACACAACCCTAACAGTAACAGTACTTGGCATATTGTCAGTATTTAATGCAATAATATTTGGTATTCAATATTTGCTGATACCTGAATTATCACCATGCTTTGTAGCATTGCCAGTTTCTTTGACTAGGAAAAGTTGCATGGGAAAAGCTGCACTTGCTGAACTTCTCCCTTCTTTGCAGCTATTTAGGTTTAGGAGCTCTTGCCTGAATAGGTTATAAGAGTCATAGAATGCACTTAGCATTCTCTCTGTGATTATAACCTCCCTAACTCTAGGTTCTTTTAAGGTCACTTTTCTTGCAAAGCATAACAGAAAACTGATGCAAGTAAACAATGGGTTTTGCCCCAGGGGAATGGTGAGGGCTAATATCTTCCCTGCAACTTGAGCCTGCTGCTTGACACAGGTGCATTGCTTCTCTTGAAATGGCTTTTTAATGTCTTTCCCATGAAAAAGAGACTAATAACAATCTCATTCCAAGTTGCCCATCTCACTGACACAGCTGAAAATCAAAATGCTATTAAAGTCAATTTGGCTCTGAAATACATTGGATAGCAGAGAGGCTTCTTGTTTGCAGCAATAATACCTTTGAAGACAAAGGCACCAACAAATGGCCCAGGCAGTCTGGTTCATCAGGTTGCTGGGCAGTATGTATGTGGGCAGGGAAAGGAGAGAACTGGGTGTGAACTGCATGGAGCTTTTATTCCAACCCCAGGTCGATTCAGTCCCTGCCCTCTACACAGAATGCGATTTCCGTTTGGATTTGGGACGATTTAAATTTTCCTTCTGCAGCAAGAAGGATTGATCCGGAGTGACCTTTATTGTACGATATATTAGAGTGCTTTTAATGCTCAATATATTTTAAAATCGCATTGTTTTTAATCTGGGCTCTCCTCCGTGGTAGAGAACCCATGATTGGCCACAGGTGGTCATGTGACAAACTTGCCTTAAAGGAGAACCCCCTAATTTCTCCCCGAAGAAGTTTTTTTCCCTGTCTTCTTCGATCCCCTCCCCACCCTTCAAGAAAAGAAAGGATTTTTTCCTCCCTCCTCTGACTTCTTGGGTCCTCTCCTCCCCCCTTCAAGAAAACAAAGAAAGAGTCTCCATTTGCCTCCCCCCTCTCTTCTGAGCCTTCCTAACCACGTGCAGAACACTTTCCTGTTTCAATGGGGAGCATGGGGAGAGGAAGACCCGAGTTCAAATTGATCTGAATTCAACAGGATTGACAATGGAATAAACAAAGTAAGTGCAGACTCTGCCCTGGAAGGAGATTTGTCATACAGAAGGCTGTTCTAGATTTCTGCACTCTCAATTCCACTGCACCAGCAGAATGAAGTTTAATGACTGGTTCACACATGTACATTCACATCACTGTAATTAAACACTGCTGCTGCATGTTTCATTCAACTCCATTCCGGAAACCCAAAGCAATCACCCAAACCAACAATTTCTGTGTATTGGTGCAGCTCGGGAATTTTGTAATGTGAATCCCTAACCCAAGTTGGTACAGAACACTGAGGCTTGGCTATTATGAGGAGATACATAGAGCATACAGACTGCATATTCTACAGTCACTCCACTTGCAGCCCATCAGTTACCTGGCTCAATTTATGATACTATTACATATGAAGGCCTTCTTAGCCTTGGACCCTCTCACCCTATGTACCACCATGACCCTTCCATTAATCTGAGCAACCAGACTGCAAATGGGCAAAATCAACAACTGCTGGCACGTATGCCTTCTCACTTGTGGCCCTCACCTTGTGGAACAGCCTGCCTTAGGAGGTTAGGAAGGCTTTCCACAAACTTTGCAACTCTGTATTATTCCAGAGGAATTTCTACACAGGCAATAGAGTTATACTGTACTAACAGAGTTACTAATATAAATTATTAGGAACAATAGTCTATATTACTATAGCTTGCAGAAATTAGGGCCCTAATATGTAATTTTTGGATCATTTAGTTTGTCATTAATACTTCTGCTTTGCTTCTGTTTAGATTTCTTTGGATTTATGATTGGTTCTACAACCCTGATCATATTGAATTGTTTACTGAATATCCCATCCTGTCTATTGTATTGACTCACTGTATTGAAATCTGTCTTGAGACCAAGTGAGAATGGAGGACTATAAATAATGTACATTTTCTTTTTAAAAAATGTAACTGGTCATTAGGCCCTTGACGAATGATGTTGAGTGCTATGTAAACTTTATGTGCTCATGATAGCATTTTTGTCTTGAGTGAAACAACATAAAATTTTAAAATAAGTCTTCTAAATAGGGAAACACCATCTTCCCACATATTTATGATTTCTAATATTTGAAACTAAAGTCACTCTCATTTATTTCATAAAGCAGCATTTATAATCAACACTATAAAAAGCACATCTCTGGCTAATTCCTAGATCAAAATGTCAAAGTTCAGCTTGTGCATAATAATTTATAATACTGCTATGCTCAGATTATGCTTTTAAAAAATTAAAGATTTCAACTGTATACTCGCATACATGTGTTTTCAAAAGTCTTCTTCTAGAGATCTCATTCATCAACAGAATGCCAGAAAACCTGAGTAGACAATAGGTGGCAGTGTGAGAACAAGATGGTTTTTACTTTTGAAAAGAAATTTTTATCAGCCCAGGGCCCTTATACTGGCAATATTGTTTCCAATACTTTGACATTTCCCACTAAAAGGCACAGTGGAATATAAAACATTTTAGAGGTGAAATGTGGAATTGGATGTACATTCCTAAGGGAGTGTATATGAAAGAAAGATTTCAGAGAGCAGACTAGACACTACACCAGGATATCTCTCATATATACCAGTGTAAATAGGAATATAATTCCCAGGCTGGAATAGTTTAGGGAGGCAACTAACTCCTGCCATGTCCTCTGGCCTGCCCACTTCCATGCTGGTGCAGATACCTATGGCACCTGCCCAGTGCAGCTGGCCTCCATTGGGCAGGTGCCATAGGTATCTGCCCCAGCATGGAAGTGGGCAGGCCAGAGGGCATGGCAGAAGTTAGTTGCCTCCCTAAGCTATTCCAGCCTGGGAATTCTCCCAGCAGCATGGCCAACAGGTGATCATGAAAAGTCAAAATTCAACTCCACTCCCACCCCCCGGCACCCTCCCACCCCCTGGCACCCCCCACCCACAAGATCCAGCAGAACACAGGATGCTTGTTACAGGGGCCGACATCTCTCCCCGCACCAATAACTACCTCCCAGTTCTATATAAACTCCTGCCAAGATGCTCCATAACTCATTATCAGGGCATGTGGTTTGACAGTCTGTGCCAGTACTCCATGGCATGTGGACAGTTTCCTCAAGGTATATGCATTTGTGCTGATATTGCCTTCAAAAACCTGCTAAACCCGTGTTACTTAAGATTACAGTAAAAAAGAAAGGTTTGTGCATGCATGGGGGAAAATGCCTGTAGGAGATTAGTTGGAAAAGATGATGAACCCAATCCCCTTTGATTTTTAAATTGCAAGTAGAAGATGCAATCGAAGTGGGGACTTGGACCAGGCCTTAGAAATGTGTGTTAATCCTTTTCAGTGTGCCATTTTTTTTGTTTTTGCAATCTTAAATGGTCTGCGCTAGGGGTAGGCATTTGGATATACCCGAGACAAAAATATACCTGAAAAATACCCTATTGGTATTTTGGGGATATATTTGGTATCTCAAATATATTCAGAAATTTGTTGGGATATTGACAAAGTGGTCCAGAAATATCCCATAAATATTCAGGATTAACCAGAAAGATTGGGAGCCATCATTTGCAGTCTCCTGGCAGTTTCTTCCCCCTTTCCTTTGTTTCTGTGTCTTTTGGGGGTTTCTATGAGCTTGCCAGGCTGTTAGTTTCTTTGTTTTCTGTTCGGTTTGTGTTCCATTTTTTTTTTAAATTTAATGCAGGGTTTGCAAAATCTCTCCCAATTGGATTTGTTCTGCTGAGATTCTATGGCTTGACTTTAGTCACGTTGAACTTTCACTGCCAATAGCACTGTGTTATGCTCGACATCTGGACACTGCCTTTTGTTCTGTTGAACCTGCAACCACACCCCCACCTTGAATTTTTTCTGCTATGGTTCTCTGGTTTGACTTGGGCTTTCTTGGGCTTGCAATGCCACAATAGACCTTTGTTCTGCTGGGTTTCTGCACACTGACATTGGTTCTGTTGGAATTTGAAAATCGCCCTTTCATCTTTTTTTCCAGTACAGAGATTATCTGGTTTGATTTTGGTTCTGTTGGGCTTGGCACATTGGCTCATGGTTCTGCTGGGATCACTGGTTTCTGCAATGGTTCTATTGGGTTTGCTGTTGATTCTTCCATACTAGACATTTAACCAGTGATTACTGCTTGAAGGCATGATTTTTGCCCCAAAAACAGTTGGGAGGTTTTTCCCATAGGAAACAATGGGAGGTTGGGATACCCTGTTCAGGGACCCATATAATTGGACTTCTTGGTCCAATGTAATTGAAATGTAATTTAAAAGACAAGCATCAGCAGCTTCACTCAAGTTTGGTTCCTGTATGCTTAAATCAGCCCCCCAGCCTGCCAGAAGGTTTTTGCATGGGGAATAATGGAAAAATTTGGAAACCTGAGGGGGGGGGACCCACACACCAAGAAAAGCACACCCTGAATCCAAATGCCTTATTCCAAATAATGGTATGGTAATACCAATATGCTTCAGAAGAAATATACCTGAATTCAAATAATACTTCCCCCACACACACACTCCCATTCTACCTCTTTTCCCCAGCACAACTTTTAGATAAACATTCAGGTATCCTAGAATCACAGAATAATAGAGTTGGAAGGGACCTCATGGATTATCTAGTCCAACCCCCTGCACTATGCAGGACACTTACATCCCAATTGCTTGTCCCCTGTAACCTGCCAACCCCTTGAGTCTTCACAAAATCAGCCTCTCTATCAGATGGCTATCTAGCCTCTGTTTAAAAATATCCAAAGATGGAGAACCCACCACCTCCCGAGGAAGCCCTTTCCACTGAGAAACCACTCTAACTGTCAGGAACCTCTTCCTGGTATTTAGCCGGAATTACTTTTGAATTAATTTCATCCCATTGGTTTTGGCCCGTCCCTCCGGTGCAAGAGAGAACAACTCTGCTCCATCCTCTATATGGCATCCTTTTAAATACTTGAATACAGAAATGCCTGTGTGAGATACTGCAAAAATGGAAGAGGAAAAAGGATTGGCATTCCCTCTTCCTGTTGCTGCATCCCTGATCTGTTTATTTTGCATTTAAACCCTACTGGCTGTTGACAACTACTGTCTGCCTCCAATCTCCAGGCACAGATGTGTAACAGCTCATTTAGAGAGGCCAAAAGGGAGAACTGAGGGCAAAATGCATAATAGTTATTTCTTAGTAGCAGCCACATCATACTATGATTTAGTTTAAGAGAAAGTGGTTCTTAGTTTACATTAGGTATACCAAAAGGTATGGGAACAAGTGAAATCTAGCAATAGACTCCATTAAATCCCCTCCCCATATTATATTTCCCTACAACCAGAAAAACACATTTTTATTTGAGGCGATAAGAGGTTACGCTACAAAATGCTAAGTGTTCATGTTGCAATCCTGAGAACATTTTCCTGGGAGTAAGCTTCATGGATTAAAATGGGGCTTACTTATGAGTAGACCAGTTTAGATCATTCTCATGAATACTGTATAGTTTGTGGATTGAATTCACTGTCAGCAGTGACACAACAACATAAAGATAAAATGAAAATAGCTGTGTTTGCTTTGTAATAGTTATGAGGCTGTCTTCTGGTAGAACCTAAAAAGTTGTGTTTGTTTATCTTCAGGACCAAGTTGTATTGCAGAGATGTAACTTCGATATATCAAAGACTGACATTTCAACAGCAACATCAGGCCTCTCCAATTCCAGGAAAGACCCCACTTGTTTAAGGGAAAGGATTTGATTTTTCTGCGTACTGAAAAATGGAAGATGCCTCAAGCAAGCCCTAAGCAACTCACTAGATGTGCTCATTTACTGAAATTGGGCCCGGGCTGATCACTTTTTGTATTTTGCTTGAAGGAAGATGGATTCTGTTTGACACAAACAGACAATTACATTCTACACACTGCTCTTCCCTCCCAGCATCACAGCCTCAGGTCCCCTTTTGAATCGGTTTACAAGGCAGATAATTCCCATGGCATTAGTAGGCAGGCCTAGAGGTGATGGTGCCATTCCTCTGTTTTCTTATTGCTCCATGCATAATCTTCTCTTCCTTTGCCAGCTTGATCTCCTGATTTTTCCCCCACTAGCATGCATACATACATACAAACATTTTTTTAACACAAATGTTCACATAGACAGGATTTAAGGAAATGTTCTGAGGTGATTCCTAGAGCATCCTGAGATATGATACATTCAGTTCTGGTTACACAGCCAGAAATAATGTTGTGGTACCAAAAGATAAGTTCAGATAAGAAGAGAGTTCAGGTAAGTCCCAGCCCTGTATTCCCCTAGGGGTTTCCAGCCAAGGGATGGCAGTCCGATTGCTCACTATGCAACTTATCCAATCCCAGCCCCTGGGCTTTGGCTGCTGCTTAGTAAAGCAGTGGGAACAAAATGGGAGGGGGTGATACTGAGAAGTCACTTCCGGGCATGTACCCAAAAGTGATGTCACAGCATCAATGA
Source organism: Paroedura picta (assembly GCF_049243985.1). NCBI lineage: Eukaryota > Metazoa > Chordata > Lepidosauria > Squamata > Gekkonidae > Paroedura > Paroedura picta. The sequence goes on from NC_135369.1 coordinate 67,234,843, forward strand.
ATTAATTGTCTAGCAATTTTCTAGAGCATTGCCCCACACTTACCCTGAAGTGACATTGGGGCATTACCCTGTATCAGTTTCTTGTCTCTCCACCCTCTTGAAGTTGGGTGGAGAGTTCATAGAATAAACATCATCATTTTCTGTTGTGGGAAGTTTTTGATGTAAAGGAACATTCCAAAATATATCACTCCACCTTCAGGCTTAAGTAGTCCACTCCACTTTCCTCCCTTTGGCTACCTCTGAATAAGAAGTTGAGCTCAGTTTACTACCTCTGACTCCACCATTTCATGCCCCAGCTCTTAGCTTACTGTAACACTTGACCTTTCAAGACAGTATGGAAATATTCACTAGTGCCAAGTGTGCATGCTAAGATACCATTAATAGGAGCCTGCCAGAATGACTATACAGAACCGATTTATAACCACTTAGCTTCCAGACTTAGTTCAAAGGAACTCTCTAGTCTTGATGATGAACACATTCACTTGGGACCAGAAGCTTACCAGCAGCCAGTGCAATTGGCACAAATCTGGTTAACTATACGCTTGCCTACACTCATATACCAACAAGCAGACTGCAGCAACTACAGCTTCCAAACTGGCTTCAAAGGCTATCCCAGATACTGCCTGGCTTCAGCCTGTACACTAGCCAAAGCTTCAATATGAACCCCTTGTTGCTTTCTCCTTTCTTTGTAGCCCCTATACACAAACTCCAATGACTTACCTAAATGAAGTAAGACTGGATTACTGTGTGCAGTTCTGGAGGCCTCACTTCAAGAAGGACGTAGATAAAATTTGAAAGGGTACAGAGGAGAGCGACGAGGATGATCTGGGGCCAAGGGACCAAGCCCTATGAAGATAGGTTGAGGGACTTGGGAATGTTCAGCCTGGAGAAAAGGGGGTTGAGAGGGGACATGATAGCCCTCTTTAAGTATTTGAAAGGTTGTCACTTGGAGGAGGGCAGGATGATGTTCCCATTGGCTGCAGAGGAAAGGACACACAGTAATGGGTTTAAACTACAAGTACAACGATATAGGCTAGATATCAGGAAAACATTTTTCACAGTCAGTTAGTTCAGCAGTGGAATAGGCTGCCTAAGGAGGTGGTGAGCTCCCCCTCACTGGCAGTCTTCAAGCAAAGGTTGGATACACACTTTTCTTGGATGCTTTAGGATGCTTTGGGCTGATCCTAAGTTGAGCAGGGGGTTGGACTAGATGGCCTGTATGGCCCCTTCCAACTCTATGATTCTATGAAAACAATAGTGTGGTATAATGTCAAGAGAGATCAACCAAGACCAAACTTATGTGGATTTAAAACCCAGACAGACAGTGTGGTGTAGTAGATAAGAGCAGCAGCTTCTAATCTGGCAAACTGAGTTTGATTTTCAGCTTCTCCACATGCAGCCAGCTGGTGATCTTTGGTTCATCACAGCCCTGATAGTGTTGTTCTGACCGAGAAGTCCTGCCAGAGCTCTTTCAGCCCCACCTACTTCACAGGGTGTGTGTTGTGGGAAGAGGAAGGGATTTTAAGCCACTGAGAGACAATGAAAAGCAGGGTATGAAAACCAGCTCTGCTTATTTTTCTTCTTGGTGACCTTGGGCTATGCACCTTCTCTCAATCTAATGTTTCCCAGGGTTGTTGTGGGTTAAAATACGGAACAACCATGTGGGCTGAACTCCTCGAAGGAGCAGAATTTCCGTATTCGATGCGAGATGCCTAAAAATGGGGAAAAAATACAAGGCAACTTTCATCTGGCTAATGGGCAGGAAAGATGAAGACCATCACTTCACCACACGCATGAACAAGAGACACCTGAATGTATAAGGATATACAGGATAAGATTTCTTTAGCAGATGAAACAGGTGGACACTTGGAAACCTGCACACAGTCCTGATTTAGATTGAGCCGTGTCAGGTTTTTTGGGGGAAGGGGTATTACCTCCAGTTTTGTAAATCAGTATTGAGGCCCTGGAACTAAGATTGAGGCCTCTAAAAAAGAGAGCTAATTCTGCCTTTTTTCTTTAACACACTAATAACATCAAGGGTATATGTGTCTATTTCTGAGTAGTAGCCCGGTACGTTTTCTTCCCTGTGTGTCCTGATCCAAGTCAAGGTTTCATGCAAATATATTTTGAGTTTAAGAAGTCATGATCTCCATCTAATCTTGTTTGACCTAAATACCTAACACAGTAACATTGACTTCCAGACAGTTTGCACCTAATTGGTTTTTCATGGGATGAGAGAGTTGTACAGAGTGCAAATAACCTTGCAATCCACTTTGTATCATACTCATTCCCCACTTTTGAAGGATTTGAAACATTTCTAGTGTTTTCAAAAGACAATTTTATCTATAGCATCTATGTCTATGTCACAGTGATTAATGTTTTCTAGTCTATAGTATTCTGAGAAACAGAAAATAGAAACACCAATCAGGGGACATATGCCACCTCCTTGAAGCATCTGTGATCTCAACATTTTGCTTTCTTTTTGCATTGTACTTTGTAATGGGAGCAACGGCAGCAGCAATTTCCCTGTTGAACTTGGCATAAAGAATAAATTGCCTATAATTGTGTGTTAGGCTTTGTGTTCTGTCCCCCACATATTTCAGAGAGCTGAGCGGTATGGTCTTTCAAACAAACTAATTTCTTTATTTTAAAATGTGTTTGTTCAAAGCAGCTAATAATAAACAGCAGGTCAAAACCACAATAGAACAGCAAAAATCAGCAATAAACCCAAGATTTACAAGCCCAGCAAAGAAGCAACAGCTTGTTCTCTTAATTCTCTCAAAAATGCCCTTCAGAAGCAAAACACTTTTCATGCTTATTGAAAAGGGAGAACCAACTATTCTAAAAAGGGGGAGTAAATGAAGACTCAAGTCTTTGCTGAGGCCAGCTGGATTTAACATGATGGAACCACTAAGAACTTATCTGCTGACCCCAGTTGGTGGCTCCCTTCTATTTCTTGTCTCCAGTCCAAAACACCAAAACCAAGGTCCGTTCATGGGGTAGAGTTTACTTTACTAGGGCCTGGGGGTTTAGGGGAGCCCAACCTGGGCTACAGGCTCAATACCATTATATGTTTTGATTATGTCACTGCAGAAATTTTTCTCTTTCAATATAGCCTGTAGTATTTCACTCAGTCTATGTAAGTTATGGTCCCTTCATGCCATGATGTCTTTGAAGGGAAGAATCTAACTGGCCAGAAATGGAAGCAGGATGTTGAGGTATGTATGAAGAGAAAAAATGCAATTAAACAATTAAACTGGCAAAATTGCAAGTTTCTCCCTCCAATGAAAAGATGTGTGGCTCTGGAATGGGCAAAGTCTTGGCTATCACTGAGGTGGTACACCTGTGTCTGGGCTGCATCAGACTCAGGTTTGGCATGGCTTTTGCATGGTTAACTATTCTTCCATACAACAAAGCCTAGCAAATGTACACCAATGAACTTACAGCAGAGGTCAAGTGGAAGGCTAGTTTGGAGTCCCTTCCCCTGTTGTGTCAGTTTTATACTGGCCGGGATTTTTTTTCTTTGTATGAAGGACTATTCAGTTGTGGGAGTGTTCATCGACAGTGGTACAGCACAGATACTGATTTACCTCTCCAGAGCATGTTAGAAAGCTTGATAACAACACAGGACCAACACAAGTTTTATGTACACCAGCCTTTTTCTGCTCATGACTACAGTGCATGTGGAGAGGCAGTCTAAGCCCCTTCCCCCTCACTGTTTTTATGCTCCCAATGCAGTCTTTGAGCCACAACTGGCTGTACTGTGAAAATTTCACGCAGTTTTTTAAATTGCATGAGTTTTTGCAAGGGAGTGCCTAGTGGCTGCATCAGGCAGTATGATGCCAAACGGGCATGGGAAGTTGCTTCTCCCCACAGGGTGCAGTGACTAGCAGGAAGGGCCAGGCACAAAATCCCCATTGTAGGCTTGATCCAAAGTCTTCAGGCTATTTGCCAACAACATGAGGACTTTGTAAATCTATAGTGAGGCCATTTGGCGGCAACTAGGTCAAAGAGAAAATGAGGCATTTTGTCTTCATTTGGAATTGGCTTCTGTGATGCACTGAATGTTGTGCTTTAATGTTATTGCCTTAATATAAGCAGTGCTTTGAGCTTTGTTTGGTTAAAAAGTACTCATAAAATGAAATGTGAAAGTTTGGATTTGGATTCTGAGTGCTTGCTGAACCTTGAATGTGTAGAATTTGATGCTGTTATATAAGCATAATTTCCAATGCTGCCTCCTGTTGATCTTTCAAGGTAACAGAAAAGATAGCCCTTAAAAGGGGAAACAAAAAGATAGAGTAAGCACCCTTTGCAATTCTCATCAGAGAGCAGCTGTAGAGAGTGCCAGATTTATTTTAATTTATTTATATTTTATTTTGTCCCCCACCCCTCCCGGCAAACCAGTTCAGGACAGCTTTCAATATCCAACACTACAACATAATAAAATCAACAGCATGACAAAATTACATTTATCTATAAATGAAATTGCATAATAATAAAATCATAAAAATTTAAAAAACAATCATAGCAGCTATTTCACCAAATGATTTGTTGCAGTATGTTTTTATCTGAACCTAACTTCAGATTCAAGGAGATCCACATAGAGGGAGCCCAGTTGGTATTTGCTCAGTTGTCTCAATGTTCATTTGCCCCAACCAAATGCTTGGTGGAAGAGCTCCATCCTTTAGCTCTTCTGAGAGCAAATTCTACCAGGTTGGGGCTAGGCTGGAAAAGCTCCTGGCTCTGGTTGAGGCCAGACATAATTCTCTTGAGCCAGGGATAATCTATTGATTGGAATTAGACAATCTTAGTTTCTTCTGGCAAATGTGCCCATTAGGACATAGAGCTGGGTGTCATCTGCATATTGATCACACCCAAGCCCAAATCCCTGAACCAGCTGGGCTAGAGGGTACATAAAAGATGTTGAAAAGAGGAGGAGAGAACTGGGAAAAAGATCTCTCCTCATAACCATCTGTGATGGATTGCACTTTAAAAAAGTTTAGAAGTGTTGTACAAACAGTTAAAGCTCTATTAAGGGTTAAATCTTCACAGAAATAGAGCACCTTGAGTGACAAATTGCTCCAAGCAATCTGATTGGTTAGCATCAGCTGAGCAGAAAAAGCCTTCAGAACTGTATGCTGAGGAGCCATTCAGTCAGATTTCTGCCTCGACTGAGTTGAGTTGGATTTCAACCCTATTTGAGGAGTACTGACATATAATAACAAGTAGCTTGTTATTTTTGAATTTCAAAGATGTTTTCTGCATGAGGATTAAAGGCCAGGCCAGTGCTTGTATGGTAGTGGGTCTAATCCCCGTTTCCATGTAACATTGGTACTGGCACAGCCCTGGCCCAAATCAGGTCCTCCATTGCCCTGTGGAAAGGGAATGCAGATATATCCATGTTGCCTTTTTCACTCTGAGTGCCAAGAGGGCTATCTCAGGCCAGGCCTGTGTGGAAGGGGAAGTGTCAGACCTAGCTCCACCCCTGCCTATGAACAAAAAATATCCCAGTCAGCTCCACAGTGTTTTGCACTGGCATGGAGCCAACTGGGGCATTTTTAAAAATGTTAATGAAGGTAAAAATCTGTTGTTGTGCAATCCCACCTTTGTGAAAATGCCCCCACCACCAGAAAACATGGTGGAACCTCTCCGCTCTGGCTGCCTTGTGTGGAGGTGGTAATCCGGGGCAGACCGAGTCCAGCAGGGAACATCTTCCCCACCTGGACCTGGGATGGTGCCATGCTATCCCGGTCCTTGCCGAGCTCTTGAGCCAAGCAGAGGGTCAGGAGCAAATGCAACTGGCAGACCTGAGCAGATACGCAAATCTCGCTCGTTGGTCGCCCCAGGAACTAAGAACAGCATCCTGAGGGTCCTACAGATCCACGGAGACTGGGTTCTCCGGATCATCGCTGCCTGTGCTCAAGGTCATGATGGCGCCCTTGTCGTAAATAACTTTCTAAGCCTGAAATGACCAGCTGATCCTGCATTCTTCCCAGATTATCTCTTACCAGACTGACAGGAGCCGGAGTCTACGAAGGTTGGCGGCATAAAGACTATGAGTTTTCTGTTTGTTTTCCCACTCTTTGGAGCCCTCCTCCAGCCCTCCCCCCCCCTTAACCAATTTACAAGGGAATCCTTTCTTCAGACGGGAGGCAAGCCAGATAAATACACTCGTTAAACAAAGAAAAAGCTTAAAGAAAAGAGAGAGTTTAAAGATTTGTTGGAGAGAGTTCAGTGGGGGATGCTGACTTGATACGGAGATTGACAAACTGATAATTTTGGATCGCCCGAACTCCCGCGAGACCTCGCGAGACTTTCTGTTTATAATCTGTGACTGCTTAGAACTATGGAAAAATTAACTAAGGCACAGCTTCTTAATTTGTTATGCGAAGGGAACTCAGAGATACTGAAAGCAGTCAACAAGGTGGAAAAGGAAATCCAAGACACTAAGATGAGCTCTTAGACAGAATCGATGGTTTGAAAAAAACAGCTGATGAAAACACAACTCAGCCAACAATACATCAAATGAGAATTCAATGTGTGGAAGTTAATCAACAGGAGTGGGAGACAGCTAGGAACATAAAAATCAAAAGCACCTTGGAAGAATTTGGGAAAACAGATTTAAGGAATGAAAGCACCGAAAGCTTGGAAGACTATTTAGAGCAGGAAGTGATTCGGATCGACAAAATAAACAGAGTCTACTCAAAGGCGACTGCACACAGGAAGCAGTCAAGAGATATCTCTGTGCAACCTGACAACAAGAAAGAAACACAAATACTTCAAGACCTGCCGGCAGATACATCATGGAAAAGAGCATAATTTCACCTTTTGCGACCACCTGAAGAATGTGATGAACAGTGGAGCAATTACTTGGTCTCTCTTAGGAAAGGCAGCAGTAACCTTTAGGTTAAGGTCAATATACGATGGGAAGTGACTATATATTATTTGGGATAATAATAGATTGTACCCTTATAAGTATTAATTACTTGGCTATTTTTTTTCTTCCCCCCCTCTTCTTTAAGATAATAACAGACCATACCTTTACATGTATCAATAATTACTTGCTCAGCTGGTTGTTTCTTTTTCTCTTTCTTTTTATCTTTTGTAAGCACTTATATACAACAAAAATAAAAATAATATATATATAAAAGAGGAAGAGGCAGGGCTAACTGCCCCCCCCCCCACAGTGAACCGGCAGCAGCCAGGAGAGGCTCTTCTGGAGTGGAATGGGCCAAAGTGTCTCAAGTGCCATTTAAGTTATTCCTGGGCTGAGGCAACAGCCAAAATATTATACTGTGACAGGATGGAACACATAGAATTCTTCAGCAAAGAACAAAACTTACTACTAGAGTGACTCAATCAGTAAAGAAAAACAGAGGGAAAATCTTGCTTCTGAGGGAGGGCAGTGGAAGGGGAGGTGTCATACCATCTGTTAAGCAAGGCAGAGTAATATGGAAGTCTTATCATCAGCTTCTCAGACCAGCCAACCCTGCAACTGATCTCATTTGGTTCTTGCTGGAGGATTTGTCACAACCTGCCTTCACAGCTAGGATTCAGACTCAAATCAATTTGTTTCTCAAATGCTTGATGACTCACATTGCTTATTTTATGTTTGTCATTTTTCTAAAAAGCAAATTCTCTGTTGAAATTAGAGGGCTGAACTGACAGCCTAGGAAAAGGAAGGGTTCTTTATCTCACTGCTGCTGTTGTTATTATATATATCTGCCTAGGCTGGAGTAAATTTAGAAAGGATTGCAAGATTAAACACTCCAAAGCAAGAACACCCAGAATTAAGCTCTTCTCAATCATAGCATTTGGCACAATTGTTATCTGCATGCTACAATGCGAGTTAATAATAAGATCTCAACAGAGTGTCTTTACAGTAATTCCCATAATCTGTTTATTAATTGGATGCTCACCTTATTTATACTTTTCTACCTTCCTCACCTAAACAATAGTAACTATGAACATAGTATAAAGGCTATAGATATGCTAACCTTTGTGTGCCTCAGTTTTCAGATTACAAGAAGGAGGGATTTCAAGGGGATTTGCTGCTTGAAAACCCCTCCTATAACAGTCAATTTTCTAATATCCATTCTTAGCCGGTTTAACGTCACTTGGAAACAGTTTTATGGTACTTTTTCTTCTTTGAATGACTAGCCAGATAGGCAGTATATAATGTAAATTGAGCTGGGTTGTCAAAAATATGTAGATGATATTTAGCTCTGTTTCAGCTTCCAGCAGATCCCCAGAACGCTGTGGAAACTATGAACTAGGGATGTACATTTAGATATTTCTGTTTCCTTGGCTTACAGCATCATTCTCCATTGCATTCCCTACCCTCCTGAAACCCCATCCTGGTAAATTTCCAGGAATCTCCCAAATCAAAATTAGCAAATGTAATTTCAGAACTAGATTTTTTTGGAGTTCTGTATGCTGCTGTGGCTGCTCTGGTCTTATCTGTGCTTTGGATTAACTTTGTGGATATATTTATGACTGGTTTACCCACAGTGGACTTTATTATAAAATATTGTTTAAAACATTATTTCAAGTCTTTCTGTGTCTTCTTGTTTCTCTCTGTATGGTTGTAATGGGTGGTGGTGGTTTTCTTTCTGGTTCTTTGGTTAAGGTTTGCACCATTTCTAAAAGGTGTGGACACCTGCATGGCCCTCTGGGGTCCAACAGTATGGCCAGAAGAAAATGCAGCTAGTTCAGAAGGAATGCCAAGACACCAGCAAAAGGGTGTGGCCTCCTCTAGCCACTTTCACCTTTAAAAGAAGTCCATGTGCCTGAGGGTGAAGGAGAGAATAAGGCAGCAAAGAGGTCTCAGAGAGGAAGTAGATGCTACACCAGGCTAGAAGAAGGCTGTGCTGGGATGGGTGAGGACAGTTCAATCAGCCACACTGCCCAGGGGTGGGGGTGTCTCTATGGGTTATGATGGGAGATCAGGGACTGGGAGAGGTCCAAGAAACTGGCAGCAAAATGATGACCTTCCAGGAAGGACTGTGAACCATCAGGAGAGAAGCACACACCAGGAGATGGAGGATGGACCTCCAAGCCCAGCAGTGGCCAAGAAACAGGGCCTGTGACTTGAAGGCAGCCTCCAGGGGGATAGTGACCCAGGGAGTTTCTGCATTGTTTTCAATTCTGGCCTCATACTGCTTTTAACAAAATCCCTTTATTTCTGCATGCATTTTTGTTCCTATAGTTTGCTCCCCACCCTAGGGTGGAAAATTGACCCCTCTTTTGAGACTACTTTTACCACAATGTTGTTCTGTAAAGTGATGATTTTTTTTTAAATTAAGGCTCTGCTCCCTTCCTTCACGGAGATATAAGGAACATGGCATAACTCTGTGAGGGGAAAGAGAAAAAAAACTTCTTTAAAAATGAAAGCTGGTAATTCAGAGAATCTTCTTAAACTATCAGCACAATACTACAGTGTTATATGAATATTTTAAGGCCTTTTTAAAAAAGGGATGCTCTGATGCCATCAATGATGACTGCACCCTCCTTTGAAAACCATTGTTATTTTAAGTTGCATAAAGAAGAAAATAAACTGACTCTACAATGGTAAAATCACACAGGGGGCAGATGTGCAGAAGACCTATGCCCAACCTGATTCCAGTATTAGAAAATCAGTAGTAACTGCATTGTGCGGAAAAGGTCATCTAGTTCAGAGAAGGACCTGCTAGACAAGGCAAGGTAGGTCAAAGAGGATACTGAGGGACCTGACTTCAGGCAAGTAGCCAGGGGATGGTCTGAGACCATGTACAGCTGGGCTTAATGAGCCTTTTTCTGTTGTATTGGATTCTCTCGTCTTGGCTTGTTATAGAATTTTTACTTATTTTGCATTTTCTCTGTTTCTATTTTTTAAGAAAAATTAAAGTGTCATTGCTTTGGGCAAAAGCTGTTTTGACATTGGTTGAGCTGGGCTTGCAATTGTGTCATTTGCTTAAGTTGGTTTGGCTTGGATTCTCTGACTGGACATTGTTTGTGTTGGGGTGGCATGGTTGGTCCTGGGTTCTGCGAAGTTTTCCTGATTTCACATTGGTTCTGTTGGCTGGGCTTGTGGACTCTGTTTGCATTTGTAAGATTTTTCCAGAGGCTATTCCTGTACTTTCAGCTAATGGCTTCTTTGCAATGCAGAAAGCATGGCATTTCCCCCATAGGAAACAATGCAGATAGAGTTGTTACTTCACATGTCTGTAGTTTTGAATGGATTTGCACTCTCTCAAAAGTAGCATGTTCATAGCTTGGGAGTGTCCTGAGATGCCTCTCATAAGGTTTGATTGGTGAACCTGCTGTAATACATATCCTGGTGACATCTAGATTAGCCTACTGAAGAAAGGTGTGGCAATATAAATAAAACCTTTGATTTTCATGTCAATAATAGGCAAGTGACTTTAGTGGATGAGACTGAGGCACATCTGCACTGGTGCCACTGCACCAGGTTGCCACCAATTCTTTGCAAGGAGCAGTTTGTCCCACCTCTTCCTGGGTTCATATGGGGGAGCATTTCCCCATTAGATCCAGTTTGCCCTGGATTACTGCCTCCAGACGAGGCAGCTGGGGTGGTATTTTCATGAAGGTGGAATTGCGTAACAATGCAATCCCACCTTTGTGAAAATAAAAATGCCCTAGTTGGCTTTGTGCTGCCATGAAGCATCACAGAGCTGAATTGGGATTTTTCTCTTCTGGAATGCCATAGGTGTGGGAGGAGCCAAGTGTGGAAGGCCCAACTCTTCCCCTTCCACACTGGCCTGCCTTGAGATAGGCCCTGTTGGCACCAGGGATGAAAAAGGGAGCATGGACATATCTGTGCTCCCTTGCTGTGGGGCAACAGATGGCCTGCTTTCAGCCAGGCCTGGGCCACAACCGGGCCAGTGCCAACCTCATCTGGAAGTGTGGATTAGCCCTGCAACCAGCCCTGCAACTGGCCCGACCTTTAGTAGTCTTGCAGAAGAGGTCTGACAGAGGTATAATAGTACAATTCTAATCAGGTTTAAGATCACTGACTTTAACAGGCTTAGAAAAGTTTTACTCTGAGAAGGATTGCCCTAGAAATTGCCCAGTTTGGGAGGGAATGGTCTTTCAGGTACCCTGGCCCTAAGTAATTTAGGACTTTAAAGTTAAGAACCAGCACTTTGAATTGTGCCCTAAAAAGGATAGATTCCTTAGAGTTTAGACTGTTGTTTTAATGTTGATGGCTTCCCCATAATTCAAGCAAGTTCTGAGTTTGCAACATTTTGGGACTAACTTTTCGCAGGGCATATAATTTGTAGTTCAATCACTAGGCTTTGTTTTTTCAGCCATCCTGATGTGCTTCTCACCAAACAATCTACTTAGCACTAATTGTGCTAATGATTGCTCGGATATATTACTGAATACTTGTCCATCTGGAAGGGCTTAAAGGCCACTAGCTCAATTAAACAAGGTCACAAGTGGAATGCCCTTTGACTTCTTCTAATCTATCTGTAAATTCATTGCCATCCAAGGACAGGTAGATATCATTGGAAAACCCAATCATACCCATACATATGCATGCAAATTCCATTTCACCTAGTGGAGATTCTCTCACTGTTAGCTGAGATCTCATCTTGGCAGTGCCAGACTTTGCTGTCACCCTCTCAGTGAAAGCAAAGGATGGACTACACTCAGTACAATAAACAGTACAATATGGGCACTGCCATTGTGGCCTTGGCTGCAGGATTCTATTTGCTAGGCCACTATTGAATTAAGAAGTCCATTACGATGAAGATAATTGGAAGGCAGTACTTTTATCCTGTTAAATATTATTGGGCATGCTTAACTGTAAGGCTCCCGTTGTGCTGCAGAAAAAGATAACAAAATGTCTTTTGGCAGATGATATCCACGTGTGTGTGTGTTCAGCATTAAAGATTAAGAGTTCTCACCATATTCAGCTGAATCTGAACATGAACAGGAACACAGAAGCAGGTGAAGCTGTAGCATCAGAAACTAATTCACAGGGGTAGAGATAGCAAGCTAGGAGGCTGTGAACCAGATCTTGACTGAAAGCAATAAGTCCTTAGAGAGTCTTTCAGATTGTAAATAAAATGGGACAAAACATTTGGCCACCATTTCACCTGTAAAGCAAAGAAAGTTTAACGAGTGTAATTAATCTAACCTTCCATGTTACACCTCTCTTGGGCTTTGTATTGAATTCCTCATGCATTATGCTGAAATGTATAATTATAAAGCTGTTACTTAGACATAGCTCCAGTCTTATTGTAGACCCTCATTAACCAGGTCAGTTTATGTGGGAAGTTGGACCTTTAGCCCCTGGACCACTATCAAGAATAGCCTGTGAGAATATGCAAGATGGCCATCCTCCTAGCACCTGTGTCTTGAGTACATCACTCGGTAGTAATTTATGGTAAGCCAGGATACCATTCTGCTCATGAAAATCAGGTGTGTGAGAACTACATCAAGGGTCTCAAATGTATTTGAGCACGCCCCTGCTAACCTTCCAATATTTGACTGCAGTGCAGAATGAAAAAATCATTGTAAGCTGTGACTCCAGCAGCCAGCTGAGCTGCTTCCAAGTAATGAGTCACTAAGGGTCAATTCCCTTTCTCACACGGAAATAGCAGCCAAGCTAAGAGCTGCTAAGAGATAGTGGTCTGTGGCCAACTGCTGTATGGTGATTGATGGTAGCCTATCAATTAGCCTGCTTCTGGGCAACCTGATCTCATGGATGCTTAGAAGTAAATTTCACTGAATTTAATGATTCTTAGTCACAGGATAAGCTTGCATAGGATCGTATCATTCATAAGCGAAGTACTTTCTGAGTGACCTTTTTTTCTTTTCTTCTTCAGCTTTAGTCTCAGAGAATGTTCTTGGGTTATAAACGGGTTTCCCCCCCCCCCACTTGGAGGTGAGACTCACTTGCCCCTTAATTCAGACTCTTGAAATGGAAGGATTGCAATTTCTTTTTTTATCATGGGTAATAAACATGGCAGCTCTTTGCTTCATTGTAGACAATAGAGGTTTTTTGTGTGTGTTTGGATATAGAGATGAATGCAGATATTAAAGGTGAGAGACAAGGGCTCTCCTTCACGGATGCAGCTGACTTCTTCTCTTGCGCTTCTCTTCAGGAAGACTGAGCACCTATTTATTGTTTACATTCCATAGCATCCATATTGTTGCCATTCTCATTTTTTCCCCTTTTTCTTTGACTTATGGCTGAATTTGAGGCAGGCAATTTCCCTCTCTCTTTGGGCTTCCAGGCTCCCAGCATGCAGTAGCCTGGAGTTCCATCAATGTGAAGTTTCCATTATTAACAGTGATCAAAATAAAAAAGGAGGAAAAATTACAAACTTACGGAGCCCTCACTGTATCACGAGTGTCACAACTAAAAGAGATTCGCAGCTTACATGAAATAGGATTGCCTGGTTCTTTTCAAAACTTGCTTTATGGACTCAGAAAAATGAATATTGTATGGCTATGTCTGCCAACAGGGATGGATTTTTATTTAGTCTTCTCCTCTCCTCCAATTTACACCTGATATTTATGACTTTTGGAAGATTCTTTCTGGCTAAGCAGTTCACTGACATTGCTTTGCGAGCCATGCCATGGGCTCGTTTTTCTTTGTTTATTAGAATGTGACTTTTTTTATTCTGTGTATCACATTTCTTATCCTCATGTGAAAAGATGAGTGGCAGGTATAATAATGGCAGTGCAGAGCACACCTCTTTCCCATCGTATTTCCTCCTTTCCATTCTGTAATAAACAACCATTTACTGAGATAAAGGCGGAGGTGAGGAGAGACAGAGATGCCTCAGAAAGAAGAGCTGGCACTTCCTGCAACACAGTAATCTTTCTTGTGCAATGCACTGTAAGGTAGACTCTCATGTTTTAATCATGAAGTTTTCAGACTTTCCTACCTATGTTATTATTCACAATAGCTTCTTTTGGAACAGTGGCATTTAATCATTTCGAGAACTGGCCCAGGGGAACAGACATCTCAGCTGAGTCCCAACTTCAGCTTGGACACTGCAGTATGACCTTGATGAATGTTGGCTGAACCTTCAGTACCTCACAGTGGTTGATTCCTGTGAAATAGTTATTAGGGAATCCTGATCATTACCAGTACTCCAAGCATCTCTTTCTCTCTTTTACTTGCACATATACATGGATGCTTACTTTGTCCATTCAGTGTCAGTTTACTATGCATGGCATGCTTGTCTTCTTGACAGTTGCCCAGCTTCTGTATATACTGGCGGTAGTGAGAAGTCCACTTGTCCATTCCAACAAAGGAGTGTGTAAGCAAAAGCAGTAGTCTAGAGTTAATTAGAATAGGGTAATGTGGGCATAAAATAGGTAAAAAGTCTCCAGAGTTACCGCTTCTCCACTCCCAGTCCCATCTTCTCCAAACTTCTTGGAGAGAGGTATCGGGAGTGGTAGTGTGGGAGGATATATTTAACTCCCCCAATCATTACAGAAAAATGCCAGTCAAATGACCATTGAATATGTTTGTGGAGGTTCACTTACTCTGAAGCTAAGCACAACAATGATACACTATTCATGCCTAGAGTTGGCTTCAATAGTTGTACATGGGAAAGCAGCACATGCAGCAGGTTTACCTTTGGCTTTCCCCCACCTAACCACTTGGCCAGATTCTTATCCTCAGTGTAGTCTGTGAATCACAAGGCCTTGAGGGTCCTTTAGACAGCATCAAATAGTTTGGGGGGATGGAGGAGCTGATGAGGGAACTGGGAAGTGGGGAAGGACATCTTGCACAAGCTCCTTCCTCTGAAACAATTGTAGGATCCAACCCATTGTTCACAATTATGCTGCTTCTTTATTAAGCTTTGCTAAGACAACATCGGCACTGGCAAACCACCCCGTATTGAGTCTGCCATGAAAACGCTAGAGGGCGTCACCCCAAGGGTCAGACATGACTCGGTGCTTGCACAGGGGATACCTTTACCTTTAAGACAACATCTCTCTATACATCACCTCATTAGATCCATGACAGGTTAGATCCAAGGTTTTGCAGTCCATTATTTATCCTGTCAGAACCATAAGACACACAATGTCTTGTTTGATTTTTTTTACTGTTATGCCATTAGAAATATGATGCAACTATTAAAACACCAGCTTTGGCTTTCCTTCCTTATACTTTGTTTCTGGGCCAAAGACAGGGGCTGGGACCACGATGTTGAACTTTAATATCAGGGGGAGGATCTATAGCTCCTGCTTTTGGATTTTCAAAGTTGGCCATTATTGTTGACTTTCTAAAAGATGTGCGTGCACACAAGTTGCAACATTGTCCCATAGTATTCTTGCACCCCAAAGCACCTCCCAATGACACTGAATATATTAAGTGCAGATCCTGGCAGAATTTCTCTACAGAAATTCTCTACATCGATGCCTAAAGAAGAGAAGAGCTGTTTTTTATATCCTGCTTTTCACTACTCCGAAGGAGTCACAAAATCAGCTTACAAACACCTTTCTCTTCCTTTCCCCTCAATTGACACCCTGTGAGGTAGGTGAGGCTGAGAGAGCTCTGACAGAACTGGTCTGTGAGAACAACTCCAAGAGAACTGTGATTGGCCCAAGGTTACCCAGCTGGCTACATGTGTAGGAGTGGGGAATCAAACCTGACTCTCCAGGCTTCTGTTCTTAACTACTAAACAAAGCTTTGTTAAAAGTTCATCTAACAAGGTCAGAAGGGGTGTGTGTGAAATCACTCAATACAACAGCAACCTTTTAAAATATTGCATAATATGTTTCTCCATTCATTTCAAAAGCTTTTGGGATAACTGAAGATGAAGAACTTTTCTTGTGGCTCACAGCCTGCAGTTTGCTGATAATCTGCTTCACAAAATCCTTTTGCCTGTTTGGGAGTGCTCCTTAAAGGTTATACATGTTATACATATTATAATGCCAATGGTGGGAATATAAATGACCCAGATTTATTATGGCATGTTTCTTTCAATACAGACATGACAAAGATCTTGTGCTTTCTCTAAGGTTATCAACCTCAAGACAGGGCCTAGAGTTCTTCAAGAATTACAAACTTATCTTTAGACTACAGAGTTCAATTCCCCTGGAGGAAACAGCGCCTTCACAGGTGTCTAACATCACATCCTTGCTAAGCTTCCTCCTCTCTGCCCTTCCCAGGCATTTTTAAAGGAATTTCCCAATCTGGTGTTGGCAACTGAGTTGATCAGCTCTGGACTGGGAAATTCTTGGAGGTTTGGAGATGGAGCCTGGGGAGGGCAGAGTGTGGGGAGGGGAGGATGCACAACAGGGAACTAATATTATGGTCTACCCTTCCAAAGTTGACATTTTCTCCAGGGGGAACTGATCACTCTAGTCTGGATATCAGTTGTAATTCTGGGAAAACTCCAGGTTGCAACTGAAGGTTGGCAATTCTACAGGCAACCTCCAGCATCAACCTTTCTCTTGTTTTGCTTCCCTTGAATTCCCTCCCTGTCCTTTTGCTGCCTCTTGAAGGTCACTCCCCCACCCACACTGATGTCATTCCTTCCACTCTGCATTTTCTGACAGCCTCTCTCCTCTCCCCTTCATCAGTGTACAAGCTTTGTTGATTACTTTTTCCTTTGCTGTTTTAAATTTGTAATTCTGGGGGGCAAACAGCATGAATTTAGCAATGTGAGACTATTGCTAGTCTCAGATCACCAAATTAAAGAAAAATTAAAATGACAGGGGAAAGTTTAAAAGGAGCAGTGCGAGATTTAGTTCCCTACTAGTATTGAAAGGGGGAATGGACAGGAGGCAAATGGTAGCATCCCCAGTGGGGAAGGGGAGTTCAGTGCTGCATGCAAACAGAATAAAGGAAGGGGATCAATAGCGCAGAATGAAATTGATATGGGATGTAAAGAGAGACAATAGGATGGGAAATCTAAAAAAATCGACATTTCCCCCTTTAATTCTTTACTTAACAATTTATTGGGGGTGGGGGCATTTTGGCAGTCATTGGAAGCCTAACATTAAAATGGCGGCCAAGCAACACTGACCTTCTGCAAATCGCCAAACGTAAGACTCACTTGGGATCAATCTATTTGGAGGAAAGAGTGCAGTTGGCACTGGAGAGAATTTTTAAAACTGCCAAGATCAGAACCAGTGTGCAGGATCACATAAGAGAATCGCAAAACCAAGGCAAATTTACAAGTAAGGGCAGAAAATTAGCATTACTGTGTATCTGTGTGAGGGCATCTCCAAAAATACCATTGTTAAACATTTATGGCACAAGATTAAAAAGCTCTCCAGAGCTTCTGTCAGAGAATTCCTCTCCCAAGCAAATTACAGTCCTATGAAAAGCATGGTAAAATTCCAGACAACTTTGCATAGGTACACACACCCGTGTTGCCAATCATCCAGGTTTGTAATGCAGTTGTCAGTGGGTTCTACTATGCATTCTGTACATTCAATGGGTTCCCCCATATTATGAGATTGTGTGATTTTTTCCCATTTTCCATGGTGGCTGATAACATGGCAGATAGTCCCCTAGTGCTTGACAATATGGAAAACTGGGCTTTGCAGTTACTTGTTAGGTTCAAAGAAAGTCTTATCAATTTAAACAGCAGGTCCCCTCCACCTTTGACTGCATTCCTTTTTGTTTTGTTTTTTTCATTCAACAAGCTAATGCTAAAGTGCACGCTCAAAACCTGAACCACCAGGATTTAAATAAGAGACACTTGCTATACTCTACTGCACAGCTGTGATAGGGCAATTGTGTAAATTCAAAAAACATTTTAGATGCCACCTCCCCCCCACACACACACACACACCACAAGTGATGTTACCATCCTGATTTATAGAAGTGCACTTTTTAAAATTGTAGCAGCAGAATGCATTCACCAGAGGAAGAAGAATGGTGTGTAAACTGGGCACAGAATCCCAAGTCAAGCTTAAAGGCTTACTGCTCAGAAAATCTGCAGTAAGATGTGCATACATAATAGGCTTAAGTGTTCAGCTTTTTGAAAGTTCATTTTGCTCTCAGTAGTACCACAATAGCACAGATTCCTCCCTCACCTTTCTTCATTTCTTTACCTGGAGAAACTCCACTCCTATGGGAACAATGGAATTCTTGTCTCAGTAATTATTTGCTTGCTATAGAAACAATTAGGCATACACTAGAAAAGAAAAATGCCCTTCTTCTACATTGCCTGGGTCCTGAAGGACAGACAATCTTTAGTCATCTTTCTTTAGTCACAGAATTCCCATAAAACTCTACTCCATATGATCTCCAAATTATTGTGGACTCTTAACAGTATAACATTTGCCTTGCAAACTATAGTAAGTTCACATAAATGCATAAATATATATTTTTTCTAGACCACTACAGCATTATACTGAGATAACCACTTAAGAAGAAGAAGAGTTGGTTTTTATATGCCAGTTTTCTCTAACTGGAGTCTCAAAGCAACTTACAATCAACATACCTTTCCTCTCCCCACAACAGATGCCCTGTGAGTTAGGTGAGGCTGAGAACTCTGATGTTACTGTTTGGTCAGAATAGCTTTATCAGTGCTGTGGCAAGGCGAATGCCACCCACCTGGCTACATGTGGAGGAGTGGGGAATCAAACCTGGCTTGCCAGATTAGATGCCACCACTCCTAACCACTACACCAAGCTGGAACATTCTCTAATTGGGCAGAGCTGGATTGAACCAATAAATTCCTCAAAGTAGGTCTCTCCAATTGTTCTAGTCAAGTAGGCCAAAGGATCAATGAGTATGTATGTGGACTTTAGAGACCACAAGTCAAACATTACTATAGACTGTCAACTTCAGCCCATTTATTTTACTGGCCTGAGCTGTCACCAGTATGTGGATGACACCCAGCCCTATCTCCTGATGGATGGTCAGCTGGACTCCCCACCCTTGTGAAAATTTGCCAGATGTTTGGAAGCTGTAGCTGGATTCACTCTGGAGCAGAGTCACTTGAAACCCAACCCCTCCAAGATGGAGGTACTGTTGCTGACAAGGAAGGGGCCAGATCAGGAAGTGTGCCTTTTCAAACTGGCCAGGGTGCAACTTAAGATCTCACCTGAGACCAGGAATTTGGGGGTGATCCAGGATGTTTCCTTATTAATGGAGGTGCAGGTCACCAGAGTAACATGGCAGGTCTTTTCCTACCTATATCAAGTGAGGCTACTAGTGCCCTATCTGTCCCGAGCACCTAGCCACAGTGATCCATGCAATGGTCAACTCATTCTTAACACCTGTAACTCACTCTACATGGGCCTTCCCTTGTCCTTGACCTGGAAATTGCAGCTGGTGCAGAATGCAGCTGCTAGGGTCCTCACTGGAATATTTTGGAGGGTCCACATCCAGCCTGTGCTGAGGCAGCTGCACTGACTACCAGTTGTGTTCTGCATCAAGTTCAGGGTTCTGGTACTAAGCTTTAAGGCTATCTGTGTTATGGGACCCACATATCTGAGGAACCACCAATTGCTTGTCCTTGGATGGCAATTACTTTACGCTCCCCACAGGGCATTTCGCTTTGTGGGTGCAAATCTGTTAGTAGCTCCCAGCCCACAGGAAGTGCAGCTGGCCTTGACCAGGTCCAGGGCTTTTTTGGTTCTGGACCTGACCTGGTAGAATGAGCTCTTGAAAGAACTGAGAGCCCTGTCAGAGATTACAAAGTTCCACAGGGCCTGAAAGATGAAGCTCTTCCACCAGGTATTTTGGTTGAGGCTACTGTAGAGAGAGCCTCTTGTGGCACAGAGTGGTAAGGCAGCGACATGCTATCTGAAGCTGTCTGCCTATGAGGTTGGGAGTTTGATCCCAGCAGCCAGCTCAAGGTTGACTCAGCCTTCCATCCTTCTGAGGTTGGTAAAATGAGTACCCAGCTTGCTGGGAGGTAAACGGAAATGACTGGGGAAGGCACTGGCAAACCACCCCATATTGAGTCTGCCATGAAAATGCTAGAGGGCGTCACCCCAAGGGTCAGATATGATTCGGTGGTTGCACAGGGGATACCTTTACTTTTACCTTTACCTTTACCTTTACTGTAGAGAAGATCAGAGGACTCTCAGCCACAGGTTCACAATGGCAGCCTCTGCCTGACACAGGTATTCCCTGACTCAAACATTGGTCTCCCCTTAAACCCCCACCCCATTGTATTGCTGATCCAGTGGCCTGGCTGAAACCTATTTGCCCAGGGGCTCCTAGGCAAACCTCTTTGTCTCTCACATAACTCATGCTTGGCCCCTCTGCCATGGGAAATATTTCCCCCAAACTCAGCAGCTAGATGTATTGAGACAAGATGGCTCCCTTTTCATAGACACATTAATGTCTTTGTCTAAGCCCATCAATGGCCATCTCCAGACCTGGCCAGGGCATTGCCCAACATGGAAAATTCCATCATGTGCTCACTTAGGCCACATCACTTCACCCCCGTCCCAAAAACCTATATAAAAACCTATATAAAGAGCCAGCCTGGTGTAGTGGTTAGAAGTGCGAACTTCTAATTTTGCAAGCCAGCTGGGTGACCTTGGGCTTGCCACAGCTCTGATAAAGCTGTTCTGACTGAGCAGTACTATCAGGGCTCTCTCAGCCTCACTTACCTAACAGGGTGTCTGTTGTGGGGAGAGGGAAGAGAAGACGACTGTAAGCTGCTTTGAGACTCCTTTGGGTAGAGAAAAGCGCATATAAGAACCAACTCTTCTTCTTCATAAGCCATGGCTGTACACAACCACTCTGTCTTCCAACTCAGGATCCATTGGAACTGGCCTTCACACTGGCTCATGTCGCTGATCTCTGACTCTCTACTCTACAGGCACAGTAATTATACTGAACCCTCTTTTCCTACCCTGATTCTTCTCTATATGACTGCTTGATAGGTGTGTTAGGTATATTTATGCTTTTATTATTTTCCTTCTAATAAAGATTGTTATGATTTGTCTACTTTGAGTTCTTGTAAAACATTGGCAAAATCAATCCATTTTTGCTACATTACCGCCCTCTCACTCTGTTGATTCCCCATGGCTTAATACATGCGTCACAGGACATGTGTAAGCCTGATTCTGGTAACAGTGTAGCCCTACTGCCCCCAGCCTCATCAGTACCTAGCCAATGTGCAGAAGAGTGAGAGACTATAAGGCATTTTCCACTGATCTACTTCTATCTATTTGCATTTAATATTAGATTTTTATTTATTTTACGCTGCATTGTTTATTTCCAGATAGTAAGCAGGAAGAACTCTCGTATACAAATAAATCAGAACAGAAATGTAGCTGTGAGAAAACAATTATCTACATTCTTTAGCACATTGGACTTCAGGTATTTTACAAATCTCAGCTTTCATCAACAATCCATCAATCTTCTCTCTCTCAGTCATCGCGACAAAATAATTGGAAACATGTAGGCAAATAGAGAATAAAAACTAGCTGTGGCTATATAGGGTTTTCAATTCTTCTGCTACAGGTTGGCCCACAGCCAGAAATTTTATGGATGAGGGAGAATTCTTGTATAGGGAATAGGGACTGCCAGGCCCCAACATCCCCCTATGCCCCCCTCCAGGGAACTTTGCTCTGAGGGCACTAATAAACTGATAATTCCTGGCCCTTGCAAAGTGTGCCTAGCTTCAACCGCGGACAAGGCCTTTTTGGTCTTAGCGCCTACATGTGCTCCTTGTTGACCTGAGGATCCTGGCGGAGATATCACGGTTCCACAGGGCATGCAAGATGGAGCTCTTCCACTAGGCATTTGGTTGAGGTTAGGGTGGGTAGATCCTTCTTTTCTCCTTCTGCATGCCATTCCCATTCCAGATATTCCATTTGCAGCACAGAGTCTGGTGCCTGCCTAGGAAGAACTGACCATGGGCTGTTTGTCTGCTGCTTGTTTCTTGTTTTGCTATGTTTTGCAGTGTTGGAAGTTTTATTGGGATATATGGGATTTTATTATTGTATTGTAATGATTATATTTTTATGATGTAAGTCGTCATGGGCCAGTACGCCAATAGAGACGACTAACAACTCATGTTATAAATAAATAAATAAATAAATCCTAAATTCTGAAGCTTATTGGCTGGGGATTGATGATGTCATATTGAATAGCAGCTTTAATCGTACTTACACACACCACTAGCTATCTGTGTATATCTGCAATCACGTTGCTTTGAAGAAAGACCAAAAAATCCATGGATATTAACTATATGCTAAATGCAAATATAGTTGAGCTGTGCAGGATTATCTCTTCTTATCTCCAATTTACCCGTACAGTAATTAGAACAAGGAGGCAAGCCTAGGAGTTTCAGAAGAAGCCATCTATCTGTAATATGCTATTCAATCAGCGATCCTGGGGATTTGTTTGTACTGAATTCTTTGTTAATTTAATTAATGTATTGTTTAAATGTAATATTGTCTTTTGAGATGTCGCAGGACAGAAGGATGTGGGTAAAATGCAAAAATTTAAATCTCTCTTAACAGTCATGATACTATCCCCAAATTGCAGAAAGATAAATATGTATGGTTATTGCACAGTGAAGGAAAAGTTCTCTGCACATATGCAAAGTGTTTGCAATGTCAGTATTCAAAGAAAGGATTATTCTTGGCTTAAATCCTCCAAAAGACCTTATTTTTGTGTAATGAAAAGTGGTGGGGCTTATGAGTTCCTGGATGTTATGAATTGTCAGCCCTTAAGCCTTCTCCGGTAAAGTTCTTCTTTTCCAGTAGTAAAAGGTTTTGGAAACTGAACCCTCCTGCACATGCTTCTGTAAGCCTTTACTCTTAAACCTAGATTTCGGGCCAGATGAAAATAGAATCAACAGTGTAGTTGCTAGTGGCAGCTTGCAATCCACTGGAGATGTTGCAGGGTAGGGACGGTTGTGCTGGAATTGGCACGCTGCACCATAGAAGAAAACCTGTTTTTTATAACCTGCTTTTCACTATCTGAAGAAGTCTCAAAGCAGCTTACAATTGCCTTTCGTTCCTCTCTCCTGTGAATTAGGTGGGCTGAGAGAGCTCTAAAAGAACTGCTCTGTGAGAGAACAGCTGTAATATGATTGTGATGAATCAACTTCCAATGCAGAATTGGAAGCGGTGTCATCCCTTTGTGCTTTCATTCAAGGATTAGTCCAAAAGCTAAATCATAAGAGTTTTTGATGAATCCTAGAGTAATTTGCATTTCAAGTGATGCTATGTACATATGTTTTCTTAGTGAACCCTCCCGCATTTCCCTTTGCACTGGCCTATCAGATGGTTGCAGGGAAAAATAATAATGCAGGAAAGGCCCCTGTTGTAGTGATGCTGGGGGGTTTCAGCCCTGCTAATTGATGATTATTCATTGATGAGTAAATGATATTCTGCAGGGGGTTTTGAATCGGCAAGATACAAGATGATTTACAATTAATTATTAAACAGACTACCAGGGTGAGGGGAAATGAGCATTAATTTTTTGCTCCTCCTCCATGACTGCAATCTGCTAGGGACCCAGAGATAGCTGACATGTTGCCAACTAGACTAAGAAAGCTATGATACTAAGGCACCAAAGACCTGAAGATCTGGAATTACCATTGATCTTCAGACCACAGAACTCAGTTCCCTTGGAGAAAATGGCTGTTTTGGATAGAAATTATCTGCTAACAGAGAAGGCAAATTGAAAAAATAGCAGAAATCTCAGTCCAGTTTTCTGCTCAACACTCTCATTTGTCACTGTGGGCACTGAGAAGGACAGAAACAGAACTTTGTGAAGCGTCTAGGGGGAAGAGCAGATAAAAATAAATTTGGCCAGGAAGAAAGTAACTCATACAAAACAAACAACAAAAATAATATTTGTTTTACAGTGTTTAGGGGGACACCAGATCCTACCCTCTGCCACCAAAATCTGTTGTGGATCTGGCTGTGGCCCCCAATAACTTCTGCACTTGCCCAAACATTACAATCCCACCTGGAAGCGCTGGCAAAAGTCACAAAAACATAGAAAGGATGATCGCCCTTTCTCCCACTGCGTAAGGTTCCACTCTTAGTCTAGCTTCAATGAGGCATAGGAACAAAATAGGCTTAAGAATAATAAAGTTTACTTGCTACACGAATACACCATGCTCATTGATTGACCAGGGCTTCACAAACTTAAGCAAGTTACAAAGCAAAAGTTCTCTGCATGCTAAGCAGCAACAACATAGCAAGCTGCTACACTGACAGACAAAAACAGACAGACTGGGAACAAAGCCGTTTCCTTCTCTTCCTGTGCAAGAGAAAATTGGAGTTCCCATTTGTAACAAAAAGTTCTGATGAGTTATTGGCAATAACTCCAGGCATGCCTTTTGGCATCAACTTCAGGTCCTGTTCTGCAGCCATTGTGTGACTCTGCTGAGCACATGACCAGGACCTTGCAGTTTAAAACAACCAGCCCTACAAGGTAGGCCTGCTCCAAATAACTTGCTGATTGTATTACAGCAGTAACTAACTCAGCTCCAGCCTTTTTGAAGCTCTTTCTCCTCAATTGCTTGCCATATAATCTGAACAAAAACTGCTTACAAAATTGCTGTTATATTTGCACAATGAACAGGGCATTTATGTATTTATTAAGAACATTTTTATGCTGCCATTCAACCCAATCAGGGTCCAATTTTTTATTTGGTTAGGAACAATGAAGTAGATGGACAAATAAGATGAAATGTAATTGAACTCCCAGCCTCATGGGCAGAGCTTCAGACTGCATGTCTCCTGCCTTACCACTCTGCGCCACAAGAGGCTCATAAAGATCGATTAGGATAGCATTAATCAGCATCCAAGTATGCAAGGGATTAGCCATCAAAAGCCCCTGGGGGAAGTCCCTGTGGGGTGATGGTTTGGGGAGGGTCATCACCTGGTAGGGGCCAGCCTCACATGAGAATGGCCCACTGTGAAGTGGGATGGCACTGCCACAAGTCCCCCTCAAGTCAGGTGAGCAGGTGCTACTCCTCACTTCCATGGAGCCAGTGGCTAAACCACATGCAAAAATGCAAAGGAATAGCTGTTGACATAAAGCAGCATAAACTGCCCCTTCCATATAAGATGGGTGGATAATAGACAAGTGGAAACTAAGGTGACTCTGCTCCTTCTCATTCTGTCAGGGGTGGAATCATGGATAGACCCTCTTCCTTCTTACCTCCCCTCTCTGTTAGACCAAGGGTGGGGTCATTTTCTAGGGCTGGTATTGTGTATGTGGTGAAACAGACCTGCAGATCAGGAACTCCGGTTCAAACAGCAGGGACATTTAATACTATTGCATAGCATGCAGGATCTGTTTTGCCACTGGATCATTTGAATGGTCCAAGTAGTTTAAACCTGGGTAATGGCAAGGAGCCAGATATGAGCTTTGCTTGGAACCTGGTTCTGTATATAAGTTTGAGTGGTTGGCTATGTGTTCCAGTTCAGTTGGTGTGATCTAATAAAGAGCTGATGTTTCACTCCACAAGCAACTCCACGCCTTGTTTGGTGTAGTGGTTAGGAGTGCGGACTTCTAATCTGGCATGCCAGGTTCGATTCTGCGCTCCCCCACATGCCGCCAGCTGGGTGACCTTGGGCTTGCCACGGCACTGATTGAACTATTCAATAGCTGTTTTTACCTCTCAACCTAAAGCATTGGATTTCTGCCATGGCTTTTCCTGGAAGCCAGTTGTTCAGAAGGCACTAGTTGTCCATACCACAGAAATAGAGACAGGAACAGGTGTTTGTGATGGAGCACTGGCAGAATTAGTGTGGGCTGAAGCCTAAGTACAACAAGCAGAAGTGTGGATTCATATCTTTTCAAGCTGACATGTAGATATGCTTTCCATATGTTTATTGTTGAATGGGAAACTCAAGGATTAGAAGGGTGGAACATTTGGCAAGAAAAACTCCTTTGCCTTGTACCATTGTTACTTTTACCAACTGGTTTATCTCTCTCTGTCCCTTCACCAAGGTTTTATTGTAGAATGTTTTTAAAATGGGATAGATTTCAGTCGGGAGAACTGTAATCCTTCAACTTTATTAAAATAAGGCTTCAGATTCTTTTTAATGAAAATTGAAGAGGTGATTAGATTACATCTGGACTGCTTGCAATAACAACTCAGGTATTCCATGTTTATGATACTTCCCCAGACAGTCATCAAGGAGTTTGAATAAAAATGATCCCTGTATCTGCAACAGTGTCTTTTTATCAGATACATGAGTCCCTTCATAGATGAAGATAATAAGACAAAGAAAGCTTCATTTAAATCATTCCCCCCTCCTTCATATGTGACATCATGCCAGTAATATCCCTAAACTCAGAAAAATGTTTTCATCTCTAGAGCCAACCGAGGTCCAGGTCACATGACAACACTGGTGTCCTGAAAGTCTTTGGCCAAGCTTTCAAGTGACAAATTGCATGTGTGAATGAGCCATAACACATCTGCTACTATATATATTTATGACATTTGCATGTCAGTAGAGTCACTTCACTCTGTCATCACCCAGCCAACACAAGTTATCTTTTCATCCTGTGTGTCTGTGCATGAAATGATAGTTTCTTACAGTGAAACTACTGAATGAGTTATGCATAGTTTCATTGTCATTTTAACAATGGTTCCCATATCTTTCCTCACATGGGAGCCAAAACAGCTTAGAAAGTGTTTTGTGGTAACAGAGAACAGGAGGAAAGGGTTAAAAAGCCCTTCTTGCTTCTGTCCCTCAGTGGTTGCATTTGGGGAGGAATGATCACTGTTCCACAAAGAATTATATGCAATATATGGAGATGCACTGAATATTCACATAATCAGAGATACGCTGTACTTTTTATTATGAAAGGAATGATTAGCTTAGAATTTTCTCCTAACTGCAAATGTGTATTTCTTGAAAAATTATTACAACCCTGGAAAATGGTGTGAATGCAAGATGGGAAGGTTTAAAGTTATATGTGATGGACTATACTTTTTAAAAGCTTGAAAGTGCTGTACAAACAGAATAAAGGACTATGACTGGTTAATTCTTCACGGAAGCAGAGAGCCTTGAGTGGCAGGCTGCCCCAAGCAATCTGGTTGGTTAGCATCATAGAATCGTAGAGTTGGAAGGGGCCATACAGGCCATCTAGTCCAACCCCCTGCTCAACGCAGGATCAGCCCTAAGCATCCTAAAGCATCCAAGAAAAGTGTGTATCCAGCCTTTGCTTGAAGACTACCAGTGAGGGGGAGTTCACCACCTCCTTAGGCAGCCTATTCCACTGCTGAACTAACTGACTGTGAAATTTTTTTTCCTGATATCTAGCGTATATCGTTGTACTTGAAGTTTAAACCCATTACTGTGTGTCCTCTCCTCTGCAGCCAATAGAAACAGCATCCTGCCCTCCTCCAAGTTACATCACACTGCCTGCTCATGTTTAGTACTCCACAAGTACTCCAAGGTCTCGTTCACACACAGTGTTACCTAGAAGCGTATCCCCCATCCAGTAGGCATGCTTTTCATTTTTCTGACCCAGATGCAGAACTTTACACTTATCTTTATTAAATTGCATAATGTTCTCATTTGCCCATTTTTCCATTGTGTTCAGATCTCATTGAACTCTGTCTCTATCTTCCGGAGTATTTGCCAGTCCTCCCAACTTGGTGTCATCTGCAAACTTGATGAGTAGTCCCTCCACCCCCTCATCTAGATCATTAATAAATACGTACCATGCTACTCACCTGTCTCCAGTCTGATGAAACACCATTGACAACAACTCTTTGAGTGCGGTTCTCTAACCAATTCCCTATCCACCTGACTATCTGAAAATCCAGATTGCAGTCCTTCAACTTATCCATCAGAACATCATGGGGAACCTTGTCAAAAGCTTTACTAAAATCCAAGTAAATGACATCAACCGAATTTCCCTGATCCAGCAAACCTGTTACTTGGTCAAAAAAGGAAACCAGGTTGGTCTGACAGGACCTGTTGGAGACAAATCCATGCTGACTTCCTTGGATCACCAAATTGTCCTCCAGATGTTTGCAGATTGCTCCCTTTCATATCTGCTCCATTATCTTCCCCACAACAGAGGTCAGACTCACTGGTCTGTAGTTTCCCAGGTCATCATTCCTCCCTTTTTTGAAGATCGGAATAACGTTTGCTCTCTTCCAGTCCTCCGGGACATCTCCAGTCCTTAAAGAGGTCCCAAAGATGATGGACAAGGGCTGTGCAAGTTCTCTGGAAAGTTCTTTGAGAACTCTCGGGTGCATTTCATCCGGCCCAGGGGATTTGAACTCATCCAGTGCAGCTAAATGCCTCTCGACAACCTGTCTATCCATGTTAACCTGCCACCCAGTCACAATCCTTTGGCTACGGCCATCTCTAGATGTGCCTAAACCCTTTGACCTGTGGGAAAAAACAGATGTAAAATAGGCACTAAGCCTTTCTGCTTTCTCTGCATCTTCCATTAGAGTTTGTCCATCCACACCCAACAGTGGGCCTATTGCCTCCTTTACTTTATGTTTGCTCCTCACATAACTGAAAAATCTTTTCTTGTTACAGTGGGCTTCCCTGGCCAATCTTAGCTCACTTTCAGCTTTGACCTTTCTGATGATTGATCTACAGTGCCTAGTAACCTGTAGGAACTCTTCTTTAGAGCTCTGTCCTTCCCTTTATTTCCTGAACATTTTCCTTTTCTTTCTTAGTTCCTCTTGAAGTTCTCTGTTCATCCAAATAGGCTTCTTAGAGCTCCTGCAGTGTTTTCGTCTTTCTGGGATAGTCATTGATTGAACATGCAATAGCTCTTGTTTGAGTAGCACCCACCCTTCACATACTCCCGTCCCTTCCAGCATTCTCGTCCATGCTATGACACTCATCATGTCTCTGAGTTTATTAAAGTTTGCCCTACGAAAATCCAATATCCGTGTCTGGCTACAAGCTTCCTTGGCTCCCCATCTCAAAAGGAATTCTATGAGGACATGGTCACTTCCCCCTAGGGTCCCCACATTCTTCACCTCATCCACCAACTCTTGCCTGTTGGTCAGTATCATCTGTGCAGGGAAAGATTTGTGAGATTCATGCTCAGGAGACAGTCAGATTATTGCCTTGGCTGAATTGAGTACTGTCCATCTGAGGGCCATTCTGCACAATGGGCAATGTTGCTAAATCTGAGTGCTATTGAAAAGCGCTGCAATTAATAGCGGCAGGTCTCAGTAATGCACACAGGTATTTTTCTCGTGAAAAAGGCTCTCCCACTAGCGCTATTCTCATAACGCACAAGTTTCTGGTCTCACTGAAATCGCAACAAAGGAGGCAATATTTTTCTGTTCTTCCTCCCGCCCCTGGCTGTCAATCAAATAGAACAGCCAATTAACTGTTGTGTTCGTGGTTCCCTTTAAAAACTGTTTTAAAAAAATCCGAAAACACCAGTAGCAATCCATATTCGTTCATTCGATGTATCAGAAAGACCTTTTTGCTGGCGTAGGAGCTAGCGCTTAATCATTTACATGCTCTTAAAGTTACAAAAAAAATCCCCTCCCCCCTCGGTGCAATTTCTGGCCGAAATTACGGGCAGTGTCGAACGGGGGCTGTATTTTGCTCGGAAACTTTACTGACAATTGCTTGTGGAGGGATTTCAGCCGAACAAGTATCGCTTATTCATTGCTTTTGCTGGTTAAAGGGGGGGAAAATGGCGATCGCGATGCCTGAAGCTCGGGTGCGAGAGCTTAGGGAGGGACATGCTTGCTACCGCTATATTGAGAATGCACATGTCTTTTTCGGATGTGTCGCAGGTTGTTCTCAAGAGTCTAGCAGGCTTTTTCAGGGGAAATCCACTTCTGTGGATTCCTTGAAAAGTGCTACAATGAAGTGATTTTTGTGGGAGTGTTGCAGATTGTGTACATAATATTGTGTTGTGCATAATATTTTTAAAAATAGCGTTACACAATGGTAAGACTTCAGCAACATTAATGCTGTGCGGAATGGCCCTGATTTCAGCCCTAACTGAGAAGAATCAAATACTGACAGTTTTGGAATTCACCTCTGACTGAGAGCAGTTTAACACAGACAGAAAACTGGGAGAAAGTTGGTAAGGAAGTTTGGTGAAGACTCCCATTCAGGCCAAAAATGGGGATAGATCTTCTAGAAGAATTTCCCCACACAGTCAGACAAGGAGTCAGCTCTGAAGTGTGCATAAATCATATAACTAGGGTGACTCAGTCAGTAAAGGGAAAGAAAAATGGTGGGAAAATCTTGTCGCTGAGGGAGGGAAGTGGATGGGCAGTCATAGCATATGTATCTGTGAACTGATTAATATTCATTAAGTTTTTTATGAATGACCCCCTGCAGACCTCCTGCAAGACAAATACACAAAACTGCAACTCATGCGGAGAAGATCCTCGTCTGCACCAGAGAGAGCATTTTGGTAACAAAGAAAAGTTTAAAACCAAAAGACAAAAAAAAAATCTTCCACTGCTTCAGCTCTACTTGTTTTCCTCCTGCAGGGTTTGTGCGCTTTAAGTCCTTGCCTCTTTTGCATACCAAAAGCTGGCTCTGATCAGCCCAACCCCAAGAGAAGGATTTGTCGCTTGTATACTAAAAGCAGTACTCAAGCAGAGAGATTTAAGAGGGATGAGGATTAGCATGAAGGAAATACAGGGACTCTTTCTCATGCTGTATATGAAGCCGCCCGTTGCCCTTTTATGCTTGGCCATGTGGTTTACACGATTAAATCCGAATGTGAGCTGTCATTGCTCCATCCCAGAGGCATCCATGGGGGATGAAAGGTTTTTGCTATTTAAAGACCAATAACTCAAGCACAGAGACCACATAATGGCAGCAGAAATGGTGTGGGTTGCCAGGGGTTGGAGGCAAACACCACACCTAGGTTTTATCCTCTTAAACTCTTGATGAAAGGGAAAAATGTTAAACTGTAAAAGAGCTGGAAGGAATCTCTTCTGCAAGGGCTGAATAATGCCCTTTCAGTCTACTTTAGTGATTGTCTGAAAGTGGATTTTGCCATTCCACTCAGTAAAATCCAATAGCAGATTGTGTTGATAGGGAAATGAAAATGCATTATTCAGCACAGTGCAAACTTACACCTATGTAAGTTTGTTGAAGTCAATGAGTCTAGACTCTCTTAAAAATGACACTGGTAGGCTGTTCATCTGTTCCAGAATGGATTTGGATTTTAGTGTTTAAGTAAATCTGTAGGCATATCTAGATCTGATCTGATTAATAATCCCATTTGATTAATCCTTTCATTGTATCTATCTATCACTGCACATAATCCTTGGAAACACAGTTCTGTGAGGGAACTTCAGGATAATACTCTGCATCCTCAGCAAACTCCAGTTTCCAAGATTCTCTGGGGGTGGGTACCAAACAAAGAGTGGTACAAAATGATTGTTTATTTATTATATTTATATACTGCTCTCCCCGAAGGCTCAGGGCAGTTTACATAAAACAAGAATGATACAAATAATTCAACACTATTTAACATCTACATGCACCCTCTGGCCCAGCTGGTTCACAGTTATGGGCTAGGATATCGTCAATATGCTGATGATAACCCAGCTCTATCTCCTAATGGCCGGCTGGATCTTCCCCCAGATACCTTTGCCAGTTGTTTGGAAGCAGTGGCTGGATGGATCAGGAAAAGTCAACCTCCAAAACGGAGGTCCTGTGGCTGGGGAGAAGAGGGCAGGAATTGGAAGCCCGATTACCCGGCCTGGATGGCGTGAAACATCTGCACCACTGGCCAGGAATTTGGGGGTGATCTTTTATGCCTCACTTACAATGGAGGCTCAGATCACAAAGGTAGCCCAGATGGCATTTTTTCATCTGTACCAGGCACAGCTACTAGTGCCCTATCTGTCAGCGGAACACCTGGCTACAGTGATCCATGCAATGGTCACTTCCAGGCTAGACTTCTTTAACTCGCTCTACATGGGCCTACCCTTGGCTTTGATCTGGAAATTACAGCTGGTACAGAATGCAGCTACTAGGGTCCTCACTAGATCATCTTGGAGGACCCATGTCCAGCCTCTACTGAGGAAACTGCTTTGGCTACCAGTCTGTTTCCGGATCAAGTTCAAGGTTCTGTTTTTGACCTTTAAGGCTATATGCGGCTTGGGTCCTTACCTGCAGGACCACTTACCTCCTTATGCCTCCTGCAGGGCACTTCACTTTGCGGGTATGAATCTGCTGATGGTCCCAGGGCCCTAGGAAGCATGCCTAGCCTCAACCAGGTCCAGGGCCTTTTCAATCCTGGCCCCTACCTGGTGGAATGAGCTTGCTGAAGAGCTGTGGGCCCTGTCAGAGCTCTCAAGGTTCCACAATGCCTGCAAAATGGAGCTTTTCCACCAGGCATTTGGTTGAGGCTGGGTGCGATAAGTACTGGGGAAATTCAAACCCCCCCCCCCTGTTTTTGAGTATTAGACCATATAGAACTACCCTATCCCTAGCCACTTGAGCCCACCGAATCAAATGAATTGGAGGCTGGGGAGACCTTCTAGTTGTACCACCATCTTGTTCTATCAAGGGATCTCACATAGGGCTATTCTAAATCTGAAAGTATTATTGCTTTGGCAACAAATGAGGAGGGGGGATACAACTACTAAGCTCATTTCTATTTCAGACCAATTGCCTTTTCTTTTTGGCTAATGAGCCATTCAACTCAATATCAGGGGATATAAGTTTTTAATTTTGCACTTACTTCTTAGAGAGATCATTATGCAGTTTGAAAGAACACTAAGGGACATTTCATACCTTTTTTCTGAAATCTCCTAAACTTAAGTGATTAGCAATATCTGTAGAGACAGAGAATTAAATTATTTTCCAGAAAGAATACTTTACCATCTCTGCTTAAGTAGCAGCCAACAGGGAACTATTTCTGAAGAGATTTTCGCTCTTTTTTTCCAGAAATTATAAGCCCCATCCACCACCATTCTGGCTGCTCAAAATCTACAGAACTGTAGCAAAAAAAGGTAAGAAGATTGGCAATAAGGTACATAGTCCACACTATTCAGCAAAAAACAGCAAATCTAAAACTGTATTGGAATGATATTGTGATGGAGTCTATGCAAAAGCAATGCACGTGGAAGACACTAATAAGTGAGAAACGTCTTCCCTTCTTTTCTTCTCTAGTACTCACTTGAAAAGCCTCTCCCCAAGGTTGTGAGGCTTCCTCTTGACTATTCTGCCAGAAGTGATGCATATGGCACCACTGATAGAAGAGATGCCCTTTGTGTAGCCATTGATGTGGTATCATGGCTTTTCATTATTAGGGCTTCACCAACTTTTGGCACTGCCTATTCAAGTTTCACAGGTATATTGTGAATTACTTGGGTAAGGCTTGATTGAAATATATTTGTGGGCTTAAGAGGCTCTGGATATCTTGTTAGCTTTCCTATACTCATTTAATTCCCGGCAAGAGGCGTACCTCAACAATATTTTAAGTATGTTATAGATCTAGTGGTACTGGTAGAGAATATTCCATTTTATCTTTTATTACAGCATAACTATTTTATAATTTTAACGCAGACTAACAGAAAGTTATACCCTCCATTACTGTTACATAGATAATTAAGGGGAGCAATTATATGAATCCATAAAAGAATCTTAGCCAGATATTAGCCAGGCACAAGCAAGAATCTACTTCTAAGAAGAAGCTCTCAATTCAGCTTTCCATATTGATAGGTTTTTTTAGGCCATTTCTGCATGAGGAAAATGTTCCTGGACAACTTCACATGTTGGCGGCATATAGAGCTCCCTCCACATGAAATTGCCAACATCCCAAGGCCATCAAGTAGCTGGGTTGTGATTTGGCCATTTTTAAGTCACGATTTAAGGAATCCAGAAAAGTGGATTTACCACCCTAAATTGCACGAACCACCAGTGAGCAACCAGTGAGCAACCAGGGATAAGACCTTATGGAGGAGGGAAAATGTGATAGTCTGTTCAGCTTTGTCCTGCCCTCTCACCAGCCTTCCCTCTCCATTTCCTGCTCCAAGTAAGTCTTTTTTTAAAATGGTATGGTCTGTGTTGTAGCGTGGCCACAAACCTACATTGTCAAAAGTGAGGGCCTTTACGCACGGGGATCTTTGTTGCAAATTGTTTGCGGAATGAAAAATCGCCATTTAAAATAATGGAATTCGTCGTTATGCATACCTGCCTTTGTAGTGGAATCAGTTGCGTTTTTTAGCGTTTCCCACAGGCTTCCGGTCTCGGCAGAAATCGCTAGAAAGGAAGCGCTATTGCCAAGCTCGTCCCGCCCCTGGCCGTCAAGCAGCCAATGGGCAGCCGTTAGCATGCTCCTAAACAGCCCCTTTCCCTTTAAGAAAGGTTTAAAAAAAAAAACAGACCCATAGCAACGAATCTAGGTAGATTCGTTGCAACGGAGAGACCCATCCAGCTGCCTAATGTGAGCTGTCGTTTGATCGTATGATCGTTGCCACGCTGCCTCGAGTGATAAAAAAAAATCCCCCCCCCTCTCACGGGCCCGATTTTCGGCTGAATTAATGTGTAAAAAATAAAGGGACTTTATTTCAGCAAACGGGTTTTTATGTGGTTTGTGCTTAGTGACTAAAGGTAAAGGACTGAAGCCAGGGAAGCCTCTAAACAGAAAGAGGCTCGCTGGTGCGTTTATCCCTGCTCGCTCGGAGAAAAAAAAATGGCGATCGCTTCGCCGGAAGTTTGGAGGACAGGCTCAGGAGGAGGGACTTTGAAGAAACCGCAACAATGGTGACGCACAGGTCTTTATCGCTAGTGTTACAGATTGTTTGCAAGAGTGTAGCGCTTTCCGGAGGGTGAATTCACTTTTTGGGATTCCCCTGAAAGCGCTACAACGAAGCGCTTTTTGCTGATCGGTTTCAGGAGTGTTGCAGATTGTCTACGACGTCGTGCGTTAAGGCAAATCAATAGCGTTTCCAATTAGCAACCATTGTGTGATTTTGAAGCCGTGCAAAAAGCCCCTGAAATAAAATCTTCTTTAAAGTGTCCATGGTATTTTTGGGATAAGGCAGAATATTACAGCTAGTACAGCTGCTAGGGTCCTCACTAGATCATCTTGGAGGACCCATGTCCAGCCTCTGCTGAGGCAACTGCATTGGCTACCAGTCTGTTTCCGGATCAAGTTCAAGGTTCTGGTACTGACCTTTATGCTATATGCGACTTGGGCCCTTCCTAACAGTGGGACCCCTTACCTCCTTATGCACCCCGCAGGGCATTTCACTCTGTGGGTATGAATCTGCTGATGGTCCCAGGGCCCTGGGAGGCACACCTAGCCTCAACCAGGGCCAGGGCCTATTCAGTCCTGGTCCGTACCTGGTGGAGCAAGCTCCCTGAAGAGTTGAGGGCCCTGTCAGAGCTCTTGAGGTTCTGCTGGGTTTGGAAGATGGAGTTCTTTGGCCAGGCATTTGGTTTAGATTGGGCATGATGAGTACTGGAGAATTTCAAACTCCCCCCCCCCCTAGTTCTTGGGTACTAGACCTATATGGACCATGGTTTGAACTGCCCTGGTGTATTCCATATCCCTAGCCACTCGAGCACACTGAGTCAAGTGCATTGAAGGCTGGGAACTGCCATCTTGTTTTATTGTATTTATTGTTTAACCATATTTTATTTTATTGGGTTAAGTTTTGGGGATTTTATTGTTACAAGACTTCTATGTAACTATGTTTTTATATATATGTTGTGATCCGCTGCGAGTCAGTTCACTGGGAGCGGTGGTATAGAAATCAAATTATAAATAAATAAACAAATAAATAAGTAAATAAGAAAATAAATAAATAAAGCAAGCAAGCACAACCTCTTTTCTGTTTTCTGGAGTTGGGGAATGAACTGGGAAAGGGGAGAGGTGATCTGGCTGCCTTCTGCCATTCATACAGGTGTCTGTGCACCTTGTTGTAAAGCCACCCATTAACAAATAATATCTTTTTCCAGTTATCCAGTTATCATGTTTAGAGTCACAGAAATCCACTCAGACATAAATAAAGTGAAAAAAGAACATGTATTCCAAAAAAATAAGATTACAAATGTGCAATTTCTCTTCACCCTGCAATCCAGAAGCAACGAAAGAAGGTAGAATCATACAATCATGGAGTTAGCAGGGGCCATACAGACCAGGGATAGTCAACCTGTGGTCCTCCAGATGTCCATGGACTACAATTCCATGAATATCTGAAGGACCACAGGTTGACTACCCCTGATAAAGGTATCCCCTGTGCAAGCACCGGATCATGTCTGACCCTTGGGGTGATGCCCTATAGCGTTTTCATGGCAGACTCAATACGGGGTGGTTTGCCAGTGTCTTCCCCAGTCATTACTGTTTACCCCCCAGCAAGCTGGGTACTCATTTTACTGACCTCGGAAGGATGGGAGGCTGAGTCAACCTTGAGCTGGCTGCTGGGATCGAACTCCCAACCTCATGGGCAGACAGCTTCAGACAGCATGTCGCTGCCTTACCACTCTGCACCACAAGAGGCTCTGTGCCACAAGAGGCTCCAGACTCCCTGATACAGACCATCTAATCCAACCCCCTTCTCAATGGAGGATCAGCCTAAAGCATCCATGATAAGTATCGGTCCAGCTGCTGCTTAAAGACTGCCAGTGTGGGGGAGCTCACCACATCATTAGGCAGTCGATTCCACTACTGAACTACTCTGAATTTTTTTCATGATATTTAGCCAAAATGTTACACACGCAATTTAAACTCATTAATGCAGGTCCTATCCTCACTGCCAATAGGAACCATTCCCTGCCCTCCTTTCAGATACTTAAAGAGAACAATCACGTCCCCTCTCAACCGCCTCTTCTCCAGGCTGAACAGTCCCAAGTCCTTCAAACTTTCCTCATAGGGCTTAGTCTCCAGATCATCCTCATTGATCTCCTCCGTATTCTCTCAATTTTGTCCACATTTTGACAAGCCTCCAGAACTGCACACAGTATTCCAAGCATGGTCTGACCAATGCAGTATACAGTGGGACTATGACATCTTATGATTTTGATGTGATGTCTCTGTTGATGCAGCCCAAGACTGCATTCACCTTCTTTACTGCTGCATCACACTGTGTGCTCATGTTTAGCTTACAGTGCACAAATAGCCCAAGATCTCATCCACACACATTGCTTACCATCCAGTATGCATGTTTCTCACTTTTGTGACCCAAATGTAGAACTCTGCACTTTTCCTTATTAAATTGCATCTTGTTCTCATTTGCCCACTTGTCCAGCACGTTCAGTTCTCATTGAACTTATTATCTTGTGTGGTGTTTGCCAATTTGGAGTCATCTGCAAACATAATGAGGAGTCCCTCCATCCCTTCATCCAGATTATTGATAAAAATGTTGAAAAATACTAGACCCAGTACTGAGGCTTGTGCCACCCCACTGTTCATCTTCCTCCAATCTGATAAAATACAATTGATTACTCTTTAGGTGCAGTTTTCTAACTAGTTCCCTATCCACTTAATCATCTGAAAATCCAGTCTGGAGCCCTCCAGTTTACCCATCAGAACATCAAGGGGAACATTGCCAAAAGCCTCACTGAATCCAGATAAAATCCAAGTACCTAACTGAGGACCAAACTATCTATCTGTCCATCTGTCCGTCCCGTCCCGTCCATCAGATTTTTAAACTACCCTTCCATACAGCTCAGGGTTAGAGTTAGGATACTGATGCCGTTTTAGATATTAATTTGGCTATATAAAAATGCCATGAGGGCCTGTGATACAGCAAGATCAGTTGATCTTGTCCACTCCCAACAAACTCAAGTGCCTAAAAAGCCATGGAAGGTGCTGTTTCAGCATTTGAAAAGATGTAGGGACGATCTCACCAGGTTCCACTGTGCCAGAGGCCCATGGGGCATTTTTTAATGGCTGAATTCATTTCTAAAATGGCATCAATGGATCAGACCTCTTGATGCTGTAACATCTAGTTTGTCCTTGATTTACACATCCACTTATCATTTCTTTAAGAAAATATGTCTATATTAAAATGTTACTAATTCAGAAGGAAGAGTTAGCTCTTGAAGAGAAGAGGCAATCACCATTAACTGTGAACTACTTCAGTGGTTACATTTCCTTCCACATATCCTTATCCATGGTTCCTCTATATATTTGTGAAACAGCCTGGGTGGTGGAATGTGTCCAGCTGTCTAAGTTGGAATAGGAAACCTCCCTGGGGCACAGTGCCACAGAGTTCCTCCCTCCCAAGCAGCCCTTTCATCTCCAGGAGCCTGAAGATGAGTTGTCATTGCAGAGTCCCCCTTCTCAAACAGCCATTTTTCTCTTGGGATCTGATTTCTATACTCTGCAGATGACCTCCATTTCAAGGAGATTTCCAGGCCACATCTTGAGGTTGATGATCCCTGGGTTAGGAATGTTCCTTGAAGTTTGGAGGCAGGACCTCAAGGGTTGGGGGGGGGGCAGGAGAAGGAGTAGGCTGTCCACCAACCCCATGAGACCCAGGTTGGACTTCCTTCCTTCCTTCCTTCCTTCCTTCCCCCTCCCATGATTTATGCTTTTTCCATGTAGCCTGCCCCCAGGAAGGCCACAGTGCAAGTTTCCCTGGGTGTTTCCCTGGGCCCATTGTTTCCCTGGGTGCAGTTTGCTTTGCCTCTAGTGATGAATATAACTCTCTCTCTCTCTCTCTCTCTCTCTCTTTCTCTCTCTCTCTCTCTCTCTCTCTTTCTCTCTCTCTCTTTTTTTGGGGGGGGGCTTTCTACTCGCAAATTACAGTAACACTGGATGTACCCCTGAATGAAAAGACTTTGAATCAGGTTTCATTTGTCCTTTGTGATGGGGCCTATGTGCATTAAATGGTTAAACAGCAGAAGAAATTCAACGGGTATATCTTTCCTAATAATTGCATTTCTATCCTTGAGCAAATTGTACATGTTAAATTACTGTCATGGTAAAACTGCTCAAGGCTGTGTTGGGCAACAATCTAGAGATCCTAAATTGGATTGGGGTTGGGGGAAACTACATGGAAAAGTGCAGAGAAGATACAACTTAGAAAGGAAGTTTGTGTTTGATCAGAATTCTATACGCTTGTCTTGGTCTGCAACACGGCCCAGTAGCAATGATGAATATGGAATGCCTTGCTCTCTACTGAACAGCAGGCACACACCTGGCATGAAACCCAGCATCTATTGCAAAGTACCTTAGTAGCACAGTGTGTGAGGACAGGAAGTGAAGCAAAACACTGCATATAATTAAATCGAATATAAACATTGTTATGGAGGATCTGGTTTCTTGTAGAATCTCAATCATTTTGTTTTTTTCCCTTTGTTTTGACCTCTTATGGTTGCCAAGGAAAGCTTGAAAATATAAGAACAGCGTGTTAAAAATGCATTGTGCACAAAAGACAAATAATGAAGAGTCTTCATTTTCCACAAAGCCTAACAGAAGTTTTTATTGTTATTATTATTAATTATACTTATAGTTTTCTTTCAACTAATCTGTCAAATTTTGTGATGTTATATAATGCATGCAAACTTTCCGATTAATGAGGGATGAGTATTAGTCTGGAATGCTGCTGAAATTCTGATAAGATGAAGGAGATGTAAGGTCAGCGTGGCTGAGGAAAAAGCTTTACATAGTGGTAAGGCAGCAGACGTGCAGTCTGAAAGCTCTGCCCATGAGGCTGGGAGTTTGATCCCAGCAGCCGGCTCAAGGTTGACTCAGCCTTCCATCCTTCCGAGGTTGGTAAAATGAGTACCCAGCTTGCTGGGGGGTAAACGGTAATGACTGGGGAAGGCACTGGCAAACCACCCCGTATTGAGTCTGCCATGAAAACACTAGAGGGCATCACCCCAAATGTCAGACATGACTCGGTGCTTGCACAGGGGATACCTTTACCTTTAGTTCCCTGGGACCAAGAGTGCCTTTGAACTGGGCAGACAAGGTTCTATGGAACTCAGCTGGGCCAAAGATAACAGAAGAGAGAGACGATGGGCTGTCAAAAGAAAAAATAAAATAAATGGTGAATATTTTTACATTGGGGATAGGAGGCACTGAGAGGTTCTGTAGGAAATGGATATGAAGAGGTGAGAAGGTTCATTGGTA
Organism: Paroedura picta; assembly: GCF_049243985.1. Classification (NCBI taxonomy): domain Eukaryota; kingdom Metazoa; phylum Chordata; class Lepidosauria; order Squamata; family Gekkonidae; genus Paroedura; species Paroedura picta. Next base: position 67,274,789 of record NC_135369.1, read on the forward strand.
TAAACTCTAAGCTTCTGGTCTCCCCACCCCACATTGATTGAACTGCCCTGAATAATTGTGCTGGGTGCGAATTTGTGGATGAGATGGAAGTTGAGGACTTCACTGACTGCACAACCATCTCATAGGCTTTCCTGGAAGTCCTGTAGGATGCTTTCAATACTTCATCATGAGCTTTCCTCCAAGCCCACTCTAGCTGCCTCAGTTCCTGTTTTATTTCATGGAGCCCCTTCATATATCAGCGGGCCTGCTTTTGGCAGGACTGGAGAGGGCATTGGGGGGTGATCTCATCAGTGGCAGTCAGCATTCTGTCATGCCAGTCACTGACTAGCTCATTTAGTGAAGCACTGGGAGTCATTGGGTCCTACAGAGCATTTGGGAATGAATTTGGGTCCATAAGTCTCTTTGGGTGTGCTAAAACAAACTCAGTACACAACTGAGGAGGAGGTGGTATTCTTAGCCAGGCCTTCAGTGCATAGTGGTCTGACTATGGAATGGGGTTAGCTGCTATCAGTTCCACTTCTAGTCTCATGCTGAAGATCAAATCCAGGGTATGGCCTATTTGATAGGTGGGACTGGTGACAAATTTTGAGAGTCCTAATATCGCCATGGCCGACACCAGGTCAAAGCCATTTCCTGAGGATGGTAGCTCTGCATGGACATTAAAGTACCCCACGATTAGCAGTCCAGGGAACTGGACTCCAGTAGGTCTAGCAGGGCATCCAGGGGTACACTGGGTGTGCAGTACACCACACAAATGGCCACCACTCAAGGCCAGTAAATTCTATTCCTGGAATCAACAGCATGGAAAGGGCTCTGAAGGGCTAATCATCCTGGATTTGAATAACCATCCCTCCTCCCCACCCCACAGTCTGCGACTCATGGAGAACAGGGAACTAGGGTTGGGCACTTCGGCACCCAAAGCGGCCAGTCTCTCCCAGGGCAGCCAGCACGGCGAGCCTGTTCCCGGGGCTGGGAGAACGCCCCAGGTCACGGGCAGGTGGGTGTTGGCCTTCTCCCGGCCCCGGGAACAGTCTCGCCGCATCGCTGACGTGGCAAGGCTGTTCCTGGGGCTGCCAGAATGCCCCAGGTCGCGGGTGGGTGGCCGCGGTGCACCAGGCCCCAGGAAGCCTTCGTCCTGCAAAGGCTTCCCTGGGGAGTGGGGCCTAGCGCCCATTTTATTACAGAATAAAATGGGCTTTGAGTAAACATCTATAAAAGCAACAGATAAGAAATGTGGCACAACCAGAAAAGACTCAACAAAGGTCTGGCTAAATAAAAATGTTTCCACTAGATGTCTAAAGCATAGCAAATAATGAATAATATCCATAAAGGAAGGAGGATGACATCATGAGAGTAATTACCATCATGCTCTGTGACCATAGAGGCAACTAGTTCTAGGAAATAGATGGACTAGATAGAATTTTGGTTCTTATGAGAACAATACATTATAACTAACACGAGGCAGCTTGGTTGAATGAGTTATTATAGCTCAGCTCTTTTGGATACAGTTTCATTTCACATAATCACAGTACTTGTTCTGATAGTTACCAGCTCTGTAAATAGTTAGCTGGCCATTGGTCATACCACTTGGATGAAAATCCTAGCTAGTGTGGGTAGACATGCCTTTGACAATGCTATCTCATTAACTATTCATAAAACTTACATACAAATAAACTATTTAATTAATTTTATCTCTCCAGCTCATATGTGGTTTCAAAAGGAAACTGCATACCTACTGTTGAGGTAGTGGTAATAAAATTAGCCCAAGTGAAATCTGTTGACTATTGACATCTGGGAACTACATCTCTAGGACTGATTTCCTCATTGCTGGCAAAGTGCCATGGGGATCAGGTATATAGTGAGAAAGTGGAAGTTGATTTCTAGTCCTCTTGAGAAATATTGCTGGGGTCTAACTCTCCTAGGAGACAGCAATTTGCGGGGAAGATACAGAAACTGTAATCCAGCTGTCTCCATAATCAGCTGAGAATCATCTTTTCACCTCCTAATCCCAGAAATTTTATGTCTGCCAAACTTTCTGTGATGTGGGAAAGATTGTTAGGGGAGAAGGGATCAGAAGCTGATTCTCAGTTGATCGAGGGATCAAATGGGATTGGGCTTCCAATCCATTCCATCACTAATTGATTTGTATGTGAAGGTTGAAGCACAGTGAAGGGAGAAGAGGCTTCATATCTCTAACTTTGCTGTGTTTAAGACTTCCACTGACACAGCAATTTGAAGCAGGAAGATGGGTTGGAAACTGTTCTTAATTTAGTTAGGATTGAGTTTCCAATCCACACCCCTCCCCTCCCCCCCATTACTGTTCTTGGGAAAGGCTTAGAAACAACAGAGATCTTAAGCTTCTGATCCCTAACTTTATTATTTCCCAGCTTTCCTCAACACAGAAATTTGAAGGGGGTGGGTGATCAGAAGCAGACTCCTGACTAATATCTGCAGTTAGACTAACCACAAAGTTTGTGGAACAGGCAAGGACTATTACAAAAAAAATTATACAATCCTAGTAGAATCCCAGTACATATGTAAATTAAAAATATAAAATATCACACAGACCAAAGTAAGAAAATATGCAGGTAAAAATTATATAGGCCATTTCCACTAAACTCTCTTCTTCAGTGGTCTCTAAAAGATGGAATTGTTTCTTAAAAGTATGCACATATCCATGTAATCCATGATCAACAAACAAATGAAATTTCAACAGGCTGTCAGATGAATAAATTATTATTATTATTTTACTTACCTTTCATTGAGTGCTAATTTTGAATCTCACCAATCTGATTTTGAAGAACTGCAAGTTGTGCAGAAACCCATTGTGATGCCTCACATGCATACCCTGAAAATCTTGTTGGTCTCTAAGGTGATACTGGATTCAAATCTAGCTCTTTACAGCAGAAAATCCCAGGCTCACTTTGTGGCAAGTCCAGTTAAAGATCCCAGAAAACAGAGCTTGGAAACACCCTGGAAAGCCATTGCCAATCAAAACAGAAAAGACTTTTGAGGCAAAGTACCCTGATTTTCCTCAAGGACTAAAGTGATTATTAGCAGGCCTTCTCTGGTTGGCAGCTGTCCATAGCTTGGGCCTTCCTGCAGATACCATCCTTATCTGCTTCAAGGCCAAGAAGTGATCAGTTGATACCTGGAAGCTGTGCTCAGCTGTATGATCAGGTGGGTGGGGGGAATTAGGAGCAGATGTTCAAGTTGTCTGGAAAGTTGCATTGAAAAATCCAAGGATCCCAAGGACCAGCTGATACCGGTGGGAAAAAGACTATAATAATACTATAGGACAGAGGGAAGCCATGTTAACTTTATGCTTGTGCTATACTAATATGCTTTGATATGTTATGCTATATCATGATGGACTACAACATATAGAACACAATTGGCTACACCTTGGATTGTTATGCTCTAAGAAGGTGTAATATCAAATACATGTATTAAATAAAAAATAACTTTTTTATTTATTTGCTGCTAAGCCATAGAGACTGTACTGCATAATGATATCCTTTAAAAAAAACAGCTCAATAAAACTTTATACATTGTACAAAGGTCTGCTTTCAAAAATACATCTTTATCCTTTATTCATGTGCATTTAATTTTAAGGACACACAGTGTTGAGTGATGCTCAAGTAAAAAGGTATCTCTGATACGGTGTCAGTTTAAAGGAATGGAAGCCTTTGTACACAAGTAAACCTGTTGCTGGAGCACTCTGTAGGTTGAGTTGAATTCTTCTGAGCTGGAATTCTTATACTTCAAGAAGGCATGTTAATATCAAGCACTAAATGTATTAGAAAACTTAGCCTTTTATTTCTCTATTGCTAAGCTAGAGGCAGAACTGAATAGTGATATCTTTTTTAAAAAACGGTCCATTAAATCTGTATATATTTTTAAAAGATTTGCTTTATGTGCAGTGAACCCTTGAGGACTCACAAGGCTGGGTGCTGCTGATGTAGAGAGGTGTCGTGACCCAGGGGACCAAGACATAGAACTCTGGTAAGACTCAGTTAAATGAATTTGTCGTTTGGCTTTGGTATGCATCAGATTCATATGCAGAACTTTAGACATTGTAAATTTTAGGGTTTTATTACTTTGTGTGCTATCAATCGAGGAGGAAAAACCCAAGTGGTTATTTCACACACCTGCCACATCTGTGCTACACTGAGCCAATTAGCTATTTAGCATGGGGTGTATAAAACTGCCTATAAAATTAGTCTGGTTTCTGTCATATAAGGAAACTCACACCTCTACCGGAATAACTGGAACACTTAGAACATATAGCCTGGAATCTTCTTATTGGTATGATGTACTATGATACTGAATTTATGTAAAAGGAGAATTGGAGAATACACAGAGACTTTTGATAAGTTTTGAGCACCATTATAAATTTGTTTCAGTGGACAGTCGGTGTGCAGAAAGGCCTGTCCATGAGGTTGCCTAGCATGGATGTATTCAGATGTACTACAGATGGGCACAAACCAGGAAAATGTGTTTCATTTCAGTTGATGGTTTGTGGTATGCCCAGTTAGTGAGCTACAAACCATTACAAATTTTAAGTAGGTAAATTAACGTATTTGCCGGCGTATAAGACGACTGGGCGTATAAGACGACCCCTCAACATTTCCACTCAAAATATAGTTCTATGGGCCACTATGGGCAGCTATGTCTATCCCAACTGAAGGGCACCCGGCGTATAAGTCGACCCCCCCCACTGGGAGGCATGTTTTTCAGGGGGGAAAAGTATCTTATACGCCAGCAAATACTGTAACTGGTTCAGTTAATGAAGTCCATGATGGGATAGAAGGTTCCCCTGGTATGCTAGAAATACCAAATTCACAGAGTGCCTGAATGTGTGTGTCGACTTTGCACAGCCCTACTATGTAGGCAATAGGGTGGCACTGTACAAAATGATTCACAAAGCTACTTGAATAAATCATTAGAGAGTCAGGACTGTGTACAGCTTGCTGTAGGTAGGATTTTGTTGTGTAATTTTGCATCATTTAATGTGTCATATTAATACTTATACTCTGCTTCAGTTTCAACTTTAGATTTCTGCTTGGTTCTTCAATCCTAATCTGATTGCATTGCTTATTGAATGTCCCATCCTGTCGTATGTTTTGATTCACATTCGGTAATTTCCATGAGTCCCAGTGAGAAAGGCAGTCTATAGATAATGTCATGTCATCAGTTCAGTTGTGTCCGACCCTTGGCGATTCCATAGGAAAGCTTCTGCCACACATCTCTGTCAATGATCGGCTCTTTCAGTTGGTTCATGGTCATCCCTGTATCGGCTTTGATCGTGTCAAGCCAGTGGATCCTTTGCAACCATGTTTCCTTAATGTAGTTAATGTAGCTTAAATAAACAAATAAATACAATTTAATATTTTAATTAAAAAAAACAAGTTTCCTCAGCAGAACAAATGGTGACTCCATGGGGCCCTTTCAGATCAGGGAAATGGCATGGGGGAAGCTTAAGCTTCCACTGCCCATATGCCGTGATCCTGATTCAATTGGGGCCCCTGTGCACTGGAGAATTAAATTTCAACACTGATTGCCAACAGGGGTTCACAGGACTGAATAATCTTCCTTACAAGAAAATTAAACCCTTGACATAGAAAACTGGTGTACTGAGAAGAAATTTAGGGTGAAATCTTCTCTCCAACCTAGTTTTCTTTGTGCAGGGAATTTTTTCCCTACCTTATGGATGAACATCCTGTTATTTATCCTTCTCTTGATTCCCAGGGACAGGTTTCCCATATCATTCAAGCCTGAAAGACCTCATCCCAGTTGAGTGACTGAAGTCTTTCATCACCAGGACTGGCTGTGAAAGAAAAGAGGATTAACTCCACCATCACGGTTTACACCTGGTTCACTCAATGGTCATCATATGATAAAATGTGAATTCTTTTAGTCCTTTGTTATTAGCTTAACTCATACTTCAGTATTTCTCTAGCAAATTGTAAACACTGTCAGAGAATATTGCTGTTTTTTGCACACTGAGTAATTCCAGAGAGATCAATCAGATCCCTTTGCCCTGATCCTGACAACAGCTGTGGATGTTTTCCCAGTTTCCCTCTACTTCAGGTTCACCTTTTGTATGTGTGACCTACTTAGATGTGCATTATAGCTTATTAGATGCTTGATATTCCCAACCCCCCATTTTTTCTTGTTACAAGGAGAAGGGGTGGGGGAGGGGACAGGATGGTTGTCTGGCTCCAGGCTGCTGTGTCTTGTGACAATTTTAATAGATGTTGTGTGTCAGATTTTAAGCTACAGGCTAGATTCAGTTTTGTTACAATTCATCTGAGACTCAGAGACTGCAGTGATTCCCCATGTAGCTCTCATTGGTGTTGTGAACATGGAGGCATTTGCAGTAGCAACAAAATGCCATGACCATTTTCCTCGTCCTTTCCTTTCCTCAGTCTATACAATCAATCTTTATCTAAACAGTCATAGACCAGAGCATTAAAAAAACACAAACGTAAAAACAGAGCCCTTTCCTCAGTCTCATGAGAGCAGCATTTGCCCCCATGATGGCAATAATAAATTGCTAGATAGCTATAGCGCAATAACATCATCAGTAGCTAGGTAGAGCATGTACATTACTCCCATTCTGCAATCATCAACTGACTGCCCATCAATTACTAGGTTCAGTTCAATGACCTTCATGGTTTTGGTCCCTTGCATATGCAGAACCTCTCCCACACCAGCTTCAGTCATCTGAGCAGTGCCTTTTCCTGGTGCTACCCTCACAAAATCAACAACGGCCCATATGTGTGGATTCTCTGTGGCAGCCCTCATCCTATGGAATGGCCTGCCTAATGAGATCAGGAACGCTACTGTCCTCTTGGCAGCATAGCAACTATGCAAAACAGAACTATTCAAGAGAGCTCCCCACCCCTGCCCCCGGGGATTAAGACACAATGTTTCATAAAGATACTTTGGTAAAAGGATAAAGATTGTAGACCAGCCTTTTTCAAACTTTTGACTGGGGAATCCCTGAACCCCTGAAATATTGAGGAACCCCTGTTGAGGAACCCCTGAAATATTTTTTCAGGTTTCTAGAAACCCCAGAAATGGTGACATGCCCCTTCAGAGAAGGGGGTACAGAAGTAAGATGCAGGAATCAATTAATCAATCAATCACTTATCATTTCCATTGTGGAGAAAGAGAGTAGGCCTGTAGTTCAACAGGGTAAGTGCGCTCCAGTGATGTCAGTGGCTGATGAACTTCTGAGAAAGGCTGCATAACCGTTGGAGAGCCTCAGTGAGAAAGTCATTCTACAAATTATATAAATAAATAAACAACAAACAAACAACTCCTCTGCACTCTCAGTCTTCATTAAAACAAAAATCAATAGGGAATGTTCAGCCTGGAGAAGAGGAGGTTGAGAGGGGACATGATAGCCCTCTTTAAGTATTTGAAAGGTTGTCACTTGGAGGAAGGCAGGATGCTGTTTCTGTTGGCTGCAGAGGAGAGGACACGCAGTAATGGGTTTAAACTACAAGTACAACGATATAGGCTAGATATCAGGAAAAAAAATTTCACAGTCAAGAGTAGTTCAGCAGTGGAATAGGCTGCCTAAGGAGGTGGTGAGCTCCCCTCACTGGCAGTCTTCAAGCAAAGGTTGGATACACACTTTTCTTGGATGCTTTAGGATGCTTTGGGCTGATCCTGCATTGAGCAGGGGGTTGGACTAGATGGCCTGTATGGCCCTTCCAACTCTATGATTCTATGATTCCATAGCCCACATCCTGACATTGTCATGATGCATGTTTCTCTAGCTCTGTCCCACATGACTAGGTAGCTGCTGTAGGACAAGAAAATTCATGATGGGATGATGTCAGGATACTGGGTCATTTTTTTTCCTACATGATCCATACAGGGAGAGTGGAATACACTTATTGCACCATTTTTTTTTTTTTTGCAACAACCCTATTTTTGTTTGCTTTGGTGTTTTTTTTCAAGAGTTTTTTCACAGCAGTCAGAGAAAATAAATGTTGTCCCTAAAGAGGACAATACCTTAATGAATCAAATAAAGCTTGAGGAGTTTTTAGTATGCCCTATGATCTTAAGTATTTGGGGTATCCAAGTCCTCTTGTGGAGCACTGGGAAACTTTCCTCTCTAGAAACAGCTTTCATTTAAAATGTTAGTTCTTGATAAATGGTTTGACCTGCAGCTTGGCTCTTGAATGCAGCAGATGGAAGCCATTCTGAGTGTCAGCCTTACAATTTGTGATGGTGAGTGGTCTGCCCCCTTGCTGTATTTCTTCTCATGAGAGAAGAAAGTAGGTGAGCAACTAAAGTTGAGTCCCATCATATTTGTGGCTGAGTGATTTTTATGACCTGGCAGGGTGTGAGGGATGGAAGACTGTAAACTTGTTTTGAGAGGATGAATGAGCTCTTGAGGAGAGTTTCTACTTCTTCACAAAGGCTAGAAATTCTTAGTATACCTTAGTATCTCACCTCATTTACATTGCTCACAGATTAACAATATTTATCAATTAAGCAATAATGCAACCAGGTGCCATAGAAAACAAAATTAGATAGAGGCAAATAAATGTCATTGGGCCTTATAATTTGGGTTTGGTGCAATAAAGTCCAAAGCATCCCAAACCTGTCTTGCTATTTTAGAGAGAGCTAAAATTAATTTTATACAGTTTAAATTGAAAATGCACAATTTAATATTTGACTTCCATAACCTGGGTAATTCTATCCAATGGAGAGTCCCTCTTTCGGAACCCCTGGAAGTGGACCCTGTGGTCCAATCATAGTGAAATTCAGAGGGGGGAGGGTTAGGGGAGAGCTTCCTGGAGCTACCCTGAAAGTTTGGAGGCTGTAACTGAAATCCGCACTTCCCCAGGCCCCGGGAAAGGTGGAATTCCCATTAAAGTCAATGACACCATTGACTTTAATGGGTGCTGAAGCTGAATCGGGCTGGATCAGGCCCCTGGAGCACAAGCCTACCTGCAAGTCCTTGTGGGTTCCTGCTGATTTTTAATAATTTAATAGAGGCTCCATATATTTACTGCTTAGTATGATAACATGGATTCAAATTTGGAGGAAAGAAAACATCAGAGGGAGTGGATAACATTACATTAAAGCTGCCCTTCAATCACTAGGATCTAGCTGGAACAGAATCCCCTGACTGAACTTTGCACAGAAACTCATCCTGCCCAGGAAGCCTCTGAGTTAAGCATCTGCAATGCATCTATTAGCATAGTAAGCAGCCATGCTGCTTAATGCCCTTTGTATTACAGTTGCTGATGCTTTGAGCTTTTTTGTTGGCCTGTTCAGCCTGTATATATTAGCACTGCAAGTGCTAAAGGCAGCATAAGCACTTCAGGAATTGTGTTCTGAAATGAGAAGGGAAGGGCAAAGACTCTGAGGAACTCTGGTCTCTGCTACTAGTTCCCAGGAACTGGCAGACAACCGTAACAAGAGTGGATGCTCCCCTGCATTCAGTTTCCTAGAAGTTAGTGCCAAGTCTTGATTCAGCAGATGACTTTCTGGCTGGCTGTAAAATGTCAAGAGCATTGTGGAATTTATGATGCTGGAAGTATTCTGCATGGAGCCAAATAAAACAGTTTAAAAAACAACCAGTTTAGACTGCTTTATTATATTACAATCGTTGTTCTGCATTGAATATAATCTGTTGAAAAACTACGTTGCAGTGCTCTCTGCATGAAACAGTTCATAGCCCTGCCCCCTGTAGTTTTGCCAACTCTGCTTTGTTTGCAGTCACTAATTTGCATAACTAAAGATCTTCTCTGCATGGCTAATAGTTTGTCTCAGGCAGACAGGAGAGAAATGAATAGGTGAAAAGCATCTTTCAGAAACAACGCTTAAAAGACGCTTAAAGCACCGAAGAGGCAGTTCACCATGCAGAGCAAAATCAGTTTTGTGGAGTAAATCAACTGTTCAGAGATCAGAAAAGCAACGGTGTATTTAGCGAGTTTTCATCAGCTTATCCATCATGCAGAAGAAGCCCTGGTAAGACAGTATCTTCTATATGCACAACTTAATGCTGGGCCCAGTATTTTCTCTCATTTTGTTTTTATTAGGGAGTTAATTCCTCTAATGTTTTCTAACATTTGATTCTCCCTATGCCCCCTTTTATTTACAATACAACACCAGCACCAACCAGAGAGAACGACTGAAGATGGCGCCGTACTAGCTAGGCTTCTGCCCGGCTCTTAAGCCATACTGAGGGTCAGGAGCAACCGCACCTGGTAGACCTGAGCAGATACGCAAATCTTGCTCGCCGGTCACCCCAGGAACCGGGAACGGCATCCTGAGGGTCCTACAGATCCGTGGAGACTGAGTTCTCTGGATCGCCGCGGCATGTGCTCAAGGTCATGATGGCGCCCTTGTCGTAAATAACTTTCTAAGCCTGAAATGACCAGCTGACCTTACATTCTTCCCAGATCATCTTTTACCAGACTGACAGGAGCCGAAGTCTGCAACAGTAAAGACTGTGAGTTTTCTGTTTTTTCCTTTTTCCCCCCACAAGCTCTTCCCCCCTCCTCCACCAATTTAGAAGTGAATTCTTTCGTTGAGTGGGAGGCTCCCAGCTAATTACACTTACTAATCAAACAAAGAGAGAGCTTAAAGAAAAGAGAGACTTTAAAGTTTTGTTGGAGAGAGTTCAGTGAGGGACGCTGACTTGATACGGAGATCGACAAACTGATAATTTTGGATAGCTCGTGCTCCCGCGAGACCTCACGAGACTTTCTGTTTATAGTTTGTGACTGCCTAGAACTATGGAAAAATTAACTAAGGCACAGCTTTTCCATTTGTTATGCGAAGGGAACTCAAAGATACTGAAAGCAGTCAACAAGGTGGAAAAGGAAATCCAAAAGACTAAGAAAGGGCTTTTAGACAGAACCGATGGTTTGGAAAAAACAGCTGATGAAAACACAACTCAGCCAACAATACTTCAAACGAGAATTCAATGTCTGGAAGTTAATGAACAGGAGGGGGAAAGAGCTAGGGACGTAAAAATCAAAAGCACCTTGGAAGAACTTGGGAAAACAGATTTAAGGAAGGAAAGCACCGAAAACCTGGAAGTCTATTTAGAGCAGGAAGTGATTTGGATCAACAAAATAAATAGAGTCTGTTCAAAGGCGACAGCACGCAGGAAGCTATCAGGAGATATCTCTGTGCGACCAGAGGAAGAGATCCAGATTGACAAAATATACAGAGCCTACTTAAAGGCGACTGCAAGCAAGAATCAAGCAAGAGACTTCTTTGGCCCTGACAGAAGGACAACCAGAAATACTCTATGCAGGAATCATCAGGCGTCACCTTGGGAAAAAATACAATTTCATTTTCTGCGACCACCTGAAGGATGTGATGAACAGTGGAGCATTCTCCTGGTCTCCTGTGGGAAAGACAGCAGCAGTAACTTTTAGGTCAGGGCCAATATATGAAGGGAACTGACTTTATATTATCTAAGACAATAATAGAATATATTCTTATAATAGATTATACTCTCATATGTATCAACAATTACTCTGCTAAGAAAGATGGTAATAACTTCTAGATCTGGATCAGTATGTGATGGGAACTGAATATGTATGCTAATATGTATGCTAAAAGAGGATGGCAAACTATACTTCATATGTATTAACAAGACAGCAGCAGTAACTCTTAGGTCAGGGCCAATATATGAAGGGGACCGACTTTATATCATTTAAGATAATCTGTACACCGCCCGTGGCGCCGCGGGCGCCACGGACTAAATAAATGGTTAAGGGGCCTTGAGGAGGGCTCTGTCCGTGATGAGGAAGGGTCCGAATTGGACCCTTCCTCACGACAGACAATCGGAGGGACCAATTGGCAGGCGCGAAGCGCCTGCCGATTGGTCCCTCCGATTCCCAGCCCCAGCAACTGCGAGCCGCGCTCAGCGCGGCTCGCAGTTGCTCCCGGCCTGACGTGGTGAGAGGCGCGAAGCGTCTCTCACCGCGTCAGGCCGGCCCCAAGGAAGCCCCCGCCGCAAACACAACACAAGACTCCAGCCGCCGAGAAGCTGCAGAAAAAAAAGAAACACCCCCGGAGGAGCCTTTCGCCGCTAGCGCGACGAGAGGCAGCAGAAAAAAAAACCCCTGTAGGAGCTCCAAGCTGCCGCGCCGACGAGAGGCAGCAGAAAAAAAAAAACCCTGTAGGAGCCTTTCGCAGATCCAAGCAGCAGAAAAAAAAACCCCTGTAGGAGCTCCAAGCCGCCGCGCCCACGAGAGGCAGCAGAAAAAAAAAACCCTGTAGGAGCCTTTCGCAGATCCAAGCAGCAGAAAAAAAAACCCTGAAGGAGCCTTTCCCAGCTCCAAGCAGCAGAAAAAAAAACCCTGTAGGAGCTCCAAGCCGGCACGCCCACGAGAGCTAGCAGGAAAAACAAACCCTGCAGGAGCCTTTCACAGCTCCAAGCAGCAGAAAAAAAAAACCCTGTAGGAGCCTTTCGCAGATCCAAGCAGCAGAAAACAAAACCCTGAAGGAGCCTTTCCCAGCTCCAAGCAGCAGGAAAAAAAACCCCTGTAGGAGCTCCAAGCCGGCACGCCCACGAGAGCTAGCAGAAAAAAAAAACCCTGCAGGAGCCTTTCACAGCTCCAAGCAGCAGAAAAAAAAACCCTGTAGGAGCCTTTCGCAGATCCAAGCAGCAGAAAAAAAAACCCTGTAGGAGCCTTTCGCAGATCCAAGCAGCAGAAAACAAAACCCTGAAGGAGCCTTTCCCAGCTCCAAGCAGCAGGAAAAAAAACCCCTGTAGGAGCTCCAAGCCGGCACGCCCACGAGAGCTAGCAGAAAAAAAAACCCTGCAGGAGCCTTTCACAGCTCCAAGCAGCAAAAAAAAAACCCTGTAGGAGCCTTTCGCAGATCCAAGCAGCAGAAAACAAAACCCTGTAGGAGCCTTTCGCAGATCCAAGCAGCAGAAAACAAAACCCTGTAGGAGCCTTTCCCAGCTCCAAGCAGCAGAAAAAAAAAAACCCTGTAGGAGCCTTTCACAGCTCCACGCAGCAGAAAAAAAAAGCACCTCCTGGTGTCCCCTGGGTCCTAGCGCCCATTGCATTCCTGGTTGCAATGGGCTTTCTTGCTAGTAATAGAATATATTCTTATAACAGATTATACTCTCATATGTATTAACAATCATTTCGTTAAGAAAGATGGTAAAAACTTCTAGATTAGGATTAATATGTGATAGGAACTGAATATGTATGTTAAAAGAGGATGGCAAACCATATCAGCTAGTCGCTTTTTTCCTCTTTTACTTTTCTGTAAATGCTTTACATAATAATAAATAATAAAATTACAAAAAAAAAAAAAAACACCAGCACCAACCAGTCTATAGACCTGTCTATGGAGCTTATACTCAAGAATGGGTATATCTCATGTTTCTGAGATGCCTACTATATCTAAATTGTCATTGAACACCAAGCACTCCAGCTTTTTCCATCTTGGCTTGGAGATCTCTAGCACTGGTATATAGACACCTATAATATGTTCCCCTCTCCAGTAACCCTTGCCTCCCTTGGCCCCTCATTCACCACACATGGCCCTCAGTTGCCATCATGTCATCACTCTCAAGTTCTATTATGCTACCATCAATATTACTATGGCAGTGTGAAATGAGAGGCAGGGGTGGGAAATCTCCCACAGCACCAGGAGACTAGCAGCCCTACAGGTGGATGGAACCCCATATTTAGAGACAGTACAAGGGAAACTTTGGTTTCTGATCCTTCTGATCTTCTAGGTCATCTGATTGGCTTCTCTGGCAAACAGATCTGGCATGTTATATTTTAACAGTCATGCTTGGATCTTTCATAAGCCAGAACCTGCCTGCTACACCAGTCTCTATCCATCTCACAGTCAACTTTTGACTTTTTTTACAACCTTAACCAGAATGTAAGTTGACTTTTTCTTTTCTTCTTGACATACCTTCTTTTGTTGGAAGTGCAAAGTCAGTGAAAAATGTTTATAGTATTATCACTGGAGACAAAGCTTCTTATGAGGTGGAGCCAAGTGCTCTCAGCTTACATGCTGGTCACTGGTCACAGCTGACAAGAATACAGCCACTTGCTGCTCCCTCATCATCCACCAAATGGTCTGAGATTACACCTTCCTTCACTGAATGATTCCTGTCTTGCAGGTTTTAGTCCATTACTTTAATGGCATGTATTCATCAGTAATGAACCGTGCAGTTAACTTGCCAGAGACAACACGGCTAATTGAAGATGTGGCAAGAGGTTCTTTTAATATTATGATTTTCCCACCATTTGCTTTCAGTACCTCTGCTCTTCAGAAAAATCCAATCAATGTTTTAATTACCTTAGAGAACAATAACTTCATAAAATCTCCAGCTTTTTGTCTGAAGTGGGTTGTCTGGAGATGAGATATATTTCGAGTTTCAAATCTCTTAAGGCAGCTATTTGAGAACAAGGAAGGCAAAGACAGTAAATTCTTCCTACCTGGTGATGGTACTTGGAGTAGTAAATTTTTAAATGTCTCATATCTACACATATCCATTCTAGGCAGCCTCTCTCATCTTTGCTGTATCTGTCAAGATTATTATCTACCTCTTCTGTGACAAAAGAAAAATTCCAAGTGACTCTATAAATGTGTCAGAGAACTTCTCTTCATCTCATCATACTTAGAAGGCTTATGAAATGACAGTGATAGTAGCAAAAGTTTCTTCTCTGTGACCATTGCCTTGGCAGAACCATGTCCAGCACAATTTTCAGATTAGAATCCCAAATTAATTGTGATTCGCATATTAGTTGTGATAAGTTTGCACTGCATATACATCCAATCCAATTTGAATGCTAGTTTTTATGTGGATCATGCCAGTAGTACCAATTGATCAGTTTGTACAGTTAGTTTTTGATTAATCTGTCTGCTATAGACAGATTTTCAGAATTGTGATGGCCAACACGCTACCCTGGCTAATAAAACCACATCATCACTAATCACTAAACATCATAAAGTTGAAGTTGTGTGCATACAACTCTCTATATCTGATTGCCCCCCCCCCCATAGAGATGTGCTGCCAATAGGGAGAGAGCACTTTGCCAACGGGGGCCAGTCAGTTCAAATTGCAATCTGCCAGTAAAGGCCAATGAGTTCAAATTACATGCAGACAACTCACTCCCTACCTGGGATGTTCCTCCAATAGGGCGAGAGCACTCTGCCAATGAGGGCCAATCGGTTCAAATGGCAATCTGCTAATGAGGGGCAATCATTCAAATTGCATGCAGACAACTCATGCTCTACTTGATTGGCCCTCCCTGGGGGTGTGCTACCAATAGAGAGAGAGTACTCTGCCAGTGAGGGCCAATCTGTTCAAAGTGCATGCTGGCAAATTTATTCCTATCTGATTGGCCCTCCTTGTGGCTGAGCCACCACTAGGGAGTGAGCACTCTTCCAATGAGGGCCAATCTTGGAGCTGATCTGTCTTCTTCCTCTTCCTGCTACTTGTCAGGAGGATGTGCTGGCTTTTTGGAAAGGTCCTTCTGCTAGTAAGTTGCCCCATCCTCAGCCTTTTCCCACCCTCCATCTCCCCCAGGCAAGGGAGGGAAGCCAGCTGCTTACTTTGCCTCCTGTGTTGGTCTCAGGTTTCAGCTCTCTACTGGAAGGAATCACAAAAAAGCTGCCAGGAAAGCAGAGAGAATCAGTATTTCAAAAACAGAATGCTAAAGGACAGACAGAATGCATTGACTGTCTTATCACAGTCCAATGAGTCAAGGGTTCATTCAGGCAGTCTAAGGGCATCAGCAGAAGGAGCAGGTCACCTGGCCTCAAGTTAATATAGGGTGTCAGCAGCCTCTCAGTCCTCACTTGGTGATGACTCACAGTCTTCTGCAGTCAGCAACTGTCTTGCCAACATGGTGTGGTGACTTTTTGATTGGAGCTTTTTTCCAGAGGAGGAGGTCAGGAATCAAACACAGCTCTTGAGATTACATTGTGGATCCCAAGATTACACAGGGAGCAGAGGGGAGGTAGGCTGGAATCCAGAAACGTTACTGTGCAGGTACAGGTGCAATTACCCATTGTATTCCTCAGTACAACAGGCTTTTCCTCTAGCAAAACAAAGACAAAAAAAAAAAAACCTACACCTAGATGACTCATTACCTGATTAGTCCTCCAGGGCGAGTGATGCCCCTGAGGGCCAATCAGTTAGGCTGTGTCATCCCCTACCTCCTCCTCCTCGGCCCTCCAGGGTATCACATGCATTGGAATCATATAGGGGATGCCCCACCCCCAACTGTCTTTACCCCCTTTTCTCCATCCGCATGAAGAGACAGCAGTAAAGTAAGCCAGCTGAGCAGGATGGCTAGGAGGGAGGGAAAGACTGGCCTGCAGGACAGCTCCAGGGAGGCCAGTGCAGCTTCTAAGGCTGCCCTCGCAGTAAAGCTCCTGGGGCTGGGGGCAGCAGGCCAGTAAATGGCCACCCACCAAAAATGCCTACCCCCACACCCCCAAAGAACCGCCTCATCCTGCAGGAGCCTCAGTGTCCCCATCTGCTTCCAGGGGGGGAGGCAGAAAAACTTTGCCAAAGCCCACCCCTGGCAAACTGGATCACTTTGGTCTGCCCATCTAATTCAAGGGGGCCAGGAAATACCCACCAATGCCCATTCCCAGCCTGAAGTGCCCTGCCATGGCCTCTCTAGGCCTCGATGGTGCCCATCCACATCTGGGGGCCAGGAAGGCTCTGCCAACACCAACCCCCAGCTAAACAGCCTCATCATGACCTTCCAAGGCCTTGGCAGTGCCTGTCTGGGTCTAGGGGAAGGGCCCTATCCTTCTTGCAAACTGAACACAGCAGGCCATCTTGTGGTCAGAGTCCAGTTCCCTGAGTAAGTCAAATACTTTAGCCACATCCTGAGAAGGAAGGACTCCCTGGAGAAGAGCCTAATGCTGGGAGCGATTGAGGGCAAAAGAAGAAGGGGACGACAGAGAATTAGGTGGCTGGATGGAGTCACTAAAGCAGTAGGTGCAAACTTAAATGGACTCCGTGGAATGGTAGAGGACAGGAAGGCCTGGAGGATCATTGTCCATGGGGTTGCGATGGGTCGGACACGACTTCGCACCTAACAACAACAACAACAACAACAACAACAACAACATGATATAAGAGCCTAAACTACATGGGTTTACTGGATGATTAGGTATGCCTTGTTTGATCAGCCCTGTTTTTAGTGCAGACTGTGTTCTACCTACATGGGTAGGCCATAACAAACCAATTGAGAGAGACAAGATGGATGATGGGTTGCCTGAACAGTGTTATTGAATAGGCAGGGATGAATTTTAGGACAGCAAGAAAGGCATCATTACCCAATTTGCAATGATAAAGTATTGGCAGGCTGCAAAGCAAGCCAGTCCTGACTACAGAATGCAGAACCTAAATAGAAGAAGTAAATGGATACAAGGGTATGTAGAGTTACTTTCAGGATGGAAGACAGAATGGAGTAGAAGAAATCATACTTGATCTTACTTGATGAGGAAGATCTAGTAACTTTGTGTTGATGACAGTGGAAGATAGTTCTGGAGGAAATCCAACTACAAAGACGCGATGCTCTTCCTATGCACCTGCATTTACCCAGGTACCAGTGGAAGAAGTGTACTATAGACATAATTTGATGGAGAATTAGAATCCATCATGTCATTGGGCCAAAACCTCAAAATCTAGTCAGACCTTTAGTTGTAATGTGATTGATGCAATTTTAGGATTCAGGCTCCCACTTGTTCAGAAGTTCAGGATCTGGGCATAATAGGATGAGGCAGGCAATCTATGTTAGAAAGGAGTACCTAAATAAGCATATCTAAAATTGGTCTGATGGAGGATGATTGATTCAAACAAGGTGGCATTCTTGACACAGTTCTGCCTATAGGAGGAAGGAGATGGGCAATTGCTCCTTCCTTGATTCATGGTCGCATCATCCAGGAACTGTGTGAAGAAAATCTCAAGAGCTTTATTTATTGACCTACCAACTTGACTCATTATTTATGGCAAAAAGAGGTGAAGAGCCCTGAAGGTTCATTAAAACATTTTTCCAGAGAATCCAGGAAATCAGGCCGCTTCCTGGTCAGAGTACTTTTTTCAATCAGCACATCCTTCTTTAATTTCACAGTAAAAGATAGCTTCCTCTTTAGAATCTTAAGGCCAAAAGATCTTGGGGTGTGTTTTCCCCACAACTCTGGCATCAGAAGGCTCAGAAGGATAGCAAAACCCAGTCCCCACTTTATTTTATTTATTTATCCATAGATTTCTACGCCAGCCCTACTGGCACTGCTGTCTCAAGATGATTCACAACAAGATTAAAATACAGATTAAAATTATTGAAACAATTAACATGAAGGCAATCAGACCTCTTTTGGGTCAGGGATCACCAGGCGAGTCATTGTTGCTGAGTGAAACGCCTTCCGCCTTTCCTGTTGTAGCTGTGGAAAACAAGTGAAAACTAAGTAAGTTGCTGGAGTTGAGCTTTGCTGTGCTATCTGCTGACTTTTTCAGTTTTTACACTGTTAAGTATCATGCACATTTAAGATGGAGTAATAATGTTAATTTGTCAATTTGCCCACTAAATGGTACGATTCTTTAAACAAAGTGTGCACACTTTAAACAAAGTGTGCACAAAAATATACAATCTGCAAAGTTTGTTTGACTGGAGTATTGTCAGAGGATAGTATAGGCAAGGTCAGAAAAGGCAGGGGAGGTGGGAATGCCTAACATGTTGCATTCATGCACGATAAAAAATGGTAGATTAGTAAAAACGTATAACCACGATCTGCCCCTTAATGGATCATTACCACTACCACACACTACCACTGATTATTATTATGAGAAACTACACAAAATTACAGATCAGAGAGGGGGGATTGGAGTGAAAAAGTAGGGGGAAAAGGAAAAGGAATTTAGAAGAAGAGTTGGTTCTTATATGCTGTTTTTCTACCTGTAGGAGCCTCAAAGCATTTTAGGGCTAATCTTAGCCTCAAAGATTAGCATTTTAGCCTCAAAGCATTTTAGGGCTAATCCTGCATTGAGCAGGGGATTGGACTAGATGGCCTGTATGGCCCCTTCCAACTCTATGATTCTATGATCTTACTTCACCTTCCCTTTCCTCTCCCTATAACACACACCCTGTGAGGTGGGTGAGGCTGAGAGGAGAGCCCTGATATCACTGCTCAGTCAGAACAGCTTTATCAGTGCCGTGGCGAGCCCAAGGTCACCCAGGTGGCTGCATTTGGGGGAGCAGGAAGCCAAACCCATCTAATCAGATTAGAAGTCTGCACTCCTAAGCACTACACCACGCTGGTTAGAGCAGGAGTGTGGACTTGTAATCTGACAACCCGGGTTTGATTCCCCACTCCTCCATGTGCAGCCAGCTGGGTGACTTTGGGCTCGCCACAGCACTGATAAAGCTGTTCTGATCAAGCAGTAATATCAGGGCTCTCTCAGCCTCACCTACCTCACAGGGTGTCTGTTGTGGGGAGAGGAAAGGGAAGGCAAATATAAGCTACCTTGAGACTCCTTCGGGTAGAGAAAAGTGACATATATGAACCAACTCTCTTCTTCTTCTTAAAGGTGCCACTGGTCTCAAGCATTACTCTCGTGCTGGACCTCTGCTACTGCTGTGGCCAGTACCTTAGGTCTGAGCCAGCTTTTATATGGACAACTTTTCCCCAAATTTCTTAGTGACCCTTGAATTATTCTTAGCTGGTTTCTACCTTTCCACTTGAGGCATCTTATTTCTTCCAGCTGGGCATGCTGAAGCACGGAGTTGATGGACTGTCCTCTGTGGGCCTGTTCCTGAAATAAATATTTAATCATGATTTAATAGGACTTCTAGGAGCCAAATGCTTTGGGGATGGCTTGTGGATCACATTTGTGAAGTAACTGATCCAAGGTGTATGCTTCAGTTAAACACTTTCCAGCTTGTCAGAGATGTTGAAACCCAAGGGAAACTACACCAGTTGGTGTGTAGCTTTTTGGAATTCACAGAAGAGAATTTCTTGTCCTGTCTTATAAACATGAATCTTGGATCTTTAATATATCTGCTCATTAATAAGGACCTGGGTAGTTTCCTCCCCTCCTTCCTCTTGCCTTTCTTGTTCTTTCCCATTATGAATATTTGAAAGACAGTTACATATATTTGTTCTGTTTCTGCTAATGAATGCACAGAACAGTTTCAGTCTGAGACAAGCCCAGCATGATGCCTTGCATGGCCAGAGGCAGACAGGCTCGTTTGGATACAATTGCTCTCTGCAGGATACCTGCAAATAATGTATAGCCACTGGAAAAAAGGCAGCATCATGTTATAGTAATGTCCTAGACTTGTATAATAGCACACATTGTGTGTGTGTGTGTGTGTGTATGAATGATATAGAGTAGGAGTTTCAAAGTATCTTTAACAAGCCCTTTCAGTATTAGCTGGCTTGTTAGAGAGCTTCCACACCTTTCAGGCCATTCTGGATGGGGTTCTAGGGAGACCACTGAGCTTACGCAAGGCACTGCTGCAGCTCGCTGGACCTCACATTTTCTATGCTGAGTGCATAGCCTGTAACATGCGCGGGTCTTTCCTTTGACTATGCATTGCAGTAGGATATTAATAATAATGAATAATTTTAAGCTACAGTCTTCTCTTCTGAATGCTGTACAGCCACACAATGGAATTCCATAACGTTTTAAAATAAGGTTAATTTTAAATTTCATTCTGTGAATCTGATTTCATAATTCATCATTTGAATTTTGGAACTGGAGCTTGATAGTAACATTTGACATTATCCTGTTTTTGGACTAATTAATTGAGGACATTGATATAAACTGTATTATATTCTAAGGGCAATCCGTCTTTCAAATTATGATTGGCATAATGTGAAAAAGTTTATAAGTTTTGGGCAAAAGTTCATACCATTGTGCAGTAAATGTGGGGTCTTCGATTTCCTATGTAAGCTGAATCAATGTTATTAAGTATATCTCCACAGTGCCTCCCAACCCAAACTCAAAGCTTAACTAAAAGGGGACACTTAATGGAGGGGGTTTAAGTGTAACAAATGAAGACTATATTTTATTGCTCTTTGTATTAACAACTTATACTATCTGTCTTACTTCTATATTTCTATCTGGCACTGATATTCACTGACATTGTAGGTTGTCTACCAAAATGTCACTTTTAAATGCCAGATATGGCAAAATGCTGACTGTCCTGCACACTCCTCATCCAATGTAGACTGTCCCATCTAAAGTGACAAATTCCAAATGTAGAGAGATATTGCAGACACTGATCTACAATCTACTTTAAGGGAATATTCAATTATGATTTGCTAACAAAAATCAAGTATAAGAATATGGAAAAGATGGGGGGGTTGCAAATATATGTCTACTTTAATGCTTCAAGTTTAGTCTACTAAGTTTGCACTGTTCATTACAGAGTTTGTGCCAAATATCCCAGAGGATTGACTTCGCAAGACAAAAGTCAGTTCTGTAGATGTCTGTGACAATTAATTTAGCCTTGTCTGGGTCTACTGGTAGAAACATCAAATAAATAAATATTTTAATAAACCTCTCTTTGGATGCCAGATAGAAAATACTGGAAGAAGGTTTTTCCCTTCGGTTCTTACTCATGAATGCAATACAGATGTTGTGACCTTGTATAACTGAATTAATTTGGAAAAGTGAAGACATTTATGGGGTTGTCACTCTTTCGTCAGTCACATTGGCCCTGTCTGTTTCTGTTGTTTGGAACAGCAGGTTCAAAGTTTGATGAGTCCACCTGAGGGGTAACCAGGCCTGCCAAAGTGCACTGCCTGTTTTGCAGGTGGAGGGAAGAGCCAGGGCCATTTCGCACCGGGATCCATGTTGCAAATTTTTGCGGAACGAAAAATCGCAATTTTAAATAGTGGAATTCGTCATTATGCATACCTGCCATTGTAGTGGAATCCAGTTGCGTTTCTATCGTTTCCCACAGGTTTCCGGTCTCGGCAAAAATTGCTAGCCAGGAAGCAATATTGCCGAGCTGTGTCCTGCCCCTGGCCATCAAGCAGCCAATGGGCGGCTGTTATCATGCTCCCAAACAGCCCCTTTCCCTTTAAGGAAGGTTAAAAAAAACACACACACGTTGCAACAAATATGCATTGATTCGTTGCAACGGAGAGACCCATCCAGCTAGCAGGTTGTGTTTGAGCTGCCGTTTCATCGTTGCCACGCTCCCCCTGAGTGAAAAAAAAAAAACCCCTCGTGGGTGCAATTTCTGGCCAAAAATAGTGTGAAAAATAAAGGGAAAATAAACCAGCAAACGGGCCTCTGTGTTGCTTGTGCTTGGTGACATTAAACCGAGGGACTGCAGCCGGGGAAGCCTCGCTGGGTAAACAAAGGCTTGCCGGTGCGTTGATCTCCACTCACTCGGAGAAAACAAAATGGTGATCGCTTCGCCGGAAGATCAGAGGAGAGAGCCAGGGGGAGGGACTTTGCAGAAAATGCAACAATGGTAATGCACAGAACTTTTCCGCTAGTGTTGCAGATTGGTTGCAGGAGTGTAGCGCTTTCCGGAGGGTGAATCCACTTTTTGGGATTTCCCTGAAAGCGCTACAACGAAGCGCTTTTTGCGGATCGGTTTCAGGAGTGTTGCAGATTGTCAACGACGTTGTGCATAACGGCAAAACTGTTATAGCGATTTCAATTTGTAACCATTGTGCTATTTTGGACGAATGCAGAATGGCCCCCAGTCTTGCCTCCTTGCTGCTTCCTACCCTCTCCTGCTGTAAGCTGCCTTCCCTAGGGGAAGAAGAATGAGTTGAACAATAATTTAATCACCACCATTCTCTTTGCGTCAGAGTTCCTGCAAGCTCTTCTGCTCAGTTTACATCTTCTCTGGCTTGCATTCTGATTGGCAGGTTGTGTCTTCAAAGACTTGTTGCAATCAGGGCTGCAGAGACCCACAAGGATCCCCAAAACAAGGAATAGTACCTGATCCTCCATAACTCTGATCCAAAACAAATATTGTAACAAATCAAAACATTTAACTGGCTGTTAGTTAGCAACAGTAATAATAAAAGAATCTGCTCATTTTGTTCATTAGTCATAGGCATAACTAATCATCTTCAATAAAAATTATAAAAACCAAACTGACAAGTCACCCACTACCTGCTTGGCCCTTATCCAGGAATGACCCACTCGGGTAGTTTAGACCTAATTAGGAAGCAGCACACAGCCAAGAAGGGCATAATAAGGAGTTAGCTCTCCAACTTCCTGCCAGTTTCAGAAGTTTGCTGGGTGAAAGAAGAATCAGTGTCAGAGCATGCCCTGCTGCCAGTAAATTGCCCTGGCATCCAGACTTCTTTCAACTCAGAGGACATGGGGGGGGGGTAAGCTCAGGCAGCCTCTGTGACATGGGTTCTCAACCTGGGGGTCAAGACTCCTTTGGGGGCCAAACTACCATTTCACAGGGGTCATGGCAGGGCAAGCAGCTTGGCTGGGGGGGGGGGAACGCCATCCACACAACAGCCTTGCAGGGTAGATCAAGATAGAGGGCCATTCTGCACTCGTCCAAAATGGTTACAAATCGAAATCGCTACAGTTTTGCTGTTATGCACAACGTCGTTGACAATCTGCAACACTCCTGAAACCGATCCGCAAAAAGCGCTTCATTGTAGCGCTTTCAGGGAAATCCCAAAAAGTGGATTCACCTCCGGAATGCGCTACACTCTTGCAACCAATCTGCAACACTAGCGGGAAAGTTCTGTGCGTTACCATTGTTGCGGTTTCTGCAAAGTCCCTCCCCCTAACTCTCTCCTCTGATCTTCCGGTGAAGCGATCGCCATTTTTTTTCTCCAAGTGAGCGGAGATCAATGCACCGGCGAGCCTTCGTTTACCCAGCGTTTACCCAGCTGCAGAGCTGTTTTAAGTCACCAAGCACGAAACAACACACAGCCCCATTTGCTGGTTTATTTTCCCTTTATTTTTCACTGTATTTTCGGCCAAAAACCGCGCCCGTGCCGGGGGGGGTTAATTTTTTTTTCACTCGGGGGGTGCGTGGCAACGATGAAACGGCAACTCAAACACCACCTGCTACCTAGATGGGTCTCTCCGTTGCAACGAATCAACACAGATTCCTTTCAACGTGTGTGTTCTTTAAAACTTCCTTAAAGGTAAAGGGGCTTTTTGGGATCATGATAATGGCCGCCCATTGACTGCTTGACGGCCAGGGGTGGGACAAGCTCGGTAATATCGCTTCCTGGCTAGCGATTTTTGCCGAGACCGGAAACCTGTGGGAAACGATAGAAACGCAACTGGATTCCACTAGAAAGCCAGGTATGCATAACGACGAATTCCACAATTTAAAATGGCGTTTTTTCATCCCGCAACCAATTTGCCACATAAATCCTGGTGCAGAATGGTCCAGAGTGTTCACCTGCCTGGAGCAGCAGAAAAGAGCACAATCAGCATGGTGGGACAAGAGGCAGAACTGAGAAAACCCGGAAAATAACCAATTTATATACAATCATACACAATGGATCTTCACACAATTGGTAAGTTTGGGTTTAATTTCTTGCATAATTTTATGGTTGGGGGTCACCACAACATGAGGAACTGTATTAAAGGGTTGCAGCATTAGGAAGGTTGAGAACCACTGTTCTATGAGCCTTCTTTCAGTGGGGGCTGCAGATAGCCCAGAAACGCACTGCCTGCCCTCTGGGATCCAGAGTGCCAAGGAAATATCTCTGCCCTGGGAATGTTTACTCATTACTAAGTGTTGACCCTTATCCAGGAATGGCCTGCTCTCGTAGTTTAGTCCCAACCAGGAGTCAGCCCTCAGATAGGAAGGGCTTAACAATGGGACAGCTCTCCACCTCCAACTTCCTGCCAGTTTCAGAAGTTTGCTGAGTGGAAGAGGAGTAGCCTCAGAGCATTCTCTGCTGCC
This sequence comes from Paroedura picta, assembly GCF_049243985.1. NCBI lineage: Eukaryota > Metazoa > Chordata > Lepidosauria > Squamata > Gekkonidae > Paroedura > Paroedura picta. The sequence goes on from NC_135369.1 coordinate 67,299,703, forward strand.
TGGTTGCCCTGGCATCCTGGCTTCTTTAAACTTGGAGGACATTGGGGCGGGCGGGCGGGCGGGGGGGGGGGCTGGGACAGCCTCTGCAAGCCTTCTGGAGATGGGGGGGGGGCTGTAGAAGGCTTGGAAATGGCCCTTTGCCTGCCCTCTGGGATTCAGGAAATGCCTCTGCCCTGGAAATGTTTACTCATGAGTAAGGCATGTGAGGTTTGCAATTTGCAATCTGAGAAGGGAGGAAAGTTTTGGTAGTACAGGCACCAGGCAATTACAGGCAACTGCAGCAGGGAATATAATGCTGATGTGGGTGGGACTAGGAAGATGTAGACTTGCCCTACCCATATGGATACCACCTTGGTCTTGCTGCAGTCTTTCCAAGACCATCACAACAAAGCAAATTTGAGACCAATGTCATGGAAGACAAGGAAACTATAGAGGGGATACAAAAGCACCATGAGGCCATGGAGACATGTGGAGGGGGGAGACACTATTTCCCAATAGCACCTTCCCAGTACAAGAGAGTTGTTTTTATACCCTGCTTTTCATTGCCCAAAGGAGTCTCAGAGATCTATAATGAATAGTGGCAGCCATGCCGGGCTGCCGCTGTTCTGTTGAAGCAGGGCAAAAAGCCCCACCATCCCCTGCTCATGCAAGAGGGAGGAGGTTCTCTGGCACATGCTGGCTGCCCTGGCACAACAGACCCATACACATAACGCAGGGCCGGCAGCGCTAGGAGTTCTCAAAAACAATGACAGTGGGGGGGGGCAGGGGCATGTGACCCCCACTGCACAATGGGTTAACTAGTTTTGTTAACACGGGTCTTCTGAGGTCCTGGGTCAAGTCAGGCCTCAGATGGCGGTGACATCGAGCATAATTGGGGATTTTCCCCGAAGCCCTGTCGCCGCCATCACAGGCATTCCGGCCTATGCATAATCAGTCAGAGTAGCTTTTAATAGCATTCCCTTCCTCCCCCCACAACAGAAACTCTGTGAGGCTCAAGCAAATGGGGGCACAAGTGGTATTCTCTTCAATCTTGCCTGTCAAGGGAAGAGGAATGCGTCGGGAGAGGAAGATAATGGAGGTGAATCACTGGCTGCGTAGTTGGTGCTGGCAGGAGAGATTTGGTTCTGGGACCATGGGATAGGCTTTCTTGAGGAAGGCCTACTAGCACCTGATGGACTGCACTTATCGAAACTGGGGAAGAATGTGTTTGGCAGGAACCTGGGGAGATTCATCAGGAGAGCTTTAAAATAAAGCCACTAGGGGAAGGAGACGATCAACATAGGGAGTGTATGGAAGGAAAACGATCGGAGGCAGCCCAACCGGCAAGGCCAGCTCATAGGGAACCAAAAGTAAAAGGATTCAGGTGTCTTTATACTAACGCCCGAAGCATGGGCAATAAAAATGAAGAGCTGGAACTTCTCATCCTGATGGAAAGGTATGATCTAGTAGGCATCACAGAAACTTGGTGGAATGATTCTCATGACTGGAATGTAATGGTGGATGGATATGAACTGTTCAGAAAAAACAGAATAGATCGACGAGGTGGAGGAGTGGCACTGTATGTGAGGAAAGGGCTTACCTGTCAGGAAATTCTAGTGAAGGAGAGCATATCTACAGTGGAAAGCATCTGGGTGAAAATAAGCGAGGGGAAAACAAACAGTGTGGTGGTTGGTGTCTGCTACCGACCGCCTGACCAACGAGAGGATGTGGATGCTGCACTTTGTGAGCAGCTTGAGAAAATATCCAAGCGGCAGGACCTTGTCATCATGGGTGACTTCAATTTCCCAGATGTGTGCTGGGAAACAAACTCTGTGAAGCATCCTCAGTCATGCAACTTTCTGACCTGCCTGGCTGACAATTTCATTTATCAAATGGTAGATGAACCCACAAGAGGTTCAGCCATACTGGACTTAATACTGACCAACAGGCAAGAGTTGGTGGATGAGGTGAAGGAGGTGGGGACCCTAGGGGGAAGTGACCATGTCCTCATAGAATTACTTTTGAGATGGGGAGCCAAGGAAGCTTGTAGCCAGACGCGGATGTTGGATTTTCTTAGGGCAAACTTTAATAAACTCAGAGACATGATGAGTGTCATACCATGGACAAGAATGCTGGAAGGGAAGGGAGCACGTGAAGGGTGGGCGCTACTCAAACAAGAGCTATTGCATGCTCAATCAATTACTATCCCAGAAAGACGAAAACACTGCAAGAGCTCTAAGAAGCCTATTTGGATGAACAGAGAACTTCAAGAGGAACTAAGAAAGAAAAGGAAAATGTTCAGGAAATGGAGGGAAGGACAGAGTTCTAAAGAAGAGTATCTACAGGTTACTAGGCACTGTAGATCAATCATCAGAAAGGCCAAAGCTGAGAGTGAGATAAGATTGGCCAGGGAAGCCCATTGTAACAAGAAAAGATTTTTCAGTTATGTGAGGAGCAAACGTAAAGGAGGCAATAGGCCCACTGTTCGGTGCGGATGGACAAACTCTAACGAAAGATGCAGAGAAAGCAGAAAGGCTTAGTGCCTATTTTACATCTGTTTTTCCCCACAGGTCAAAGTGTTTAGGCACATCTAGAGATGGCCGTAGCCAAAGGATAGTGTCTGAGTGGCAGGTTAACATGGATAGAGAGGTTGTCGAGAGGCATTTAGCTGCACTGGATTAGTTCAAATCCCCTGGTCCGGATGAAATGCACCCGAGAGTACTCAAAGAACTTTCCAGAGAACTTGCACAGCCCTTGTCCATCATCTTCGGAACCTCTTTAAGGACTGGAGATGTCCCGGAGGACTGGAAAAGAGCAAACGTTATTCTGATCTTCAAAAAAGGGAGGAAGGATGACCCAGGAAACTACAGACCAGTGAGTCTGACCTCTGTTGTGGGGAAGATAATGGAGCAGATATTAAAGGGAGCGATCTGCAAACATCTGGAGGACAATTTGGTGATCCAAGGAAGTCAGCATGGATTTGTCTCCAACAGGTCCTGCCAGACCAACCTAGTTTCCTTTTTTGACCAAGTAACAGGTTTGCTGGATCGGGGAAATTCGGTTGATGTCATTTACTTGGATTTTAGTAAAGCTTTTGACAAGGTTCCCCATGATGTTCTGATGGATAAGTTGAAGGACTGCAATCTGGATTTTCAGATAGTTAAGTGGATAGGGAATTGGTTAGAGAACCGCACTCAAAGAGTTGTTGTCAATGGTGTTTCATCAGACTGGAGAGAGGTGAGTAGCGGGGTACCTCAGGGCTCGGTGCTCGGCCCGGTACTTTTTCACATATTTATTAATGATCTAGATTCTAGATGTGGGGGTGGAGGGACTACTCATCAAGTATGCAGATGACACCAAATTGGGAGGACTGGCAAATGCTCCAGAAGATAGAGACAGAGTTCAACGAGATCTGAACACAATGGAAAAATGGGCAAATGAGAACAAGATGCAATTTAATAAAGATAAGTGTAAAGTTCTGCATCTGGGTCAGAAAAATGAAAAGCATGCCTACTGGATGGGGGATACGCTTCTAGGTAGCACTGTGTGTGAACGAGACCTTGGGGTACTTGTGGATTGTAAACTAAACATGAGCAGGCAGTGTGATGCAGCGGTAAAAAAGGCAAATGCCATTTTGGGCTGTATCAACAGGGGCATCACATCAAAATCACAAGATGTCATAGTCCCATTGTATACGGCACTGTTCAGACCACACCTGGAGTACTGTGTGCAGTTCTGGAGGCCTCACTTCAAGAAGGACGTCGATAAAATTGAAAGGGTACAGAGGAGAGTGACGAAGATGATCTGGGGCCAAGGGACCAAGCCCTATGAAGATAGGTTGAGGGACTTGGGAATGTTCAGCCTGGAGAAAAGGAGGTTGAGAGGGGACATGATAGCCCTCTTTAAGTATTTGAAAGGTTGTCACTTGGAGGAGGGCAGGATGCTGTTTCTGCTGGCTGCAGAGGAGAGGACACGCAGTAATGGGTTTAAACTTCAAGTACAACGATATAGGCTAGATATCAGGAAAAAGTTTTTCACAGTCAGAGTAGTTCAGCAGTGGAATAGGCTGCCTAAGGAGGTGGTGAGCTCCCCCTCACTGGCAGTCTTCAAACAAAGGTTGGATACACACTTTTCTTGGATGCTTTAGGATGCTTTGGGCTGATCCTGCGTTGAGCAGGGGGTTGGACTAGATGGCCTGTATGGCCCCTTCCAACTCTATGATTCTATGATTCTAGGTAGCTGAGGCTGAGAGAGCTCTGAGAGAAACAGCTCTGTGAGAACAGTTTCTAACAGGACTGTGAAGAGTCCAAGGTCACCTAGCATGTGGAGGAGCAGGGAATCACATCCAGCTCACCACATTAGAAGCCGCTGCTCTTAACCACTACACCAAGCTGCACATGTTGCCACTGCCTGAAAGAGATGTAGCTAGAGCACAGGCAGAAAAAGCTGTTGCAGGAGGATGGTGTTAGTCTCTTTTTATTTGCTCATTGACTATTATGGGATTCTTTTCCTTTAAAGTTGGACCTTCTGGCCAATGGCTTCTCAGAGCAATTCAAGGAGGGAGAAAGTCAGTTATTTCCTACATGGAGAGGTGATTGTGTGGTGAAGAAGGTTTGCAGTTTCAAAAGAAAGAAATATTTTTGGCTTCTGTGTTCTCAACCTCTCTGTCTCTGTCTCTCTCTGTGTGTGTGTAGAAGGGAGTGCCATATAGAGCCACTATCCCAAGCAGTGCTTTCCTTCAGGGGAACTGATCTCTGCAATCTGGAAAGCAGCTTTCATTCTGGAGGTTCTTTGGGTTCCACCTGGAGGCTGGCGGCCCTGAACAGTGGCAGGGATGCCATCCTCCAGCTGGGACCTGGAGATCTTACTTCTGGGGTTTCTTGAAACCTGAAGAATGTTTCATGGTGTTCTCAATGGTAAAACAGTGGAGAAAAGCTGACATAGAGGCAGTGATTGAGATGCCCACTGTAAGTTCCTTGCCATTCAGTATTTTCAATACCACAGAGACCTTCCCCTCCCAAGCAGCCTTTTCCTCCAGGAGAACTGATCTCTGCAGTCTAGAACAGCCTGCATTCTGGGGCTTCTCCAAGTCCCATCTGGAGGCTAGCATGTCTGAACAGTGGCAGGGATACCATCCTCCAGCTGGGACCTGGAGATCCCACTTCCATGGTATCTTGAACCCTGAATAATGTTTCAGGGGTTTCTTAATTGGCTCAGATGAGCCAGGTGGACTGATAAGGCAGGGTAGCTGCAGCTGGTGGCTGAGCAGATGAATGAGGAGCTCCACAACAACTTTGGAATCTAGGCCATGGCTTGTCTGTAGCTCTATCCCCTCCCTCCCTTCCTCCCTCCCTCCCTCCCTCCCTTCCTTCCTTCCTTCCTTCCTTCCTTCCTTCCTTCCCCCTCTCCCTCTCTGTTTTCTTCCTTTCTTCTGTCTTTCTTTCCTTCCTCTCTTGCTTTCTCTTTCTCCTTATTTTCATTCTTTTTCTCTATCTCTTCCCCTCCTTTTCTTTCTTTCCACTGAAATGTTGACATTTCCATTCTCTTTTTCTGCACTTAATTAAAACATTGTTATGGAAGGTTAACAAATTTTAACATAACCTGATCAGATGCAACTTCTAGCAGTTCAGCACCCTGTATTCTGCTTTCAGAGGAATAACCACATGCCCTTTTGGATAAGGATTGACACTTAAGGTTTTTCATTTTTTTCAGAACTCACCAATTCTGGTGATCAAATAATACCTCACTTCCCATAACAACCACTACTGTATTCAAACACAGAGTAAGATACCAGGGCTAAGCACCTCGGTGTAGCTGGTTTCTAGCTAGCAGACATCTCTCTGTAACCAGATAAGTAATTATCCTTCATACTTTACATGACTTTGAAACTTCTGATAATTTCCTGATACCTTCTCTTGGCCATCAAAATCTAACCAGTGGGGGAAAAAATCAATATTTTGTTTTTAGGTCTTCTATACCATGAAAGGATATTCCAGGAACAGCATACAAGATGTGTCTCCTTATTGATCTGACAGACTTTGCTTTTTAAACCTCAGCAGTTGAAAAGACAATCTTTTATTTAAAAGTGCTTCCCTGTAAAGTCAATAAGAACATCTTCCCAGTGGGATTCCCCATTAAACCTCACATCTCTTGAAACAATGTTCTGAGGCTTTCCTATCACTCTGCTTTTATTCCAGATCGGGGGGGGGGGGAACATAACTCAAACCCAGTTTTAATTGCTGGAAGATATGAATTAAATATTTCAATAAATACCTTCTAAGTAACATGCCAGACTAACAGAAACAAGCAGGAGTTGCAAAGGCCAGCCCAGTCTCTACTCTTCTTAACAATTCAAGACTGACAGATACCACAAAACAATCTTTGTAAACAGGAGCTTCAGAAGATTAATATGATGCAGGTCAATCTTTCTTGTGTTTTTCCCTCTTTCTTTTTTCCTCCCAGTTGCCCTTTTTCCTCATCAATAAGTATAGATGTGTTCACTCATATGCATATAGTTGTATTTTGCATAAATCTGGCAACAAATTCATTTAAGGCAGAATTGGAACAGAAGGAATTGGAACAGAGATGAAGATATTGATTCTATACGACTCTCAGGAATAGGAAGATGTAAACTTATCCCAAGCTAGTGGAACAAGACAGTGCAGACAATAGGGTTGCTGTACAGAGTAACACCCAACCACAGAATAGAAGATCCAACAATCCAGTACAAGCAGAGATTTTCAGTGACCCCTGACCTCATAAAAAATCAGAGCATGATTCTTCTTCATGTTGTATATGGCTCAGCTTTGGCTCTGTGTCTCCCATATTCCAAATTAAGATGACTAGAGATCAGAAACAGACATTTCTGTAATGGTGCCTTGAGTGTGGTATGCTCTCCTCACAACTGTTTGCCAAATATGAAGTCTTTTATTCATGTGCATTTTGCAGAGTTACTTGTGTTACTTCTTTTAATTTTAACTGTTTTTATCAATCACTGTTGCTGAATCATTTTACTGTACTTTTATTGTGGATATTTTATTTCACCTCTCACGTGGATTTTAGTAATGATTGATTTTTACTGAAGAGCATGGAGTTAAATTTTCACAAGTGGCAGTTGCTTTCCTGTAGAATGGTTTTATCTTTCTGAGTTTCTCCCTGTGTGCTTCTTTGAGTGAATGGTCAGACGTATCTTTATTGTGATCAGTGCAAATGTCAAAAGATCCATGGCACCATCTTCTAGCAATAGCCTCTCAAGTGTGTGATCTGGCAAAATTGGTTTAAAACAGTCTCTCCTTCACGTGAATAGGAGAAGCAACAAGATTTAGCAATTCCTGTCCATTTGTCTTCCTTCTGGCTATTTTCCATGCTCCTTCAAGCAAGTGGTTTCTCTTATGCATTCTGTTCTAATCATTACTTTATGTCAGCTCTACTCTACTTCAATCTCAGATATTCATGGGCAAGCAGACTTTCATAGATACATTGCCTAGCATGACCACAAATCACTTATCCCTCTCCCCACTAATAGTTTGCATAAAGGAACAGGCTACTGGCTTCTGTCCAGTGTCAGTGCAGTTAGTAAACCTTCTCTTCACAGCATGTACAGCTAGAAACTTTCCATCTCAGCCATAGCCTTTAATGCCTTAGCCAAATTTTCATTTTAAAGTGACTATGCTTCAAAAGCCCACACTTCTATGAGCAGATATCTGCCTTTTGGATTTACTTTCCCCTCCTCATTCTCTGTGAGGCTGCTGCCTCTCCTCCCCCTGCCGCCGCTCATGCAGGAAAAGAAAGATAAACAAGCAACCTTGTGCTTCACTTGCCCCTCTCCCAGCTTGCTGTAGAGTCAGGAGACAAAAAGCAGGAAATAAACCCCTCTCCAGTCTTGTGCTCCTTCGATGCTGGATGGAGCTTCACACAACCACAACTCCCCCCCCCCCTACACACACACACTATTAGCTTCCTCAATCAAGTGGGAAGGAGAGAGCAACCAGACAATTAAGTGCAGAAGGCAACGTCTGTCTCATGTTGGGAAAAAAGAAGTTGGAAGATTCTCACTCAGATCAATGTGAATTAAGCAGCATTGACAATGGAAAAAAAGGGAGTGCAGATCCAGCCATAAAGTCTTCAATGGCTTTTCCAGAGAAGTTTGCATAAGATTTCCCCAGACACTGATATCCTGCCCTTCAGTCCTCTAGGTCAGGGGTAGTCAACCTGTGGCCCTCCAGATGTTCATGGACTACAATTCCCATGAGCCCCTGCCAGCAAGCGCTGGCAGGAGCTCATGGGAATTGTAGTCCATGAAAATCTGGAGGGCCATAGGTTGACTACCCCTGCTCTAGGTCTTCAAGGTGACTGATGACATGAGGGTCTAGGGCTGTGGCTGCTCCTGCAATGGTTCTTCCATAGGCAGTTGCTTCAAGAGTAGTTAGAATCCCTGCATGAGACCTGGTAGCATGGTCTTCCTTGCTGATGACCATGCTGATTAAAGGTGCCTTGGGGTAATAGTGGGGCAAAAAGCAAGTGTTGTTTCTAGAAGCAGCTAGCCACACCTGACAGGGAGTGCCAATAATATCCCTGTTACAGGGACAGAGTTGATCTTGTCACACATTTCTTCAAGGAAGCTAACCTATACGGGGGCACTGGTTCTTTCATACCGTCTTAATTATATCCAGTGGGGCTTGGTTCAGTTTAAATTCTCTTAGAAGACCTTCAGACTTTTGCATGGGTAATAAAGCTAAGCACTTTCCTCCCTGCTTGTAAAAATGAAACTGGTGTATAGAATAAACTAGCAGACTTGAGCTACAGTGTGTTTCCTAGGGTGAGACAGCATCTAGCGGGTGATATTTTTTTAAACAATCCTTATTTACCCAGTCAACAGGATTCAGACATGAGTTGAAACATAGTAGAAAACTTCAGGATTGACTGCAGTGAAGCACCAATAAAAGCAACTTGTGCAGTGAGTGATCTTTAGTTCTCAGGGCTAAAATTAATGAGAGACATCCAGCCTGGCTGGTCAGCTGAGAAGTGAGAAAGTAAATGAAGCAAGAAAAAATAAATCTATTATACTTTTATATCCAGGGTTGGAGGGGGCGGGTTCTTTCCCCCGTAATTGCTTATGTGTGTGTAGGACAGTGCCAGTTTGGGATTCAAATCTGCATCGTTTGGGAGGGTTATGGAGCTTCAAGACCATTACTTTCAATAGGGAATTTATGGAGGATCTGGGGCAGCTGTCTATAAAAATAATGGCATCACATTTGCACAGGATGCAGTCCTCCCTCTAATGGAAAAGCCACCAAAGGTTTAAGCAAATTGGATCAAGGGATTCAGTTGTACAGATCCTTAGAGCAGGTGCCATTTGCTTGATTAATTCCTACTGGGGCACTGGCCACTAGCATTTTTTAAAAATAAAACTCTTCACATGCAGTTCATTTCCTTGCTCTTACCCTGACTGACCATATATACATCTACATACATTTATATTTCCATTGAAAACTCAGTGTTTGCCATTTTCTGTGGGGTTTCTGCTCTACCCAGATGGAGAGTGAGGGCAGGGACTGGATTAGCCAGATCTCTTGAGGGCCTTAGAAATTAAAACTATCTCTGTCTTTTCCTAGTCTTTTCCCCTATCTACTAGTGCTTTCTCTCTCAGAAAGCAAAATGCCATTCTGTCTCTCAGAAATGTGATGTCAGAAATATGTGTTGTAGATAGCAGAAACTACAAGCTTAGCTCAACAGGAAGGTCAGTGGCCAACTGGAAAAAATGTCTCAAAAGTCACACATGATAGAATAGGGATAATCCAGTCTGTTTTATTGCACTGAAGACCTTCATTACATGTACCCATGTTATAATTATTCATGGTTATCCTGAGGAACTATGGTTACGTATGCAACAAGGTATAAGAAGGACATCCACCATTGCTCTGAGTTTGTCCTTTATCGCAAAGGGGACTACTCTGCCATCTGATCACCCATAGCAACAAAGCTCACCAAAGTATGTATGCTTATCTGTTTTCTTCACTCTGTCCTGGGTGAGAGCCTGTTTCTGTGAGGTAGAAGGAGAAGAGTGAACTCTAGCAGAAGAAGGTCATTGCAGTCTCTCATAAAAAAGATCTTATCAGCCTTTCCATGCATTCTACAGCCTGGAATTTCCCACAGTCCCTGACTGTGTCCTCACATTCCCTTGCACACTATCCTAGGAGACATGCCAGAACTCCACTGTACACCATTCCAGGGAAATAGGTAGGGCCAGAACTGCATAGCAGTCAACAGCAAACTTGCTGGTTTGGTCTCTGGTTTCCTTTTGTTTCAAGGCAGCTGTTAAGATAGGCTCAAGTTTCTTTTCTTTTCAGGATGTTTTCTCTATTTCCATTCTGATTAAATGCTGAGTGTAGCCTAACTAGCTTTGGGTGTGAGGGGGGAGAAAAAGAAGAGTTGGTTCTTATATGCCACTTTTCCCTACCCAAAGGAGGCTCAAAGCAGCTTACAGTCGCCTTCCCATTCCTCTCCCCACAACAGACACCCTGTGGGGTGGGTGAGGCTGAGAGAGCCCTGATATCACTGCTCGGTCAGCAGCTGGCATACAGGCAGAGATTGAGCACCCTTATCCACATCTATAGCTGTAGTTTCCGCAACAGCAACTTTTTCCAACTTACGTTAAATAACTCTCATTGTTCTATTTATTTTAGTGTATTATTTTAATTTGAGTTAGATTTGGGCTTCTCCACAGAGGGTTGTAAACTTTTGTTACCATTATTTCTGACATAATTATGAGGATGCGCTTTACAGTATTAGGAAGGGGGACCGTGGGGTCTAGGAGAGCATCACTGATTAACAGCAACACCACTCCTCCCCAAATAAAGTCAGATGATTATTTTCGTGTGGCAGCTTCCTGTCTTAACAATGATGTGACAGCTCCTTCTGGTGATACCGTAGTGGAATAATTAAGTCCTTCTCCATAGAGACCAAGGAGGAGAAGGGGTTTTAATTCACCTAGCGGTTGTCTTCCTTGTGAGAATCAAGGAGTTTTTGATTATAACATGTTTGCTAACCAAACCTTTTCATTAGCTGAGACACTTGAAAAAAAATCCATGCCAAAATTAATGACCTGACAGATCAACCAAAAAAGCAGCAAATCCCTGCATGTTTTCATTCCAGTGTTTTAAAGAGCTATGATGCGAAACAAACTTTCAGCTGCTGAGAAGTTAAATGAGAAATCAGAAGGTATACTAATGCGGACATTACTATACAACACTAGGCAAACTTCAACTTTCAGTGCTACAAAATCTAACTCAGAAAGACTTTTTGTGTAAATTCTGTGAATTTCGGGTATCTCTCTTTGAACAAGGAGGAGCTGTGGGCCCTGCGGGAGCTTTCAGCATTCCACAGGGCCTGCAAAACGGAGCTCTTCTGCCAGGTCTATGGCTGAGGCCGGGCAGCAAGGACGATCATGGCCCCCCTATAGGAGTGGCGGCTTTCGATTTCCATCTGCCCCCTCCTTACCCTTCTCCTCTCCCCCAGAGGTATTGCTCGGGATGATAGGGATGGGATGATATTTCTGCCGCATCATTATTGTATATTGTTTGATTGTTTGATATTGCTGTATTTTACGGTTTTTATGTCGGGGGTTATAATGGGATTTTTTCGGTTTTATCTGACATTTGTAACCCGCCACGAGCCTTCAGGGAGTGGTGGGAAATAAATTGCAAAATAAATAAACAAACAAACAAATAAATAAAATTAAAATAGTTTTAAATATACTCCCTTATCATGGTATACTTATTTCCTGGAACACCAAATAGGAAGCAAAGCTGTCTTTAGTTTTTATTTTGAACCAGAATTTATGTCTAATTGACTTGTGATATGTGAAACAGGTCTCAAGTTTGATTTATAGGGACCATATAAGAAGAGCTGTTTTTTATATCCTGCTTTTCAGTACCCAAAGGAGTCACAAACAGCTTACAATCTCCTTCCTTCCTCTCCACACAACAGAAATCCTGCAGGGTAGGTGGAGCCAAGAGAGCTTTAAAATAACTGCTCTGTGAGAACAGCTCTGAAAGAACTGTGACTGGCCCAAGATCACCCAGCTGGTTACATGTGGAGGACGAGCGGGGAATTGTTGCTCTTAACCACTACACCATGATGGATCTTTATTCATTTTTTCATTTACATTTATTTTTGTTTTTCAAGGCTGCTATCTTTAATATAGTCTAAAGTATCACATCTCAAATGGTACAATATACACCTTGTTAGTGCTTTTGCTGTACTGTAAGTCTCCTCTATCTGGGCAAATACTGGAAGGGGAAAAGTCTAGAGAAGAGCCTGTACTCATTGATCTTGTTTCACCTTCTCAGTGAGTGACTGAACCTTCCTCACTCTCTATTAATCACCAGATAAAGGACCCCAAGGATGAGACAATGAAGGCAACTAGAGGGTATTGAATCAATGGAAACCATCCTGATTAAATTGTTTGGGATTTACCTTTTGGCGAGCTAACCCATCTAATTAATAGATGGAAAACTCTCCAGAGAACCTTGGAAAGAATCTCTTTTTCTAGAGTAGAAGAGTTTCTAGAGTAGAAGTTAATGCATCTGAATTAGCCCAATGTCCTAGTAGTCAGCCAAAATGGTGCTGCAGCCCCCTACAGAAAAAACAGGGGTTTCTAGTTCCTCTTCATGAAATGCAGAGTTGTCAGGCTACTACAAATGTTCTGTCTGGATCTGGCAGTTCAGTGGGATCATGTGGCCTTTTTTGGTGCTAAACGCAATTAATTTCCACTCGAACCTAAGACAATTGTTAAACAATCTCATCCTGTAACTGGACAAATGACATTTTGCAATGATTCTTTCCAACAGGTCCATGCCATTAATGACTGGAAAAGGTGTCAAATGCATCAAAGAGCCAGTGTTTGAAACTGTTCTCCTCAAGCATTGCAGGATGGAAGCTTAAAAGGTATTGGCATAGAATGACATTGTGTGTCTTCAAGAGACACACAATAACAAGAACTTGAGGCATTTCTGTACCTGTGAAATGTAGTGAAATGCTTACCTTACATATATTCCATCCGCTCCATATGACGTCACCAACATCCAGCATCTGGGCAGTAACCGGCTGGCTACATCATTTTAAAGTGCTAGTTGGAGAATCACATAAAGTGGATTCCCCAACCTATTAATCACTAACTACAGGAGAGCAACCAGCAGACCACCAGCAGAGGGAAGGCATGAAGGCTTAAACACACTAAAGGCAGCTGCCTCATTCCACCCTCTCACCTGCCTACCTCTCTCTTGTTCCCGGGGATGGGAATGTCTCTTTTAAAATGGCTAACATTCTGGAACAACGAACATGCGGACAAGTGTACAAAAAACTCCTCCCCCCAGAATTGTAACACAAAGCATGCCTCTCTAAAGTCCCCCCCCCAAAAAAAAATCAGTATATCTGTATACTAGATGGTATACAGATATTGAGCACTTGTTTATCTATGATATTAGTATTTTTAGGTCTCAAACATAGGCCTGGTGGAACAGCCCTGATCTTGCTCAGGAGAGCATTCCACCAGGCTGGTGCTAGGGCTGAGAAAGCCGTGGCTGTGGCTGAGATCAATTTGACTTCTATGGAGCTGGTGATCTTGAACAGTTTTTATGTGCTCAATCATAAGTTACTTTGGGGGATTTAGTGGAAAAGGCAGTCCTGCAAGTACAAAGATTCCAGACCATTTGGGCCTTAAAGGTAAGAAACAGAACTTTGAACCTGATTCAGTCTTCAATCTACAGCCAGTGCAGCTGGAAGACCACTGGTTGAATATGCACTCTCCACTGGGCAGCTGCATTCTGAACCAGTTGAAGTTTCTGAATCAGATACAAAAGAGAATTGCAGTTGTCTAATCTAGAGGTGACCATTGCATGGATCACAGTAGCTAGGTCAGGCATCAACAAATAGGGTTTGAGCCTGGAGGAGATGGTAAAAAGCCTGGTGGGCAGCATTTGTGAACTAGGTCTCCATTAAAAGGAAGGAATCCAAGATCATAGGCTTTTGACATTTGTTGAAAGTCTTAATTGGACACTGCCAAGAGCAGAGAGCTGTCTCACCTGGGGCATGCTGATCCAGCCAGAGGACCTCCATCTTAGCTGGTTTCAACCTCAGTTGACTCCACTTGAGCCAGTTTGCCACAACTTCCAGGCAACTGACCAATGCACTTGTGGGTGTAGACAGATGGTCATCCATCAGCAGATACAACTGGGTGTCATCAGCATATTGATAGCACCTAGCCTGAAACTCTGGATTAGCTGGGCAAGGAGGTGCATGTAGATGTTAAACAACATCAAGGAGAGAATTGTTCCCTGTGGAATCCCGCATATTACGGTGTACCACTGTGAGGTACTCTCCCCGACCTACAGCCTTTGTTTCCAGCTCTGGAGAAAGTACTGCAGCCATTTCAAGGCCATGCCCCATATCTCTGTGATGGTTGGGTGTTGAGTGAATAGCTCATGATCCATAGTGTCGGCTCTTGCCCTTGTCTGGCCACTTCTACCACACTGGCCCTTTTAGTATATTATTGAATGATTTCAATAATATGAAATGTATGGAATATTTTGTTCTTCTAATCAATCATTCTAAGTTACCATTTCATGCATGAAATATTTTAGAGGAACCTCTCTCTCTCTCTCTCTTTTTCTCTCTCTCTCTCTCTAAGATGTGAATGTGAAAACTGATTATTTGTAAATACCTGTAGTATTTTTGGATGCAACATCCTGTTGAGTGTACACTCAGTGACAAATTTGGATTTGCACCTGCATAATGTTTGAAATGGATGAATGGCAGTTTTCTCTGTTTTTCTTTTCCTCTCAAGCTAGAGAATGCATACACACAGACTTTCCAGTTGACATGGGCTGAATTCTCCAAGGGCATAGATTAGTAAAACACTATTACATTTGTGCCAATTTAAAGCAGCCAGCGCTTTGCGGAAATGTTCCAGTTTCATGCAGATTAAAGAGAAAAGAAAGTAAACCTGTAAAGATATTTTTAGTCAGTTGAAGGAATGTAGCAAACTGTTGCCAACTTAACAATTTTGCAAGGTAATTTTATGAAAGAAAATTGTCTGGAGGTTACGTTAATATGCAATGAAAAGGAGCATACTGGCAAAACCAGTCCTTGAGCCAAGGAAGTGTGCGAGCATAACTGTCAAGTCGGAGGCTGTTCTTAAAAATGAGCAAATGAGTTAAATATGCACAGTGCCCCAGTTCACAAGATAAAAGCAAGCAAGGGTGTTATCCTGACAGAAAATAAAACTATGAGCCTGGGGTCTACTATTATAGAAATGCAAAATGTCAAAAATGCTGAGTGTGTGGGTACAGGAGCTGGACACATGGGGAGGGGAATAAACAGCCAATGCAAATGCTTGAGCACAGGTTAAGGAGGGGGAATGGTTCTGTAAAGAAACTGTAGACATTTTTTAAAAACACACACACCGGGACAGATAAAAGGAAAGGAGGGGTGATTTTCAGAACAGAGCAGTGGATTGTCAATTACATGCCTGGAGGTAAAAGATGCCCCTAAACAAGCTGGAAATCACAGAACTACATTTGCAGCTGAGTTAATGAGGACAGACTTTTCCTTTGGATAAAAAAGGTATCACCAGAGCTGTCTCCATTGTAGGCTTTAATCCTAACCATGTCCCATTGAATTCTGTGAGGTTGACTTCTGAGTAAATATATTTTGGATTCTGCTGCAAGCATGAGCTACACTCACTAGTGAAGTAACTAGGCTTAGAACAGTGATGCTCACTCAGTGGGTCTTTGACAAGAAACTTGTGACTCTCCTGATCCCCATTCTCCAGTTTAGCACCTGACATGATAACAGAGATATCTGTTTGAAGCTCATCAGGAGTTTCTTGGGACCCTGAGAGTTGCTTCTTTTCCCAGGGCAACAGACCCATAAAAGGCACCAGGGGTCAGGAAGAGTGGAGATACATTTATGCAAGGATTCAAGTGAGTAGCCGTGTTGGTCTGAAGTAGCACAATAAAATCAGAGTCTGGTGGCACCTTTAAGACCAACAAAGATTTATTCCGGGTGTGAGCTTTCAAGTGCAAGCACTCTTCCTACTTGCAAGTTGTAAAGCAGGTGTAAAAACATGAGCTGAGTATAGAGATGTGTGGGATGTAACCCTTAGGTCATTTGAAGATAGGGGTTCACCATCCATATCAGAGTCATGTCCCTAATTCTGAACAGAAGAAACTTCCAGCAAGCTAGGTCAGGAAGGGTTAAAAGGCTGGGATATCCAGTTAATATTGTTCAAATGCTAGGAATCAGATTTCCGTGTGTGAAGCAAATGTGAGTCAGGATCAGCATTTGCTTATCAACATCCCAGATGAGATATGATCTTCTGTATAGTTAAGTTTAGTAATATGATCTCTCCTGTTTCTTTCCTTAGATCTGGTGTAGCTACTAAGCATGACAATCATTTCCCCTTGTTTTGTGCTCTAGTTCAATAACCGGTAGTTAATAAAGTATTCCTGTTTAAGAGAGAAGACTTTCCAGTTCCTCCCTGCATGTGTTCCCTTTATACAATCATACATGCATAGAGAAAGGGCTGAAACTTTGTCCTTTGTATATGCCTAGAGGCAGGCTTTACTGGTGTTCTCTGAGCTCCTGGTAAACGTGGCGGGCTGGTTTTCATTGGGGGGGGCAGGTTAGCATTGAAGAATTACATTCTTGCCATGTAAACACATGGTGCTTTTATGACAGCACCCACCCCATGCTCCAGAAACACATGCATGAGTACCACTGTCTTAGACTTTCCCCAGTGAAACTTTCATGAGAAAACATCCCTCTTGAGATGCTTCCCTTTTGCCAACAAGAACAAGATGTCTGTCATGAGTGAAACGAGGTTCCGAATCACCCGTGCAGTCTTAGAGGGCTTAGAAAAGGTGTGTATTTTAGTTCTCTTTTTAACTATTTATCGTTGTACAGCTTACCTTTTCAATTTCACTGGCATCCAGAGTTGGGATGGAGTGAAGGTAAGTTGTACACAGAGAAGGAGGATAGGAGAAAACCCTGGCATTAGTGACCAAAGTGATACTTCCATATTGACCAGGGAGGCTAAAAACATACCCAAATATATGAAAATAATAATGCAAAGATTGTGGGATACACTTGCATTTTTTTGTCTTTTGTAACATGAGATACCCCTAAAACTTTTTAATGTAGTACATGAAAAAATGGTCTAAGTATAGAAGGAAAGGATACAGCAATTAGTTTGAACATCTTGGTCATAGATTTCCCCCCCCCCTTTTTTTAAACTCTTGAAGGAAAAGATCTTTTTTCCTGGGCTCTCAGTTACTCTAGTTCAGGATCAAGTACCATCTCTGCCCACCAGATGGGAATGGAGAACTGCATCTAATCTGATTCATGAAGATTTGTGCCTTTATGAATACCAAGACATAAGAGATACATTTCAGATACTTAGAAGATGATGAATCTAGCCAAAAGGCTAAAAAGGACACTTTGGTGTAGAGTATTTAGTGATTTCCATTGTGTCCACTAGTTCATGCCCATCTCAATTATTTAAAATAATAATTTGGTCTCTTATAGTCCTGGAAGGAGGGCACTCAAATTGTTCTGGCCCTTAACTGTGAGACTTTTGCTAGCTTTTTTGCCGATGAAATCTTAGCTCTTTGCCATGACCTCCCTCCAACTGTTGATACATTAAATTAGTTGGAGGCCCCCTGGCCATCTCGAGGAGTAGTTTCTGGTAGCTCCAGGGGGCTAAATCGAACTGATGTGGATAGGGTGCTGGCTTCAGTAAGACCAACCACTTGTTCCTTAAATCCCTGCCTCCCATGGTTCATTATGGCAGATGATGAGAGGATTAGGATAGTGTAAATCTGTCTTTGTCTTCAGAGACATTCCCAAAGGGTCTAAAGGAGGCAGTGGTTCGGTTGCTGCTGAAGAAACCATCGCTTGATCTGTGGGAGTACTAACTATTGCCCAGTTTTATAGTTGCTGTTTCTAGATAAGGTGATTGAGCAGGCATTAACAGATCAGCTACAAGCCTACAGGAAGCATCACACTTGAACCCATCCCATTGCAGTTTCTGGCCTGGCCAAGGGGTGGAAACAGCACTAGTTGTCCTCATGCGTGATTTTCAAAGGCAGCTGAACTCAGGCAGCATTGCCAAGCCAGTAGGTACAAGACAAATGTATTTACAATCTGGTTTCCAACTTTCCTGCTGCTTTCACTCATGAAGGCTTGAAGGGGTTAAAAAGAGCATAATTCCACTCAGCTTTACGGCCCATGGAAAAAGTTTTGACCTCTGCATCTCTCTCACTTGTAATTAAACTTGTTTTGTACTTATTTGCTGTGGCTTCTCCTTATTCAACCTTTTTGCAGGGCATCTGCTCCATGCTTGGAGCATACTGAAGCCTGGGTTTCACAGAGTGACTGAAGATCATGGGAGAAGGGTACTTGGAGGATGTTCTTCTGTTTTGCAGCAGGAGTTCAGATCTCTTTCTGGTCTCCTTCCAGTTCTATTGAAAGTTCAGTTCCATCCAGATTTGGAAAAGGTCCCCAACTTGAAGCACAATTTAGTGGTACATATCTCCATGCAAACGTATTTTACAATCAAACTAGACATGATGATGTGAATTGATTTCTTGCAGTTCTTTAAACTGTACCTAGCAGCAGCAGAAGCATTGTTTGAGATCAGGGCCATGGTGCTGAGGACAGAGTTGTTGAAAAGCTTTTCTCAGTTGTCATTTTCACACTCAGTGACCCCAGAGATTATTTAACCCTTTGCGGGGGTAGACATATAAGTGCCAGTATGTTTTCCTGCATCAAGAAAATAGCAAATACTTCATGAAAATAACATGGAGGGCAAGAGTAACACCCTTTCCAGGGCCTGACCTGAACAGCCACCTCCCTTTGTGGCTGTTGTTTGTATGAAAGAACAGCAGGGAACCCATTCATGGTCTTCTGTAATTTGTCTAGTTTGGTACTAGGACTAGCCTAGAAAAAAATGATGTTATAATAGACACTGAGACCGTGGAACTGGCTGTCACAGTTGGACATTTGAGCCTTCTATCTATGGCTACTGAGCATCCCATGACTAAGAAAAGGCCATTGATTTTATGGACTCAGTGTTAGTTTTAGATCTTAATGGATGTCAAACAGCAATGGACCCAAGTTAATCTGTATGTTCTTAGTAAATTCAAGCTATGTCATTATTAAGACACTTTATTTCAGTTTTGTGTCTCCCAAAGAATTAATATCTGATAAAGTGCTTGGATTTACACCTCAGAATCCAATAACTTTTTGTAGGGTAATAAAAATTTAACATGTTTTTCGGG